>NW_022436960.1:17246196-17299247 GCF_009761245.1 Sapajus apella | reverse complement strand
TCGGTCTGTTCCCAAGTCTGGAGGGCAGTGGTGCAATCTCGGCTCACTGCAACCTCCACCTCCCAGGTTCAACCGATTCTCTGCCTCAGCCTCCCAAGTGCCTGGGATTACAGGTACCCACCACCACGTCTGGCTAACTTTTGTATTTTTTAGTAGAGACAGGGTTTCACCATCTTGGCCAGGCTGGTCTTGAACAGTTAATCTTGTGACCCACCCACCTCAGCCTCCCAAAGTAATTTTTAATTCTGTTTTTCTCTCTCTTTTTTTACTTTTTAAATCACCTCATTTATTATTGTTTGCAAACCTAATACTATTGAATGGCAGTGAAGTGATACTTGATCGAATTTTAAGTCAAACATGGTCAAACCCTGTCTCTACTAAAAATAAAAATTAGCTGGGTGTGGTGGTGGGCACCTGTAATTCCAGCTACTTGGGAAGCTGAGGTAGGAGAATCACTTGAACCTGAGAGTCAGAGGTTGCTGTGAGCTGAGATCGTACCACTGCACTCCAGCCTGAGCAACAGAGCAAGTCTCTATCTCAAGAAAAAACAAAAATTCTAAATCACATGTGTACTTTATTTCCTTGAGAATTAGTTCAATTACTTAATATTTAAATTGCAACTGGAGAGAGGTGGGAGAAAGGGAAGTAAGAAGGGAGACAGAGAAACAGAAATATCCAAGAAAATATGTTTCTTGGAAATCTAGTATCATTGAAGTTAAATCATTTCAGTTTTATACAGATGTGACACTAAAGTCATAGATTTTCAATTACATTTAAGTTGCTAATTATATTCTTTAACATAGGTAAATATAGAAGCAGGAACATTTAATTTTTACAATTACTCATGGGCAGTTAGATATCCTTAGAACTGGTAATTACACCAGCAAATTATGCTTATTGTGTAGAGCTACATAAATATGAATATATTCATAAATGCATATATTGAATGCATATAATACTGATGTTAAGTGTTTTATTTAAGCCAATCATGCCCCCAGTAAATTTTGGCAGCTCACAGATGGAGAAACATGAAGAGTTTTAAAAACTATATTTATATCTAATTTCTAGAGAGATATCAAATGGTGATTGCCTAAAAGAAAAAAAAAAGAGAGAGAGAGAGAGCCGGCACAATTGCAAAGGCATAGAATTAAATAAAGCAACCAGTGAACATTACGTACAACAAATACTAAAAGTAGTAGGGGTGAATGTAATGGGTGAAGAATTCGAGGCTGTCCTGTATGCCTCTGCTCTGCAATTTCATTCTGTCTTGCTGTTTTATCTAATACAGCACCTCCCATTTCTTACTGGAAAGCTTCATCCTCTCAGCTTATTTTTCTGACCCAGCTGTGGGTTCCTCAAGAGATGAATCTCTCTGTGACTATTACTGATCTTAACTACCTTGTATGGAAACGATTTGTTTAACTGACTGTATGTTCTACTTGCCTGTGGTCGTCCGGGAGGCTGAGAATACCTCTTACGCCTACTGGGCTCCTTATCCCAGGAATCCAACACGTGTAACAAAATGCCAAGTGGAACTTCTCTTCATGTCTCAGTTTGTCTAAAGAGCCAAAGCTGGAGACAGTAGGTGACAGGAAATCCTGAGTTATGAGGGCTGCTACACATGCTTCTTCAAGATTTAGTAAGAGTTGGGCAAACTGACTACCAACAGACATATAGTTTGGATAAGACTAGAAATTTTAAAAGTATGTGTATACCAAACCCCTCCGACACACAATGCACCTATGTAAGAAACCTGCACATGCACCCCTGAAACTAAAATACAAGTTTGAAAATTGATCCTATAACAAAGAAGAAGAAAATGTAATGGTATTTTCTCTCACCTTAAGGTGAAGGAAAGAACGAGATGTTTCTCCACTGTCCCTCAGGCTAAATGAGGGGGGAAACCAGAAGAATCACTCATAAGCACTTGAGAATGTCTTTCTTTTCTTCTTCTTTTTTTAATGGCATCTAGTGTTTTTGTTCCCACCCAGACTGTTGCTGAGATGTAGGCTGATCCTGTGCTTTACAGGAGCAGGCAGAGGACGGGATTGCTCTCCTGACAATTTGAGATGTATATGTGGAGAGAATTGTGCCTGCTTTTTCATCTGGAAAAAGCAGAGTGGGGGTGAGGGGCATATCTAGTGGTGTATTTTATAGCTGAAAAAGAAGAAAAAACCTCTGCCATGGGGGAAGCCATTATTTTTATTTCTCAGAGGGAGATGACCTAGTTACTAGTGACTAAGTGTTATTCAGAAAGGGAACTGGCCTTTGATTCTCCAGTCGCCCAAAGGGATCTTAGCAGAAAAAAAAAAAAGCTGTAGACATATTGTCTAGGGCAGAAACAGAAAGGGATCACTTGTCGGCCAGGGTCTATTACTTTGTCAGGAAAAGGTGCAATCCAGTCTTTGGAGGAGGGCTGGAGAAGAAAGCGCCTTGGAAAAATCCCTCATCTGAACTTCAAGATCAAGGGACAGTATTTTGATACTCATGATAGCACCCAGGAGTTTATTCCTTTCTTGTAATCCCACTCTGAATGTAAGGCAGCCTTGGCATTAAAAGACAAAGTCACACCAATGGGCAAAGAGCAACGGAAGAACTAGACAGTGCTAAGTATTTTACAAAAAAAATTTTGTTTTAAGTGCACATGCTGATGAATTTTGACAAGTGTACACACACATATAATTACCACCCAAACAAAATACAATCATCTCTCGAAGTTTCCTTGAGATCTATGTAAGATACTGCCTCCCACTCCCCATTCCCAGCCCTGAGCCATGACTGATTTGCTGTGGCTATAGATTGGTCTTTTTTTCAAATTTCAAACAAATATTATACAGTGCTTAGTTCATTCAACCTGTTTTTGACATTACATTTGTAGTTGCACATACCAGTAGTTTGTGCCTTTTGAATTCTGACTGGTATTCTATTGTATGGACATACCACAATTTGCCCCTTCACCTACTGATGGACATTTGGGTTGTTTCTAGTTTTGGGGTATTATGAATAGAGTTGCTATACACAATAAAGTCTTTCTGTAGTCATAAGTTTCTATTTTCGAGGTAAATACCAAGCAGTGGAATTTCTGTACTAGCTGGTAAGTATGTTTAGCTTTATAAGAAACTAGAAAACTCTTTTCCAGGTGGCACTATTTTGTACGAGCAGTGTATGTGAGTTTTAGTGCCTCTACACCCTTGCCAAAACTTGACATAGTGCTTCTAACTTTAGCTAATCTAGTAAGTGAGTAGTGCCATCTCATTGTTGGTTTGATTTGCATCCCCCTGTTGACTGTTGATTTTGAGAATTTTTAATGTGCTTATTGCCATTAAGATATTTTCTTTTGAGAAATGTTAAAAGATTTTTGCATTAGGCTGTTTATCTTCTTATTGAGTTGGAAGAAGTTTTTGTATAAACTACATACAAATACTGGATACAAAATTATAATAATACTTTGTATTATTGCAAATACTCACAAAGAATTTGTACCCAGTATATATAAAATATTTGCAGTATATGTATTGCAAATACAAAGTATTTATTTGAATAAACATATTGCAAATACTTTCTCCAAGTTTGGGGCTTATGTTTTGTGTTTTTAAACTGTGTGTTACAAAGAGAGAATATTTTCATTTTGTAAAGCCCAATGATTATATTTTCTCTTATGTTTTATGCTTTTGGAGTCCTGTTTAAGAAACCTATCCCAGAGTTGCAAAATGTTCTCTTATGATTTCTTCCGGAACTTTTCTAGTTCTAGATTTTACAGTTAAATCTATGATCCATTTAAAGTTAGTTTTTGTGTACGTCAAGAGAAAAATGCCTGACTTTGCTTTTTTTTCGAATTAATATTTACATTGCTTCAACTACATTTGTTGAAAACACTATCTTTTCCCTATCTGGGTACCTATGTCAAATATGAATTCATGATGTATAAATTGGTTTAATTCTGAACTATATATCTGTATGTTTATCCTTATATAGATACCAAAGTTATTGATTATTATTGTATTATATAAGTTTGAAATCAGCTAATGCAAGTTCTTCAATTTTCTTTCATATTTGCAAAATTATTTTGCCGTTTTAGGCCTTTTGCATTTCCATAGACATTTTAAACCAGGTTCTTAATTTCTGTTTGAAATCTGCTGGGACTTTAACTGGGATTGTGTGGAATGTTTACATCAATTTTGGAGAATTGACACCATGAGCATTCCATTTATTACCATGGAATATTCTCCATTTATTTGGTCTCTTAAATTTTTTTTTCACCAATCGTTTTATCATTTTAATTTCGTACCTCTTGCACACATTTTGTTAAATTGAACTCTAAGCATTTCATATTTTTGATGCTATTGTAAGCAGAATTAACTCTTTAAAGTTTAATTTCTAATATTTACTTGCTAGTGATAGAACTACAATTGATTTTTTAAAATATTCATCTTGTGTTCCATGATCTTACTAGTTCTAGTCATTTTTGGAGATTATTTCAGAATTTTCTGCATCAACCATCATGTTATCACTGTACAGACACAGTATTCCTTCTTCCTTTGTAATCTCTATGGCTTACTTTTCCCCTACTTTTACCACTTTTCATTGATAGAGTGGCGGATACAATGTTAATTAGAAGTGGTAAAGGCAGAAATTAAATAGCACTACTTCTATGATACTAAGTGTAGCTGTTTTGATGATTCCCTTGACAAGTTGAGGAACTCCCTCCTTATTGCTAATTCCTCAGAATTTTTATTTATAATTGGTGTTGAGTTTCCTCAAGTGTTTTTTTCTGTTCATACTGAGTAATCATAGTGCATTTGCTTTTTTAATCAGTTAATGTGTATTGCGTTAATTGATTTTCTGCAATGTAAAACAAGCCTTGCATTCCCGGGATAAGTCCCATTTGTGCATGATGTATTACTTCTTTTGTCTATTGCTGAATTAAATTTGCTAATATTTTGTTAAGAATTTTGTTTATAAGCGATATTAATTTCTAGTTATCTTTTTTGAAATATATTATGGTTTTGATGTCAGGATAATGTCAGCCTTATGAAATGAGTTGAAAAGTAATCTCTCTGTGAAAGAGTTGTTTTAGGAATAGTATTTTTTCTTCCTTATTAAATTTGAATTGATAAGAAAAATTATCTAGAATTAGAGTTGTCTCTGTGGGAAAGTTTTTTATTATGAATTCTATTCATTTAGTAGACACAGGAATACTCAGATTATCTTTTCCTTTAGTCTGTTTTGATAATTTGTATCTTTCAAGGAATTTGCTTATGTAAACTATTTTTTAAAATTTATTTGCTTAATGTTACTTGTAATATTCCTTATTATCCTTTTGACATCTGAAGGATTTCCATTAACTTTTCCTCTTTTGTTCTTGATATTGGCAGGTTGTTTCCTTCCTCTCTCTCAGTCCTTCTAGCTAGAATGTTCTCATTTTTGATGTTTACATTTGGTTTCAAATATTTCTTTTCCAGTTTTCTACTTCACTGACTTATGCTGTCACCCTTATAATATTTTTTTCATACTTATTTGGGTTTAATTTATTCTATTTTTTTTTTTTTAGATTCTTAAGGTGGAAGCTTAATCAATTTTAACTGTATTTTTCTTTTCTAACATAAATTTTAAATATATGATTTTTCCTCTGAGCACAGCTTTAGTTATACCCTATACTTTTCAGATGCTGTAATTTTTATTTTATTTAGTTCAAAACATTTTCTCATTTTTCTGTAATTTTTTCTTTTACCTATGTGTTATTTAATTAATATTGCCTAATTTCCAAATATCTTCCTGTTACTGATCATTCTACTACTGTTAACAGTTTAGTTTTACAGTTAGGGAATTTTATATCATTCTAATACTTTTGCATTTATTTAAGACTTGTTTAATGGTCCAAAATATGACTTATCTTGGTAATGTTGCTTGTGGGCCCATAAACAATGTGCAGTCTGCTTGTGGTCTGTAAACATTAACTAAGTCATGTTGGTTGATAGTTTTTGAATTTTTTGTGTACATAACTCATGTTCTAATTGTAATTTACCAACTCTTGAGAGGAGTGTTGAAATAACAATTTGTAATTTTAAATTAGGCCATTTTGTTTTCATTCTATCCATTTTTCTTTACGTATTTTGAAGCTCTATTTTAAGATACATACTAATTTAGCATTGTTAGGTCTTCTTTATGAATTGATATTCTTATCATCGTAAAATGTCTATCTTTGTCTCTGATAATATAACTTCTTTTGAACCTTAGTCAGATTATAAGACCTCCAGCTCCCTTATGCTTTGAGAGCATAAGAGAAATTTGTGATTTTTCTTAACCTTTCTTTTCTATATATAATTATTTTTTCTGGTTGCCTTTATGATTTTTCTTTATTACTGTTTTTTGGTAATCTGATTTTGATATGTCTTAAAGAGTATGTATCTCTGTCTATATTTATCCTGTTTTGGGTTCTTCAAGCTCTTTTACCTGTGAGTATGTGGGTGTATGTATATGTGTGTGTCCATGTGTAGGTGTGCATGTTCGTGTGGTGTGTTTTACAATCAAATTTGGAAAATATTATTTTTTCAAATATTTGCGGTGATTTCTGTTTGATTTTTGTTGTTGCGGCTGATGTTTTTGCCATTCTCTTTTTTGTCTTATATTTTGGAACATCAAATATACATACTTTAGGCTCTTTATTATTTTCCCACTAATATTTTAGGCTCTTTTCATTTTCTTTCAGTTTTACTTTTTTGGCACTTTGTTTCATTACAAATAGTTGCTGTGTCTCAATATCACTAAAATCTTCTTCTGTATTGTCTAATAAGTAATTAATGTCATTCAGTGAAATTTTAATTCTAGAAATTTTACTTTTTTATCTAGAAGTTCCATCTGGTGCTTTTCTTTGTATTTTTCATTTACAACATAATTTTACTATGTTAATGTTTCCCTTTGAATAATTGAACATAGTTATAACACTTGTTGGCTAATTTTGTTATCCCTCTTACTTCTGGGTCTGCTTCAACTGACTGATATTTCTTCTGATCATGAGTTGCACTACTTTCTTTTGAAGTGTCTACTAATTTTTGATTGCTTATTAAACATTTTGACATTATTTTGTTGCGTGTCTGGATTTTGTTTTCTTTCTTTAAGGAGCATTAATATTTGTTTTAGCAGTCATGTTATTGGAAGATCAGTTTGATCTCTTCAATCCCGTTTTAAAACTTTGCTAGGGCATGGCTAGAGTAATTTTTATTCCAGAGATAGATTCCTCTAGTTTCTCTACCGTGGCTTGTTGGAACTCACATTTTCTCTTCCTTATGTGAGTTTAGGGAATTGTTCAGCTTATGACTTTCTGTTACTTCTTTGCATGTCTTTTGAAATTTTTCTTTTCACATCTGTGATCACTTTGTGAGGTGCCAAGTGATCACTATGTGAGCAACACTCCTAGAATTCCCCTTTTAATATGTTGTTGGTTAGAATGGGCTATAGGGGAGACATCAACCATTTTGTAGCTATTCACACCTTCTCCAGAATTATCAATTAAACACTAATCTGGATGTTGTTTTAAAGGAATTTTGCATATGGAATTAAAATCAAAATCTGTTAAATTTGAGTTAATCAAAATAAAGTTATCCTGAATGGGTCTGAGTCATATAGAAGTCCTTAAAAGAAGGCCTAGTGTCCCTGAGGAGACAGAATGCAAGTAGCAGAGAGGCCTGAAATTGCTCTCCATTTTTTTCCCTAGATCTACCCTTTCTACTTGCCTGACGGTGAACTCAAGCATCAGCTCAAACTCAGAGTTCCAGCCTGCTCATGATCTTCACTTCCTAACTCTTCCCATCTTGCTTTAGCTCACTTTACCATGCTGCACCCCCACTCCACCAAATTGCATGAAGCAATTCCTTATAATAATTACATCTATGATTTTTAATGTATAATATATATGTGTGTGTGTGTGTATCAATTAAACCAGTAGAATGGATATATACATCCATTATGACCATTTTGTTTCTCTGGTTGATTCCTGATTGACATAATATCCATGGTTTAATACTTAGCAAATACTTTTTTTTTTTTTTTTTGTAGAAAATAATTTATTTATTTAGAGAGAGAAACAGGAGAAGGAGAGGGAAAGAAACAGCTAACTCTCACACTGAGTGAGAGAATCCAGAAAGATGGAATCCAGGAGAGGAAAGCAGCTTCCACACTGAGTGGAAGGGAATAGAGAGAGAGAGATGGAGTTTAGGAGGGGAAGACAGGCTTCCTTGAGAGAGTGTGGAAGGGGGGACTCCAGAGGGGAAATCCAGGAGAGAGAAAGATGGCTTCCAAGAAGGGATGGTTCATGGAAGGGGACCCAAACATGGAGTCCCACTTAGCAAATACTTAAAGGTATCTCTCTGCAAATTTCCTGAACTCATTTCCTATGGTGTTCCAGTTTTTCCGAAACGCTGCCACAAAACTGTGTATGCCTTAGCCTCCTTCTCAAACTCTTACTTGGGTCTCCTGAACTCAGCAAGACTGCAGGGTCCTGTTTGACTTCCTCTTGTCTAATAATAGTTGCCTCCACAGAACAACACCAGGACTATTACAGGGTTCACTTCATTTATTTTCCTTTTCTAAAGTACCGTGTCTTGCATAGACTTTTATCCAAAGTCTGTAAAATTTTATTTTTACGTTTTCCTTAGTTTTATTGTTGTTTATGGTGGGAAGTGAAGCTCTGGATAATTACTCCAACACGGCTGAAACTAGAAATAATTTATGCAGACTTGTTTTTTCTTTTTTTTGAGAAGGGGTTTTGCTCTTGTCACCCAGGCTGGAGTACAGTGGTGCAATCTCGGCTCACGGCTACCTCTGCTTCCCAGGTTCAAGTGATTCTCCTGCCTCAACCTCCTGGGTAGCTGGGATTACAGGCGTCTGCCACCACGTCTGGCTGATTTTTTTACTTTTAGTAGAGATGGGGTTTCACCATGTTGGCCAGGTTATTCTCAAACTCCTGACCTCAGGTGATCCTCCCACCTCGGCCTCCCAAAGTGCTGGGATTACAAGTGTGAGCCACAATGCCCAGCTGATGCAGACTTTTTAATATCTGAAAGTTAGACTGTCCTTAGAGCTGAAATTTACTACAATCTGACCCACTGTAACCCCATGTCAGAGAATGGGGACACTTCAGACTGCACTTGAAGGCAGTGGCGAGAAAAATGAAAATCCTGATTGTGCCTTTCCAAGTTTATCCAATTCAATTACTCAATTGTGGATCTCAGCTGGCACACAACAGACTCTGAAAACTGTTTATTGGCCTCTAATGAGTTGTGCTTCTAGTTCCTACCTAGCACATCATCTGATACATGATTAGTTTAAACCAGCAGAATATAATGGCAAGAACTGTTACAAAGGATAGATAAAATCATGTTTAAATTCTAGTTCTTTATTTACTAATTACATGCTTTAAGTGAAAATTTGATTTTTAGTAGCTTTATTTTGTTCATCTGAAATAGGGATGGATATAGTTCCAACCTCGCTTAGTTGCTGTGAAATTCAATAAAAATATTTGTCAAGTTCTTAGGACTGTTAATGACACATTGTAAACACTTGACATATTTTAATATCTTTGGTTTATTAATTAAAGAAAATGTAATAAACATTTGATTAAAAAAACTTTTCTTCATTTTTGATGGTGAAATGAAGTTCCAAGTCATTAGAGGTAGAAAAACCCAGGCTTGGAGATTTTGTAAGTCATCTAGGTGAACTTCTCATCGGATGCTTGTAAATCAATACAGCAGACAACTAGACTCAAACTGATTTAAGCAATATAGAGAATTTATAAATTCACATAACTGGGATGTCCAGAGACAGTGGAGGCTCCCAATGGTTTAATCATCTCCATCCCTCAGGGATCCTCTATAATCCACTCTTCCTCCTCATGTTGGTTTTATCCTCAAGTGATTCGCTCAAGTAGCCAAATTGTTGCAATCATTCCTGGGCTCACCATCTAAAATATGAGAGCATGTTGTTGCATCAAATATGGAGCAAATGCAAATGCCCTCTGCTTCCCTCAGATGGAGCCATCTGAAATCACATGCCCATACCTTGTGGTCAAAGTAATGATTTATCCTGACTGATTTAGGCCTGGATTAAATGCCCATTGCTAAATCAGCCAATGGCACAATAAGAATGATAGTGCTGTCCTTATTTATTTGTGTTCCTCAGTTCCTACCATCATGCTGAGGCTGGAGTTTGTCCCACTCAGTCAGCATTGTTGCTGCAGTTTAATGGAGAAAAATACAAAGACTTCTAAAAAGATGATGGGTAACATCCACATTCTTTGTGAATGTTCAGAGTGTGTTTAAATTTTCTCTGTCATGGATGACTTACCACTACCCACTCAAGTGACACATTTTCACCTCGGACAAATTTTGATCTCTGTACCTCAGCTGTTGTGGCTGAAGAGAAGCTGGGGAAAATGATGTCTGTCACTCTGAATTGACCAAGAAAGACTGAGGGACACTTAGTGCTCCTTACATATTAGGTAGAGTTCTAAGCACTTTATATTATGCAATAAGCTTCACAAGTGTATGAGGTATGCTTATGAAACAGTACCATCATTATTTTACAAATGTGTGAATTGGGACACTTAATGGCTAAATAGCTTTTGCCAAGTAAGGGTCACAAAGACATTGGCAGAGCTAGGATTTGAATCTGGCTGGTCTGGCCCTCAATCCATGTTCTTGATCATAATACAATGTCACTTTGTGATTAACTAGTTGAGGACCTCTAATCTAGAGAGAGAGGAAAAGGATTATAATAACTCTTCAATTCATTGGGAAATTTTCTATCTATCTATCTATCTATCTATCTATCTATCTATCTATCTAATCTTTCTACCTCATCTATCTACCTACCATCTATCTATTACTGACCTACCTATCTATGTATTTAATCCACTTATTTTTCTAGCACCAGTAGGGATATATTTAGAAGGAAAAATAATAACCACTTCCAAAAGTTCCAGTATTTTATTTTCAGGTGAAGCATATAAACTCCATTTATTTATTTATTCCATCATTCACAAAGAATTTACTATCTATTCATTCAACCTTAGGCACTGGACTTGTTCCTTGCAATATAGAAATATGAGGTTGGCTTCCTGTTGTTAAAGAGGTCACAGTCCTGCCCTCTAGGCCAGCAGCTTTGAAATCGTGGGTCATGACTCATAGTTAAAAAACAAAAAGGAATGCAAAATGTCAGAGTTCTTTAATGTAGTATGTGTAAGCATTACCTGTTTTTTATGCTTTAATAAAACTGTCTCTGTGTGTGAATGTTCTATGTATACTTGGTTATGTTATAAATGGTGTTTTTTAACACAGGCATGATCTAAAATATTTGAGAGTGACTGAATTAGAACCTAGTCATCCAATTCTCTAGACTTTTCTCAAGCCCTTTACTTACAACATTGTATTGTAGAGACTTGGAAAAAAAGGACCGTATCTTATATTTCTACTTTATCCCTTCTGGCATAAATTCTAGTTATTTAATTGGTGGCTGCTTGATACAACTGGTTATCTTTCTGATCAAGGTAGACATGTTTTATTTTGAAGTATTAGTGTCCATTGTTGTTCGATATCTATTTCCCATGGATTTATTTTAAAAGTCATTTGAACAACATGTTTGACTTTGTGGTTAAAAAAAAAAACCTTGTTGGTTGACCAAAATTTTGAGTTTTTTCACCAATTCCTTTTCTTTTTAGAGACAAGTCCAAACTTTGCTGGTGAGCAGCTATAATTCTATGTCATTAACCTTATTAATGTACATTTGTTTTGTCACTATTGAGGTAAAATGACTTAGTATTAGCATTATTAAACCATAGACTAGGCAATAGCTTTACCATCAGACTTTAGGTCTTGTGGTTGGAGCATTTTACGCATTTATGCTCCATGCTGTCAACATATAAAAGACCAGCTGGAAAATGCTACATTCACTGAAGACCACAGGCTTTGGATATGCAGATAACTCAACATTAGGGACTTTGGGATGGAAATTTCATGTGCATGTGGAACAATTTTTTAGTGTCTCATGCTTCCTACCATCACTCTCTTTTTACCTCCCAAACTTGTGCAGCCATGTAAAGACATGGAATTGCTTCTACCATTTTCTTTAAAGTAAATTCATCCTCTGGCATCTAACCTCTGTGGAAAATATGGAAAGAAGTAACCACAGCCAACATTTTTTTTTCCTGTGGGCTTAAGAAAAGGAATAGTATAAATTTTATATTAACTTCAGGACTTTTCCACAAAGAATGCCTATGTGGGTAACACTCATACATTCATTCTTAATTTCTTTCTCTTCTAAACATATTGACGGCCATCTGGAAAAATAACTATTTGAAGCAGTTATTTATGTTTCAGAACATTCCTTAATTCATGTTAGTGTGGTGTGAAATGTAATGAACTTTTATCTATCTATCTATCTATCTATCTATCTATCTATCTATCTATGTGTCTGCCTATCCATCCATCTGTCTAACCAATCTATTTATTTATTCATTTATTGTTTTAAATACCGGTAAAGGAAGAAGAAAATCTCAAGGAGCTTAAAAGAGAATAATAGCACTCTTCTATGCTTAATTAAATCTTTCACAATGTTTTCAAAGTGGCCACTTATATAAGCATTTATCCTTGGTAATATTTCATACTTAAAAAGTGATATAAAATATACGTACACACCAAGCAGATTATCAGGCCTGAAAATTGTCACATTTCAAAATCATTTATTAATCAGTTAAGTTAACATAGGAAGAAGAGGGGAAATTCATCTACAACATCTTAAGGACTATTTTTAAGTGGCTGGTAAACAAATTTTCATTACTTTCATTTGCTTTAGGGGTATGTATATTTATAATACAGCATCCACAGTCATTTCTAAATATTGGTTCAGGTTAGAAGAACTTTTTCTATTGATGCTTGTAGTGCTTGGCTTCCTGAAGAATTTTTCCCACTTATGTGGACACATTACACATTGGCAGCCTTGTTAGAACAAGTGATGTTAAATATCAAAGTCTTTTTGGGCCTTATTCTGACAAACAGTGGTATGATAAAATATAATTTAACTTTTAAAATTCTTAACACTGTTTCTACATTCTACATGTAACCCAGCCTGTGGGTAAAATTAGCATACTTGTATTTCTATCATGTACAACATGGGGCTGGTATTCATTTGGGGATGTTGGACTAATCAATGAACTAGTGTTTTAATCATCAGGGATCTCATTTCTCTTTAAAGTGCCCCCTTAGCAATAGTCTAAATCTCTTCTTGCTTGACCACAAGATTTTCAGTCTTTTGTCAGATTCCCCTCCCCAAGGATTTGTGGGAGGTCCTGAATAATGTTTGTGTGTTTCCCAAATCCATCTCAGCTGTCACTTGTCCCAGCTCCTGCATCTGTGGGCTATGTAATTCCCATAAGAACTCCAACAAACCACTTGTCTTCTTTTGTCCTGGTCTTCCAACAGCCAAGTTGGTACAAGGGGTCATCTTATTTCCCACCAATAGGAGTGCCTTTGACCTTATCTTTACTACCCCTGAATCCATCCTTGCCTGCTCAATATTCCCTGAAGCTGAGCTAGAAGAAAAACAGCAAAGCTATTAACCTCTCACTTCCAAGTATAGGCCTATTTTTCAATCAACATAATAATTTATAGAGACATAGCAGAACTCTTCACGAAGATACCAGTTTGCATTTTTATGCTTAGCAGTTTTGCCCAGTATAGTTAAGGTTGTCAATTTTAGCAAACACAAGTGCTTGTACTTATATAAAAATACTTTTTGTTTACCTGAAATTCAAATTTAATTAGTCGGTCTGTATTTTTTTCTGGCAACCCTAACTATAATTCAGGGATTCTTCCTGCTATTATTGGAAACCTTTTAAAAAAACATTTTGAATAATGCAAAACAATTAAGGAGAAATCTAGCCTAAGGAATCCAAACTTTCACCCAAAGAAATAGATAAATTGTTGAATCCTTAAATATTACAGTTTCCCATCATGATTTAGCTATCACTGGTTCCAACATACTGGGGTTAAGGGTCAGACCATCGTGGAGACGGTTACTTTTCCTTTCTAACTGGTGGTTGTAGTGCTTAGGGACAAAATTATCTTCAAGAAAATGCCATGACCTTGGAGATGCTTCCTTTGTTTCCCTGTTGTTTCTCCTTTCAAGAAGTCTGAAAGAACAAAGAAGGATAATCCTTCCTCCATATTCCAGCTTCATCTCCAATTGAATCTTAAGGAGTGTATGAATCATCCAAAAATGTTGTGTCTGCAATATCTTTAGCACTGACTAAATAAGTAAAGAATGGGAGGCAGAAAATCAGGTTTGACCCAATATATAAATACCTTCAGGTCACATCTAATTACAGTAAATTAAGGGACTTCCCAAATATGAAATTTCTGAGGGTTTTTTGTTTGTTTGTTTTTGAGAATTTTTTGCATTTAATGATGCTGCAGTCAGGGGAAATTACACTTCCTAAGGGTTAACTGTAAAACAATCTGCCATGGTCATATTTGGTGTATTTGGATTCATTTTGCATTGAGAAAACAGGTCATCTTTGATTACAAATACCTACAAACTCAGTTTGCATAACCTATTTACTGACATATTTATATCAGTGTTGAAATGCTTTCATTAGCCATCAAATAATTTAAATGTTTCAGCATCTCTTCACCCCAAGATTTAAAATATTCACCATACGGTGTTACTGAACATTTTCACACATTTTCATCGTGCTTAGCTTACCTAGTTTAGACTTTGTTAATGTAACCTTTTGATTGGCGAAGGACTGAGGCATTAGCTCTATTATCTGTTGCCTTCAAAATTTATAACAGAACCTGAACCTTTTGACCTCACCCTAGCAAAGTAGTAATTAATGTCAAATACATTTTGATAAAACAATTAAAATTGTTTTAAGCTGGCGCAGCTAATTAGAGAGAGTAGATCCTTGTATTACTTTACCAAGCAGAGTCCCCAAGTGACTATTATCTTTCTGATTAAACACAATGAAATATCTAACATTTTAGGAAAATAATCAAGTAAACCACACTTTGATATAAAATGTGTTTATATAGGGAATGGACTTAAAACACCAATTGCTTCTCTGTCATTCAAAGAATGAAATGACATCTTGACCCACCAAATTCTTTACATGATGATGGCACGGTTTGTGTTTTGAGAAGTTATGAAAGTTGGCTAAGGTCAGCGTTGGGTCCTGCAATCTTGTACAAGATTAATTTTTCCAATATATTTTGTGGCTGTAGAAAGGATCAGAGGAAGCTTGTAGGTCATGCTCTGGTCTGATGAAATTTTTCTTTGACACCTGCTGCCCACTCCACAATTTTATAAGCATGCATTTTTTTAAGGTTGATGTGCCTGAAATATTTTTTTCTGTTATATTATTTACTTATGAATAAATAAAACCTAGAAACCTCTATAGCATTTCTAGATTCAGTAAATACTAAACTAAATCTGAGAAATTAAGATAGATTTTGCACTCAAATATTTTTTTCAACATTTCACATTAATTAGAGCCGAAGATACACTTGGCAGTCCTATTAAGCAATTTTAAATTCAAGACTTTAGACTGTCAACACTTGGTCAAAGTAATCTCCAGCCTTTAATACATTTCATGTTTAGTTCACACAGTATTATTGGATTTCTCCTCTTTAAAGTGCATGTGGTATGCTGGGTGGTTTTCTTTTTTCTTCTAAATGCAAACAATAAATGGATAGAAACCAAGTTAACTTCAGCTTGAAACTTTCAAATTACTATTTTGAATAAACTTTGAAAAAATAATCAAACATGAAATTAGTAGTTGTGTAGACTGACTTTTGAATTTTAAATATTACTATGGAAGAATTTTGTGACTTTTTTTAAATGTTTAAGTTCAGGGGTACAAGGTGCAGGTTTGTTACACAGGGAAACTTGTGCGTGGGGGTTTATTGTACAGATTATCTCTTCACCCAGTTTTATGCCAGTATCTATTAGTTATTTTTCCTGATCCTCTCCCTCCTCCCACTCTGTACCCTCTGAAAGGTCCCAACGTGTGTTGTTCCTCTCTATGTGTCCGTGTGTTCTCCTCATTTAGCTCCTATTTATGAGAGAACATGTGGTGTTTGGTTTTCTGTCCCTGAGTCAGTTTGCTAAGGATAATGGCCTCCAGGTCCAACCATGTCCCTGCAAAAGTTGTGATCTCTTTCTTTTTTATAAAATGCATAGCATTCCATGATGCATATGTATCATGTTTTCTACATTCAGTCTATCATTAATGGGCATTTAGATAGATTCCATGTCTTTGCCATTGTGAATAGTGCTGCAATGAACATACATGTGCATGTGTCTTTATAATAGAATGATTTATATTCCTTTGTGTATCTACCCAGTAATGGGATTGCTGGGTCAAATGGTATTCCTGTTTTTAGGTTTTTGAGGAATCTCCACACTGTCTTCCACAATGGCTGAACTAATTTACACTTCCACCAACAGTGTATAAGCATTCCTTTTTCTTTACAACCTCACCAGTGTCTGTGATTTGAAAAAGCATCAACAGAGTAAACAGACAGCCTACGGAATGGGAGAAAACTTTTGCAAACTATGCATCCAACAAAGTCCTAGTAAACAGCGTCTATAAAGAACATAAACAAATTCACAAGATAAAAGCAAACAACCCCATAAAAAAGTGGGCAAAGGACATGAACAGATACTTTGCAAAAGAAGACATGCATGTGGCCAACAAGTATATAAAAAACCCTCAATATCTCTGTTCATTAGAGAAATACAAATCAAAACCATAATGAGATATCATCTCACACCAGTCACAATGGCTATGAATTTTAAAACTTTGTGATTTTATGTTAGAAATGGAATTGGTGATGACCGTTTGCTACATCAGCAGTGTTGGTTCATTTATATTTCCAAGGTGGATCCACTTTTACTAGAGTAGGTGGATACCCTCAGACATCTAGTCATTTCAATTTTGTCTTTGAATATGTTACTCATTTTGCCTAACATTTCTCATCTAACTCTCCAAACCCTAAACCATTTTCAAGGAAAAGTCACTGCCATGGGGATAATTCCTACCAATAAAGGACACAGCAACCTCTTGTTTCTCACTATTTTCCTCCTAGACAATAAAAGACTTCATCAGTCATTTTTCTCTGATTACTTAATTTTGTTCCTTGCAAATTTTCTACTTCATTAGTATAAAAAGTTATGCATATGTACATAATCATGGTGCAAGGCAAAGGAGAAGCAAAGGCACATCTTACATGGAGGCAGGCAAGAGAGCTTGTGCAGGGGAACTCCCATTTATAAAACCAGCACTACCACATAACTACCATATGTATACTGTATATATAACAACAGAACCTTCCTAGACATAATGCCAATTGATCACTTACTATGTGCTTGACACACACTAAATCCTTTAATCCTAACAACAATCCAGGAAGATAAGTACTGCCAGTTTCCTTACTTCACTGAAGAATCTTAGCTTTAGAGAAGTTGAAACATTTTTTCAAAGAATAGCTGTTCTGCAAGGGATCCAAGTCCTTACTACTATGTCATACGATTTCACAATAAAGGTCACTATTCCAAAGGCACTCATGAATGTGGATTGAGGTGAGGGGAGAAATGGTTCCAGAAGGCTTTTTAGTTTCATAAAAATGTGAGCTTCAAGGCACTGGTCTATCCCAGTCCTCTGCAACCCACTTTCATAGGCTGGCCAAGTTGAAACTCATAGATCTCTCTCTCCCTCTGTCTCTGTCTCTGTCTCTGTCTCTGCCTCTCTCTCTCTCTCTCTCTCACACACACACACACACACACACACACACACACACACACACACCCCTATATATTGAGCAGAATAGAAAAAGAAGAACATCTCCTCAATGTTTCATTCTTATTCTGGGTCTGAAAGCAGGAAAGAATCAGTGTGTTTCCGATTGTGCTTTCTGCTTTCTGCTGCAGGCAGAGAGGGACGGCTTTCTTCTTTCTGTCTCTTCTTTAGAAGCTGAGCATGTGTTTCACTATTTTCTCCCAAGTTTGTTGGATAATTTACTTATCATTAGGTTATTTATTCTAAAGTCTGATAAAGGTAGGGTCTCAAATTAGCTGTTGAGTTTTTTCTTTAATACAAGGTCACGTCTTGCTGAGAAATGTAAGAGTCATATTTTTACTTCTCCAACCTTAGTGCTTACAGTTTAAAAAGAATCACACTTGCTCTTTCATACATATCCTAAGGAGAGACTGACACAAAGAAATCTTAAAAAAACCTCTTATGTTGAGTTATAAATGCAAAGACTGTGAAGACTGCAGTGATAAAGACAAGGTTAATACTTAAGTTTTTTACTGTGTTTTTAGACTTTTTACTGCATTGGAGAGGATGGTGACAATAAATTGGTGGCCATAAAATGATAAGGACCTTAAATCTATTCTGTAGACAGCCTTTGGAAGTGCAAAGTTCTACATTCTTTAGTAAGACTTCAGTGATGGAAATGGCTGGTGGATACTAAATCAGCTAAGTTGTCTCTCTTAGAATTTTGAAAGATGATGAGGATAGTCACTTTTTAAGAATAATTATGATTTCTTTCCCACAATGAAGCAATGGAAGAATTTAGAAAACATTCACATTCTCCTCCGGTTTCATGCATTCATTATTGACATGCTATGAAGTGCACATGGTATTCTACTATGGACATCAATGTAGTGAGACAGGTGCTGTCTGTAAAGTCTGTAACTAGAAAATGAAGTTTAAGAAGTCCAACCATGTTTCTTATTACGGAGCAATTCAATCATCACATACTGTTTTAGTCAGGATTTTCCAGAGAAACATAACCTATGGGATATGTCTTTTTACATATACAGATAGATTTATTTTATGGAATTGGTTCCCAAATGTTGGAGCTGGAAAGTCAAAATCTATGGAGCAGGCATAGAGTTGATTGTGTAGTCTTGAGATTGAAATCTGTAGTCTGGAAACTGAGGCAGAGTTTCTATGTTGCAGTCTTGAGGTAGAATTGCTTCTTACTCAGGAAACCTCAGTTTTTTTCTCCTAAGACATTCAGCTCATTCAAAGAGACATTCGCCCCACTCCCAAATGCACAGATTATGAAGGGTAATCTCCATTACCCAAAGTCTAGTGATTTAATTGTTTTTATCTAAAAGACACTGATATGGTTTGAATGTGTCACAACCCAAATCTCACCTTGAATTCTAATAATCTTCATGTGTCAAGAGTAGGGCCAGTAGAAGATAATTGAATCATGTGTGTGGTTTCCCTCATATTGTTCTCATGGTAGTGATGGTTTTATAATCGGGAGTTTCCCTGCACAAGCCTTCTTGCCTGCCTCCATGTAAGATGTGCCTTTGCTTCTCCTTTGCCTTCCACCATGATTATGAGGCCTCCCCAGCCATGTGAAACTGTGAGACTATTAACCGCTTTCCTTTATAAATTACCCAGTCTCAGGTACGTCTTTATTAGCAGCATGAGAACAGATTAATACAGACACCTTCACAGTAACATTTAGATTGATATTTGACAAAGCTGTAGGACACCATGGCCTAGGTAAATTGACACATAAAATTAACCATCATAAATGCATTGCATGTAGACTGGAATGACATTGAAAGATGAATGTAAACACTGGACATATAAACTATTTACAAACTGAACTTTGAATTTTTTTTTCTGAATTTTAAATGTTATCTTTAATCAAGAATGTGTGAGAAATAGCAGCCTCCCCAACCACTGTGAATAGCACCTCCCCACTCATAAAAATGAATGAATTAGTGAAAACCATACTCCTGCATTTGAAATGTCACCAGAGCTGGAATTAAAATATAAAATGGTGAAAGTGGTTCTCAATGGTCCTGAGTCTTAGAAATAAATTAGTAAAATCAAAATAATTTAGTCCTGCAAATTTATCTATCAGTCCAATAATATTTATTAAAGATTTTCTGTATCCCAGTAGTACCCTAAGATCTGGGGGTGTGGCAAGAGCAAAACAAAAAAAAAGAAATTTGGTCTGATAGAATTTATATTTAGTAGATATTGGTTACAAAGAAGTAAACATAGCAGCCAGATGCAATGGTTCACACCTGTAATTCCAGCACTTTGTGAGGCTCAGGTGGGTAAATCACGAGGTCAGGAGTTTGAGACCAGCCTGACCAACCTGGTAAAACCCCGTCTCTACTAAGAAACACAAAAATTATCTGGGTGTGGTGGTGCATGCCTATAGTTCCAGCTACTTGGGAGACTGAGGCAGGAGAATCGCTTGAACCCAGGCGGGAGAAGTTGCAGTGAGCAGAGATCACACCATTGCACTCCAGCCTGGGCAATGAAGTGAGACTCTGTCAAAAAAAAAAAAAAAAAAAAAGAAAGAAGAAAGAAAGAGAGAGAGAGAGAAAGAAAGAAAGAAAGAAGAAAGAAAGAATGAAAGAAGGAAAGAAAAAGAAAAAGAAAAAAAAAGAAAGAAAGAAAGAAAGAGAAAGAAAGAAAGAAAGAAAGAGAGAGAGAGGAAGGAAGGAAGGAAGGAAGGGTTATAAGAGATTACAAAATGATGAGGTAGGGTACAATATGTGAGGTGTCTCTGAAGAGGTAATCTTTGAACCATGACCACAGTGAAGAATGAGAGTTTTACTGAGATCAAGAGAAAAATAAACAGCAATTGTGAAGGACTTGAGGATGAGTCATATCTAGAACATTCAGGAAACAGTACAGACAAGTGTGTCTGGAGTTAGGAAGGAGTGTGGTAGGAGAGGGGATTGGATATCTGAGTCTTTGTGGGTCATGATAAAGATTTTTAACTTAATGCTTAGAGAGAAGAAAGTCCTCAGAGGATTTGGAGTGAAGGAGTGATCAGACAGATTTTGAAAGGATTCTTTTGGCAGCTCTATGGAAAAGAATTTCTACTGGGAGTCTATAGCAGTAATCTTTGGGGAAAGTCACTTGAATTAGGGTGGTAACAGTGGAGGGAGTGAGAAATTGTTGGATTCTGCATGTAGTAAAAAATATCTACCTAAAGGAAAAGGTAACTATAGTGCTTAATTAAAACTGGCCAGGGTGTTAGACTTCTTAAGAGAGGAAACTGAGTTGGAATGCTACAATGCTACAATTTGTGCTAACCTATTTCCCAAAGGGCAAAAGTAAGCTTAGAAGCTGTAATTAGCAAAACGCATTCTTTTTATATAAAAAGTGAGGTATCTATTGGTGTTAGGAGTATATACAGGAAAGGGCACCAGCCCTGAAGGTGAGGTGGAATATTGTATTTACTGGTGTTGTGTCTCTTACTATGCAGATGCAATAAATTAATCATTTTATTGCTCACTCTCCCTCTCAGTTTAAAGGTAAGAGAGGGAAGAAGAGAAAGAGAGAGAGACAGAGAAAGAGAGAGCGAGAGAGAGAGAGAGATTGAGAATCTGGCCATGGAACCTGGCTGTGTGAAGTAGGAGTCGCTGTCTGCTCACAGAGCAATAAGCTCTCTCTCACCTTTCCCCATGCCTTGGTGTTCTCATGCGGAGTTTACCTTCACAAACTCTCCAACTCCTTTGTCTGCTTGGCTCTTAAACAATACTCTCCCTGTAAAACTTTCCAGGAAAAGGATAGGAATCAAAAGAGTTACACACCCTGAATTTCAAGAGAAATCAAAGGCTGAAGGAACAATTTATTCCACACAAGGGTGGAGAAGAAATGACTTTTCGGTATAATTCAGAACTATGACATTATGTCAGGCAGCTCTTTGCAAGGCAAGTGTAAAGGAAATGGGCAACTCATGATTTGAAGAAAGCACCTTGAGGATGAGTAGTTTGCTGTGGAGAAAGTGTAAGATCCATCCTTGAGCTGAACTGTTATAAATGAACAACAGAGGAAAAAGATTCCAATATGAGTTTTTATAAGTCAGATTTGAAATACGAACTCTACCGACACTACTTGGTATAAGTGTGTGAGAGAGTTAGGAGCACTATTCCAATTGCCTAGCTGGACCATATTTTTTTTAGATGAGATACAGTTGATATTATTGGTAGTCTTTTTGTTCTACAATGTACTGTGAACACTGAATTAGCAAATACGGAATCATTACTCCCAGAGGAAATACAATGGCTAGATTGCAGCAATCCTCTGGTCACAATATTTTCATTAACAAATTAGTACAGAGTCATGTTTTACATGTAGTTCTATCTAGCCCTTTTATTTAATATATATTATTGATTTGTTAACATTGAACTCATGGCCAATGGCCCATTACTCGAGCCAGAACAAAGATCATTGAACACATGTTATTTCTTTGGAAGATACATCACAGCTTTCTTGCACTTAGGAACACTAGAAAGCAATGCTTGAGGACATTTTGATCAGATAATCACCAATGAAAAGCACAGAAATACAGAACTCATGACACCAGATAGGCCACAAAAACAACGCTTGTTTACAGCATGAGAGCTGAGACCAGAGGGCAGAGCAGCCCTTGCCATATTCGACCTCATTTGGGAAGGTGCACTTGGGTAATGGTAACTTCAATTCTTTGCCACTCTACATATGCCTCTTAATGATCACGAAATCACTGTGAATATTGAGCTTGGGGTTACAAATAAATTTTAGTGCATAGGCTAATTTGCAAATACAGAATTAATAAATAACTAGCGTAAACTGTTCTTCTCTGGGTAAGGACTCTAGTGAGTTCAAAAATTATAAGAAATACACACATTACTTAATTACTTCCCTCTGTCATTTGCATTTGAACAGCAAATCAGGGGTCTATGTAACTGCCCTGCAATTATTATAAAACTCTTCTTTAAATACTAAGCAGTAAATTTAGGCAGATTGGAGTGTGAATCTTATATCTGTTATTTAATCGCCATGTAACTGTTACCACCAATTATACACTTCTAAAACAGGCATGGCAGCACCTACTTCATGAAATTGCTGTGTTAATTGAATGAAGTGTGACATATTAATATCTAGCACGGTTTGGAATACCCAGTGAATTTTCATAAATGCCATTCTTTTTAACTGAGCCCATTTTTAGCCCCAACTTTATTGCAGCTCCATGATTTCTCTTGCTCCTTGTTTTTCCTTCCCTTCACATTCTGAATTAAATAAAGGACGATTTTTTTGGCAATAACTATCCTAAAATTATTTTATGATAGTCTAACCCTTATTGTATGTGTGATTTTTCATGCATCTATGTATCTATCTATCATCTATCTATCTATCCATCTATGTATCTATCCGTCTATCTGCCTATTTATGTTTCTATCTAACTAATGAAGGTTTTGCAATATAGCAGGAAGTAAGCCATACCTCTACAAATAAGGAAACAAATATACTACTGACAACATCACATTTACTTCTTTAGACTTTAGTAGAATTGGCTTTCAGTAAAATATCGCTGAAGCCTAGCATTTGTCTTCTAAATTTGTATATTACAAGTTAGAGGTGAACTTGTGGATAGGCAGTGTCTGTTTAAGAGGGCATAAATTATGGTAACTGACAACACAGCAATAATTATAAGCCAGAACCCTAAAACAGATGTTTGCCTCTTTTTCTGACTGTTCTAACATGGCCAAAACAAAATATTTTTCTGTGTATAAAAATCTTAATAATATGAGAGGATTAACACTAAATCGATGATATTAATAATGTGACAATAATAATAATTAAATAATTTATTTATTTTGAGCATCATTTGTTGAACATTCTACTGAGTCTGTGCATCAGGCTACTTATTTCTCATAACATTCTTGTGAAAGTAGAAGCAATCTGTCTCTCTTAGATAAGAAGTAAATTTAGAAAAGTTATAGAAGTAATCCAAGGTTACACAGCTCATAAGTGTTGCAGCTATGAGTAGAAGTCAGGTCTGTCTTCAAACTTTTATTCATTTTCAATGACGGTTTAGATAAGTAATAAATGCCGTGAGACATTTTAATCAGATTCCTGGTTTCTATATAACCTGCAAGAGATCAGTGTACCAAACCTTCTAAAATGGAGTTTCAAAGCCCAACTTCAACATATTTGGTGGACAAACAGATCTGCTACACATATGGGTTCTTTCATCTGGGAAAGGCAAGGTAAAAAGTGGCAGCCCAAACCATCAAGAGGATAATTAAAATTACTAGAATAGTCATTGACATGCTAGTTTGCTAGAAAAAAGCAACATAAAATGTGGAAAATAAAACTAGATTAGATAGAAAAAAATACAAATTATTAAAACCAAAAGGCATATTTTATATAAATAGAGTAAAACATGTATTCTTTCTTTCAGGTTTTCCACCCTGACCTAAAAAATGTGGTTTGTGTTGGAAAACGTTTTTATCTCTGTTATTTTGGTTTCAGGGATAGGTATACCACATTAAAACTCATCTCGATCCTGAACTGTTTCTTTTTCAACCAACATCAGCTTTCAATGAATAAAAAAGTAAGAGAAAGCCTGTGTGAGAACACTAAAAAGAAGGAGATAAAACTCTAAAATTTTTTTCTCCTATAAAGAGACTCATACAATGATTGGAGCAGACATCAGTAAATTAGACCAAATGGTAGTGTTAAATCCATTAGCCAACCTACATTCTCCTGTGAAAAATGACATAACTTTTAACAGTTTGGGTGAAAAAATTAAATATGTGGCTAGGATCTTTAATTCCTTTGTGGGTTACTCCCCCAGTAAGTATTTGCTAAAGTTTCACCATATGTACTTCCTTGGCTCACACTTCAGATCACGTGTAAAATTTATTTAACAGACATGTTCTCAAAACAGGTTAAGCCAAGAGAGGTATTTTTCCATTTCCTTGGTAGGTTTTCATACCCTGTTATTTATTCAGGGGCTAGGAGTATCTCTGAATGTGTGTGTATGTGTGTGTGTGTGTGTGTGTGTAAATGTGTGTGTAAATAAATTTTGTCAAAAATTTTAGGTTTACTTAAAAACCTTACTTAGTTTTTTTCCTTTGGATTGAAATGCTTTCTTGAAGTTAAGAGAAATGCAATATACCCAAATCAAAAGAAAGCATGTAGAAGAGACAAACATTCATGCCTTGCTTTAGTGCATTTCACCTTATTGTATTTTGCAGATATTACTTAAAAAAATTTTAAGACATGTGGCAATCCTGCATCAAGCAAGTCTATTGGTGTTATTTTTCCAACAGCATATGTTCACATCAAATCTCTGTATCACATTTCGGTGACAATACGTTGACAAGTCTCACAATATTTCAAAGATATTCTTATTATATCTGTTTAGGTGATCTGTGATCAGTGACTTTTGATATTTCTATTGTAATTGTATTGGGCCACCACGAACTATTCCTAGATAAGACAATAACCTGAATCTAAAAATGTGTGTTTTCTGACTTCTCCACTGACTGGCTTTCCCTTGTCTCTCTTCTTCTGCATGGGACTTCCTATTCCCTGAGGCATAACAATATTGAATTAGGCTAATTAATAAACCTACAATGGCTTCTGAATATTCAAGTGAAGGGAAGATTCTCGCATATCTCACTTTAAATCAAAAGTTAAAAAATGATTAAGCTTAATGAAGGAGGCACATGGAAAGCTGAGATAGGCCAAAAAGTAGGTCTCTTGTGTCAAACAATTAGCCGAGTTGTGAACAAAAAGGAAAAGTTCTTGAAGGAAATTAAAAGTGCTACTCCAGTGAACACATGAATGATGAAAAAAAAAACAAAAAACAAGTGAAACAATCTTATTGCTGAAATGGAGAAAGTTTTAGTGATCTGCATAGAAGATCAAAGCAGCCACCACATCTTCTTAAACCAAAGTATAATCCAGAACAAGGCCCTATCCCTTTTCAATTCTATGAAGGCTGAGAGAGGTGAGGAAGCTGCAGAAAAAAGTTTGAGTCTAGCAGAGGTTGATTTATAAGGTTTTAGGAAATAGGTCATCTCTATAATACAAAAGTGCAAGGTTAATAAGCATGTGCCAATGTGGAAGCTGCAGTGAGTTATCTAGAGGATCTAGCTATGATCACTGATGAAGGTGGCTACATTCAACAGATTTTCAATGTAGATGAAACAGCTTTCCATTGGAAGAATACGCCATCTAGGATTTTCCTAACTAGAGAAGCTTATGCTTGGTTTCAAAGGTTCAGAAGACAGACTGACTCCCTTATGAAGGACTAACGCAGTTGGTGACTAAGTTGAAGCCAATGCTCATTTGCCATTCGGAAAATTCTAGGGTCCTTAAGAATTACTTTAAATCTACTCTGCCTGTGCTCTATAAATGACTAACAAAGCCTGGGTGACAGCACAGTTGTTTACAGAAAAGTTTACTAAATATTTCAAGCCCAATGTTGACACCAACTGTTCAGAAATAATATTTAATATGTTATTATTCTTTCAAGATATTGCAAAACATTGAGAACACATGGACATAAACATAGGAACGACAGATAACTGCAGACTGCAAGAGGAGGGAGGAAGTGAAGTGGGTCTGGGTTGCAATTGACAAAGCATCTGGTCATTTAAGAGCTGTGATGAAGATGTACAAGGAGATACATGTTGTTTTCATGCCTAGTAACACCACATTCATTCTGCAGCCCATGGATCAAGGAGAAATTTCAACTTTCAAATCTTATTATTTAATAAATATATTCTTAAGGCTACAGTTGCCGTAGATGGTGATTCCTCTGATGGATCTGAGCAAAGCTAAATGACAACTTTCTGGAAAATTATAAGGAGTTGCTATTCTACACGCCATTAAAAATATTTATTCATGAGAGCAAGGTCAAAATATCAACATTAAACATTAGCAGGACTTTGGGAGAAGTTGATTCCAACTCTCATGGATGACTTGGAGGAGTTCAAGACTTTAGTGGAGGAAGTCACTGCAGATATGGTAGAAATAGTAAAACAACAAACAGAAAAACAAAACCTAGAATTAGAAGCAGAGCCTTAGGATCTGACTGAATTGCTGCAATCTCAACACAATACTTGAACGGGTAAAGAGTTGTTTCACATGGATGAGCAAAGAAAGTGGTTTCTTAATATGGAATCTACTCCCTGGTGAAAGTGCTGTGAACATTGTTGAAATGTCAACAAATGATTTAGAATAGTATATAAACTGGGGTCAGCAGGGGGGAAATAGGGGAGGGACAGTGGGGGGTGGGGAGTTGGGGAGAGATAGCAAGGGGAGAGATGCCAGATGTAGGTGATGGGGAGGAAGACAGCAAATCACACTGCCATGTGTGTACTTGTACAACAGTCTTGCATGTTCTTCACATGTACCCCAAAACCTAAAATGCAATAAAATAAATAAATGGGGAAAAAAAGAATAGTATATAAACTTCTGTAAAGGAGAAGCTTTATCAGAAGCAAGCCTGAAAGTATTGACTCCAATTTTGAAAGAAGTTCTACTGTGGCTGAAATGCTATCAAACAGAAATAATAGCTACAGAGAAATCTTTTGTGAAAGGAAGAGTTCATTGATGCAGCAAATGTCATTGTTGTCTTACTTTAGAAAATTGTCATAGCCACCCAAACCTTCAGAAACCACTATCACCCTGATCAGCCAGCAGCCATCAACATTAAGGCAAGACCTTTTACCAACAAAAAGATCATGACTTACTGAAGGCTCAGATGATAGCTGGAATTTTTTAGCAATAAAATATTTTAACTTAATTTATGGACATTGTTATTTTAGACATAATAGCATTCCACACTTAATAGAGTACAGTATAGTGTAAATATAACTTTTATATGCAGTGGCAAATAAAAATAATTCTATGACTTGCTTAATTGATATATTCGCTTTGCTGGGGTGGTCTGGAGCTGAATCTCCAATCTCTCCCAGGCATGCCTGTATTTCTTGTTGT
Organism: Sapajus apella; assembly: GCF_009761245.1. NCBI lineage: Eukaryota > Metazoa > Chordata > Mammalia > Primates > Cebidae > Sapajus > Sapajus apella. The sequence continues at coordinate 17,271,421 of NW_022436960.1, read as the reverse complement.
TACCCAAATGAAATTGGACTTCAAATTTGATCTCTAGATCAGAAATGTTTTGCAAATCAATACTAATCACAAAAAAAGTCATGCAAGGCCAAAAATTAAATGTCGTCAATTTTTCAGAAGGTAAAACGTTTCAACAAATAGTCTTAGAAATGAAAATATGCTGATAGTCTCATCATCAGATGTGTTTTATAGGACTGTGACATTTATTTTTCAAAGATTCTAAAGTATATGGGTCTGTGGTGATCAATGCAGTACTATCCTTTTTCACATTCACGTAAGAGAAAAGATATGTATCTGGTTTGCAGTATTAGTGTGATAGATTGAAAGTAAAAGGAATGCTAAGAAGCTGCATAAAAGGAAAGCAGGCCTCAAATACTATGCAACCATAAAAAAGAATGAAACCATGTCCTTTGCAGCAACATGGATGAAGTTGGAAGCCATAATTCTAAATGAATTAATGTAGAAAGAGAAAAACATACCGTATCTTCTCACTTATAAGTGGGAGCAAAACATTGAGCACACATGGACTTAAACATGGGAACAATAGATATTGTGGACTACAAGAAGAGGGAGGGAGGGAAATGGGCCTGAGTGGCAAGACTACCTATTGGTTACTATGCTTTCCTCTGGGCGCAATATACTCATGTAACAAACCTGCACATGTACCCCCTGTATCTAAAATAAAAGTTGAAATTAAAACAAAAACTAAAGTGGGGAAACCTCATGGGTTGACAAATACATTGGATCCTGTTTCTGAAGAGAACCCTCCTCTACGACATGCAGACAGACCTCAGAGAGGACAGAAAAGGTGGCTTCTCATATAATGCAATTTAGGGGACAACCAACACACTTACTTGTTCAGATTCTTTCTTGCATGTCCTGCCATGGTGCGTGGCGTGACCCATCATGAACAGGAAATTCTCCAGAGGAATAAATTTCATGGGCAGCTTTGCTGGCCTTTGGAAAGCAAGCCCCTTCCAGTACGTGAACCCTGTGATGTGGGGTTCTCCAAAGGACACCCTGAAGTAAAGACTGAGGCTCCAGGGAAAACACAAAAGATGTTTTGGGCTGCTTGGCAATGCGCCCAGGGGAAGATCTTGGGTTGAATGTGGTGTTGTACTGGTGTGGGTTATTTGCGTGATTTCTAACTGACACATACAGGTCAGGGCTGCTCTTCTGCACACACAGACAGAAAGCTCACAGTTCATATTGAAGTAAATCATGGCAAGACCAATTTTGGGAGACTATTCTGTGCAAAGCCTTTATAATTTAATTCCAGTGCTGGGTCAATACATATGGCATGCAGTAAGCCAGTAAATAGGGTAAGCAAAATCCACGTCGTTAGTGTGCGTGTTCAAAACCATTACTCTGGATTATTGAAGAGGGAAACCAAATTGTATGCAATAGAAACCCTGTTCATAGCCATTTAAACAATAGAAATGAATTTATTTGCTGATAAAGTTAGGAAATCCAAGGAGGTTCAGCTGATTTTAGGTCTGTGCCAATCTAAATGTTCCAACAAGTTCTTGAGGCTTGATCTATTGATCTCTTTCTTTCTTTTTCTTTGATCTGATTCCTTTGTGGTTGCAAAAATGGTCATCTCCCTCAGGTTTGTAGAATCCTCACATCTGATTTCAGAGCACAAAGGGAAATTTTCTCTGTCACTGTGACCGTATCACTCTCCACCCAGGGACTCCTATTGACCCTTCTTGTTTGGTTCTAATCTAGCTGTCAGCTTTTGTCCCCACAGTTATACTGTGCAAGTACAAGAAAGGCCTCAGCTTATTTTGATGCTCAGAAAAACATATTCTAAGGAGACATTGCTGAAAATGATTTTTTGGCAAATGTTCAGATCTTTACTTCAATCACAGTGACAAAAATAGCTACATACTGATAAGTGTCATTTTATCAGAATTTCACCTGCTTTGACAAGTCGTTACTGACAGACATATGCTCTGGGAAATTGCATGTCTGCTACTGTGGATAATCCCCTTCTCTGTTCATCTCCATGGGTACCCCCTATTAAAACAAAAATCTTTGTTTAAAATTAAGAGTTTAAGCAAGAACAATGGTAGTTATAAAAAGCGATCTAAACTTTACAAACGTTGGAAGGATTTGAGCACATTTACTATTCTTTCTGACTCTCAAACTCTGAAGAAAAGCAAGCGTGAGAGAGGAAAAGAGATGTTAGAAACAAAGTCCAGAAAAAAAAAAAAAAGAATAGTCAGCTAAAGATGTTTCCAGTTCCAGAGTGTATGGAGAGAATACAGATAAATCAATGATGAACCATGTAAGTCAGTACAATGCCTATGGCAAAAGGCAATGACTTTTAAAAAATGTTTCTCAGATAAATTTTATCATTCAATTATGGATAAAGATTTTTCAAATAACAAGGCAGATAGAAAAGTTTAAAATTTGGAGTGGGGCTTCTTTAGAAAAAGAAGTATAACAAAAATCTGAAAGGCAAATCCTCTGTTAGCCAGTGGGGCCAAAAAAGTAGCATTTAACTCACACAAAAGTTTACAAACACATAAAACATACACACTTCAGGAACAAATCCAGCACATAATGGGGACATCTTTTCTCTGATGTGTTTGCTCCAAAATAAGGAGGCAGAGAAGCAGTCTCCCATACATCCAATTCAATGCAACCCCTGTAAACTGTGATATTTTACTATTCATCTGCAGCTCCACAGGACACCATTGAATGTATATAAGTGATGCTTCAGAAGGGCTTGTCTGTCACTGAAATTATGTTTTATTTATAGTAATTGACTCTATTTGGCCTGCGTTCCAGTTTTTAAGAGACCATATATAGTAGAAGGAGCTTGATAAGCGTGGTCACTGAATCCCGTATTCACCTAATTATGCCGTATTTTGCAATGGTGAGTTACTTTTAATCTGCAGCTATGGCCTTTTCTTGATGTATAAAGATATTTAACAGTATATCTAGGCTTTGAAACAATTGAACACAAATGCCAGGTGATTTCTTTACAGTTGCACAAAGATAGAACACATGATGATTTCTTAAAATATATTATATCTTGGCAGAGGTGTTGGAAGGAAATGAACCATGTCAGCATCTATCAATCAATCAATATTTACACAGGACTTATTGTGTTCACAGCGTTATGGTAACTACTTTTCACAAAATGAGGGAAACATAAAGTGTGATACCTACAGCATGTTGAATTTATAATATGGTCTTGCAAATGCAATAAAAATTCACCGAAAGCACTGTCCATGATGTGCTGCTGGAGAAGGGAAAATTTAAGCTGGGCCTTGAGGATTGGTTAAATTCAGAGAAACAGAACACATAGGTTTCATTAAAAAAAGAAGACAAAATGTACAAATATAAAGTGATGAAAGTGGGCATGTAGGTGTGGGGTCATGGATGTGTGGGGAAGAGACACAGGGCGATGAAGAAAAGATGCAACTGGTTAACAAGGTAAAACAAGTGTGGATAGGCAAGAAAAAGTTAAATGGAAGGAGGCTTTCAAATTTACTAAAAGAATCTGAACTTTTGATTTGATAAGATAATTGTAATAGAAAGCATTTATGTCTTTGAGTAAGAGAATAATATATGGGCAATCAAAATGGACAATGATATGTGTCCACTGATGCAGCAAAGTAAAATATACCAGAAAGACAAGAGAGGGTCAAAACATTGAAAACAAATTAAAGATTGCTGAGAGGTGCCTCTGTGAACTATTGGGGTTTGGGTCGGATGTTAAATTTAAATTAAGCATGAAATCAGAATCTCTGCTCTTAAGCAGTTTCATTTAGTACCTCAAAAAGTACTTTTAAGTAAATACTCTTTAAAAAACAAATTTCTTTTTTAAAAAAATCCCGATTTGATTACATTTAAAATAAGAGCTGCGATTTAAAAGAAAAAAATACCGTCTCATGGATATGTTAGCAATATTTGAGGAAAAGATGTCCCCATGTTTTCCAATCCATCAGCATGAAGCTCTCTACATTGATTCTACTCATACGGAGAGTTTAGTCAGATGCCACATCAGGCCAAGACCTAAGATTTAGATCATGCATTTGCATCTTGGTTCCTAAATAATGAACTAGAAATTTGTTTCTAAGTGCAAACAACTAGTTTCTGGAATCCTCTTTATTTTCACTTAAGGGGCCACAAACTACTGCGCTTTTGGAGGGCTTTCAGTTTTCCTCTCTAGGAAACTAAGTCTAGGAAAGATTTAGTGCTTCTTTTCAACCTTATTTCCAATATATTTTTTTCTTTTTTTGGTGCACAGAATGCACTGCCTTCTAAAATGGGAGACGACTTGATATTTCAATATTTTAGCTTCCATTCTTGTTAAATTTTAGCTGTGTGCCATGTGGGAGTAAAGGAACAATCAGGAATTGTAAAGGATGAAAAAAATGTAATGTTTGTGGGAAGAAAGATGATAATCAACTTAGCGGGGATTCCAAGGACAAACTATATTTCTATCTTTCTTTTTATCCCCCAAATTCCAAGTGCATTGCAAAAAGAAAAACTCATATAAACCAAACCAAACCAAATAAACAATAACAAAATTTTTCAGGAGTTTAACACTTTATTTGGTTTAGGCCCCTTGGTATGCTGTAGACAATTTATTGTTATCTGATTCCATATGTATAGCCAAATGGAAACAGAAGGGAAAAAAACTCCTTTTGGTTGTTTTGGGGATATGTTTATATTAATCATTCCAGCTGATTATTACCTTGAGTTTCCATGATAGGCTATGGGAATATCATCAGATAATGCAAAAATGAGTATTTATAATATGAAAGAAATAATCTCAAGGACTCTCTACTGATTGGCTTAAGTACTATAACATATTTTCAATATCAATGTTTTTGGGGGTATTTGAGTCTTAAACACCACTACAAATCAATAAAGATGTCCAAATTAAATTCGTAAGTAGAATGTTGTGAAGATTTCCAATTCTAGCAATTGTTGGCACAGTGATTTACACCACTCCAACACAACAGTGCTACAAACAGCTAGTTTAGCAAAAAGCAAAGCAAAACAAAAAAAAAAGAGCTAAAACATAAACTAAATCTTATTTTCCTCCACAATTCCTACACACAAGTCAATGATATCCACTAGCAAGGGTAATGTGCTAGATAACTCTTGAAGTGGGCCTGAACCACCATGCCTTGAGCCTTTGCTGTCAGCATTTGTCCTATCAAGAAAATCCTGTGTCCACCTCAACTTCTCAAATTTTCTCTCTCCTTTAATTCTCAATTAAAATACAACCATTCTTGGACAGATGTTTTTGTGCTTTTATTATAATATGATATTTATCTGGCTTCTCCTGGAGTTATTTTGGCGCATGTGTTATGTTTGCTATTAAATTGCTAGCAATGAAAGCAGGGGACACATATTGTGTCTTATCTCTCCTTTTTTTTAGTCATCTCTTCATGATGCCAGACAACAGTCCCTTGAAAATACAGGTATCAAATAACTAATCTGCTTCCTGAGAGTCAATTTAACATAAATTGTTCACAAGAACAAGAGCAATTCTGAACGGCCACTTAACCTGTCACGTATCTGTGTGCTTTCTGTTTGTACTTTAGTTACAAGCTAGAAATGAGACATCTTTTAAACATAGCATTTGTTATTAATTTTGAAAAAAACAGATCTAGGATTCATATTGTTTCTTATTCGTAGTGCGCTATTAACAGAATAGACTTAGGGTCAAACCGTCCTGTTCCTGTGTGCCAATTTCACCAGTTGCTAACTATAATCACTTTAGCAGTTTAACATCAATTCTTCTCATATGTAACACGGGAGTTGAAAGAGTCCCTATTTCCAAGGATGTTCTGAAAATGAAATGCACAAATCCTTGCTCTACACAGTGACAATAAACCCTAACTGATCCTTAAAAACTAATTGCTTCCAAGGCTTTTGGGAGATAGCTGGGATGTTCAAATTTCTGCTGTCTTACCCTGCTTTTCAATCTTGCCCATTTCTAAATTTCAGATGCATATTGCCTTGCAATCTCAACAAGCAGATTTCCAAGCTACCAACTCTTTTCTACTTGGTGAGCTTAAGAAGACATCATGTGGCCGGGCGCGGTGGCTCACGCCTATAATCCCAGCACTTTGGGAGGCCTAGGCGGGTGCATCAAGAGGTCAAGAGATCAGACCATCCTGGTCAACATGGTGAAGCCCCGTCTCTACTGAAAATACAAAAATTAGCTGGGCGTGGTGGTGCGTGCCTGTAGTCCCAGCTACTCGGGGGGCTGAGACAGGAGAATTGCTTGAACCCAGGAGGTGGAGGTTGCGGTGAGCCGAGACAGCGCCATTGCACTCCCAGGAGAAAAAAAAAAAAAAAAAAATTCAAAAAAAAAAAAAAAAAAAAAAGAAGACATCTTGTTAAATTTCTCTTATTGAAATAATAGGAAATACATACATTCTTTCTTATCTCTCATCATAGGCTTCTCCATTCCTGATCTAAAGACATAGGGAAGTGATGACTGTGTTTGAAGGACTGGCAGATGAAGAAAACAAGGAGACGGAGGTGGAAGATATCTTGGAAACTTACATTGATTCACGACTAGTTGACCTTAATTTAAATCTCATATTTTTCTTCTCAAATGATTACATATTTTCCTGCTTAATAATGACCAACGCAGAAAGGCTGAGAGAACTTGGAAGTTCAATAGATAAATTATCTCCAGGTCTTGTAAAACTATCATTATCCACCTGGCTTCCTGTATATTCAAATTCAATTTATGAGAATAGGAACACATTGCTGCCATGTGTCTACCAGGGCCGTGTGTGTGTGTGTGTGTGTACACACACATGTGCATGTGCATATGCACACGGGGCTGGGTATTTAAGTAAAACACGGTCCGTTGAAAAAACTGAAACTAAATAATGAATGCTCAACAGGAGGTTTCTCTGATCCAGGAACCTATTTGACTTGAAGCTGTTAATTTTCCCTGGTATGTTGCAACACACTGCCAGGGCCATATAGGATTTCTCCCTAGTGAATGCTATTACGCTGTTCCTCACTCTATTGCAAGGAGTAGAGGCAATGACCGCAAGATCTTTGAGAATAATTATTTCTTCATATCAGAAAAGAGACTGCATTTTCCTGCACGCAGATGGATTTTTCTTTCATCCCAGTGGCCTTCTTTGAAAGTCCTGAGAGTTACAGCAAGTGGTTTGGCCAGCCCTATAACTAGCACACATAGGCATGACGCTGTATTTTTGTTATTATGGTCTTTTTAGAGAGTTCTCCCATTTTAACTGTATTTTATACACAATGAAATAACTGTCTATCATTCATGACAAAATCCACAGTTTGTGTTTCACCTTTCAGTTAAAACCATTTCTTTTCCTCCCCCTTCCCAAGTACACTTTTCTAGAAATTGAAATTTACTTCTTTGCTAAACTGCAGGGCGTGCCAAACCCCAAATAGCTCAGGGATCATAATTCAGAAGCTGCTGGTTCAGTCTCTTGTATGCAAAGTCTGTAGAAGTTATACCATGGGTCCTGGGATAAGCTTCTCAGAGCAGCCAGGAAACTCAACAGGACGATACTGAACTTGCCTAAAAGAACTTTCCAGAAGGCACTGGAGTAACTACTCCATATTTTAAACCATATGGTAATGTAGACTTGTCTCTTTTCTGGTAGGCCAAACCTCCTTTTGTGAATAGATAAGTGATTCTTTGGGAAATAGCACTTGTTTTCCACGTTTTCTAACTGTTTAAGAGGACTGGACTGGGATTTAAAAGATTTAAATTCTAGTCCCTGCTGAAAAGTTAACTAACTGTGACCTTGAGAAAGCTGCATACTCCCTTAGCCTGTTTCCTCATCTGTAATTTGAGGGGTTTGGAAGGAACGATATTCATGGTTCAGTCCAGTTTTACAATCCTGTGACTTTTCTCTGTGATTTTTTTCTTACACTGCTTCCTTTGGGGCAAAAAAAAGTCAGAGGATGACTTTGTTTGTTTTTCCTTTGTTTGTGAGTGTGTGTCTTCCCCACTTTTTAAAGAAATTTCTCCATCTGTAAAAATAAATGGGAATCCCCCTGTGGTCTGTGAAAAGGCTTCCTATTGAGTGCTGTGTATAGCAGCCAGTTTTCCACTTAAAGTCTCTAAAAATATCTGCTAACATAAAACAAGTGTAAATTATTACAAAGCCTCTCCGTGGCTCATTGCGTTTTGTGTGAGCTGCCCTCTGCTACACAGTTGTCAGTGGCTGGAAGAGTTAGAGTTAAATATAGCCTGAGAAGCAGGGTCTGGTGTTGTAATGATATTTTGTAACCTCTTGATATCTCACTGTACGGTGCCTGGATACGGAGTGTGAGGAAGCTGTGATGAATAAACATACATCCAATTCCATGTGGATTGTCTCACCTTTTAATAACTTCTCTCTGTGAGATAAAATTAGTTCATACGTTCGTTTTAAATATATAGAGTTGTATATACCTCAAGTCAACCTATAATGCGTAAAAGATTGAATGATCAGGAATTAATAAAACACAAGCACATTGGTGCAGAGACGAGCAGAAAGAAAAGCAATAGGGAAGTAAAAACGGTGATTCAAGAGTTTAAACCTTTTCCCGTTTAGAAAAAATAAGTTCAGCTCGCTCCCTGCGCTTATTTAATTTTACATAAGCATACTCTTTGAGGCTGAAGCAAATCTGGCTGATTTTCAATGGGAAAATAAAATATAAAAATTGTTCTTGAAGTTATTTCTAAACAGAACTAACATCAGAATCATCCGCATCATCAGACTCGTCCAATTCCGAAAAATGGGATTCATCAAATAAATCTTCCGCCAACAGCTATTCGACAACGAAGTTAACATCACGTGTAGAAATGCTACATTTTCCAGGATTTGACATTTTCGGGGATCGAAAATTAGCATATTTTGTAAACGGAAATACCACTTCTAAAAACAGAACGCTGTAAATAGAATGATATCTTTTGTTTCCAAAGGATATACCACAGCGATGCAAAAATAATAATAAAAGTGAGATATGTTGTGGCAAAGCTATGTCGGAGCAAATGCTGCAAGCTTTAAGCACAACCAGTGAGTATTCTTGGGGCAAATGAAGAAAGGGTTAAAGGCTGTGAAAAATGTATGAGGAGCTGGCAAGTGGTGTGGTTTGAGATCAGAGGGAAGCAGAGGTCAGGACCGCATGAAGGTTTTTGAACCTAGATTACTGGGTGGAGTTGATATCACTATAAGGGAAGTAATATGTATTGAAAGAAGAGTCCAGATCAAAATTTAGGAGGGCTCTTGAGGTGTCCAAAGAGAGATATTTGGCAAAAAATTAAACATGAGAAATTAGAAGCCTTTGCCTCCAAGTGATACAATTTAGTCCTTGGGAATCCAAAAACAAAACAAAACAAAATTGAAAGAGAGATTAATGGGGGATTAAGATATTATAAATAATTTTAATCTTAAAAGCATATGGGTCTTAACCTGTGCTTTTTTTATATTTTATTTTTTTCCCCATTTATTTATTTTATTGCATTTTAGGTTTTGGGGTACATGTGAAGAACATGCAAGATTGTAGCTGGGGAGAGATAGCAAGGGGAGAGATGCCAGATGTAGGTGATGGGGAGGAAGGCAGCAAATCACACTGCCACGTGTGTACCTAAACTGTGATTTTGATGAAACGACTGGACCCTATTAGAAATGACACTGAACTCAGTGAGGGAAGGTGGTCTCTTTCCCGGTCCACAAGGGGGTGTAGTTTTAAGAACAAGAACTTCCCAGCTCCATGCCCCCCTCCCATCTTTCTCCATCCAGGAGACTTAACGGTCTTTGTTTTAATTTTCTCGGGAGCGGGAAAGGCTCAAAAGTCAATCACTGCAGCGAAAGTTCTAAGGAACTTCTTTTATTGGCCGGAGAACTTGGAGGAGGTGGGGATTCCTTCCAGGTTAAAAGTCCCCTACTTCCACACCCCTTTGGACTCCACGTTTGGAGCCCCTTCCACACTCTTCGTGGAGGTTTTCTCTCTTCTTTTTTCTCCTTTCTCTACCTAAATAAAATCACTTTCTGCAAAAACTCTGTTTGGGGTCCGGTATTTACTTTACAAGCGCACCTGGTCCTCTCTCTCATTCTTGAGAGAACAGGAGACCAAGAACCTTGGAGAAACATCCTCTCAGGGGAGCTAAGGCTCCCCTGAAACCCTGAACCCCAACATCAGGACAGCATGTATCAATAACTGATCTTTATTTAATAAATTAATTTAATTTTCAGCAATTCAGTTGACAACATACTGCAGATTCTTTGTTCAGAGCAAAGGACTAGTTTCTATTCCATAAGATGTTATTAGGTTATCCCAAGATTTTTAGACATGTCTGCATAGCCAACACTGTGCTAAGGGCTCTGTGAGATAAGAGAGGAATTATATAGCGTTGCCTTTGGTATTGGGCAATTCAAGCCTGGTTTAAGAGTCAGACATATTGGTTGGGAGTAAATAGTCACCTAAAGCAGGTAGGGTCAACCAACACTCATGTATTGAAAACTTAAATGTGTTTTGCAGTCAGCTGTTATCATCTGCCCCTTCTCTTGAAACTCTTCTTTTGGCAAATATCCCCATAACACTGTGTAACAAGTCAGAAGCTTGGGAGACTAGCATGTCTGAACCTCTGGAATGACTCCTATTATCCTTCTCTCATCTCCCTCATTTCCATGATCAATATGATTATATCTCCTATATTTCTGAAAAGCTACCTGTCATAGCTTTCATGATCAAGTCCAAATGGAAAGTTCTTTATAGTTCTGATCTCTTCTATCTCTATCCCATACTACCAGTCTGTATGTGAGGTTTATTCTAATATAAAGTACTTGGATTTTTTTTTCTCCAGACTGAAGTGCAGTGGCACAATCCCAGCTCACTGCAACCTCCACCTCCCAGGTGCAAGTGATTCTCCAGCCTCAGCCTGCTGAGTAGCTGGGATTACAGGTGTGCACCACTAAAAATACAAAAAAAATAATTTTTGTTTATTTAGCTGAGATGGGGTTTTGACTTGTCTACCAGGCTGGTTTTGAACTCCTGGCCTCAAGTGATCCACCTGCCTTGGCCTCCCAAAGTGCTGGGATCACAGGCATGAACCACTGCGCCAGGCCAGAATTTTTAATAATATCTTTCTTCACGTCTACTTGGCTTTAAACTTGTTTGGACCAATTTTTCAAAACTACTTCAATAGTCAAAAGCTTAATTTTCCTTTACAAACGAAGTAAAATCCACGTCCTTAGCAACAGCATCCCTGAATCTCTCTGGCTGAGCTCTCCCGTCTCTTGAGCTCCCGTAGGTCCCCTCTTCCTTGTGACATGGTGCTTACCGACAGCTGATGTTACGGTTTGTTTTATCAGTTGGCCCCGACTGAACTGTGAACCGTCACACGCAAGTAGTGGCTCACCTTTTAAAATATATTATTGTAATTATTGTAATGATTACTAAAATCCCTTGTCTTATGCTCTGTTATACTGTAAGCATTCAAAAAATGAGACTAGATTGAAAAGATTCAAACTTGAGGGCTCATTATTCCCTATGAACATGTTTCTTTTTGTTCTCTTTCTTGCCTCACCATCTTTCAGGTCGGGTGTATGTTTTCCTTGTCAGCATCTTTTCCTATTTTTAATCTGTATTTCCCCCCCTTCCTTTTTCTTTCTCCATCCCCTATTCATACTGTTTCTTTGTTGAACCAAACTGAAAAAGTTTTCTTCTTCCTTCTTCCTTTTCACCTGGATAAAATGTACTAAGCTTCTACTATGTCCCAGACATTATTCCAGAAGTTTTCATTAAAATTTTATCCCTTTTCCCATTTTACCAATGAGGAAACCGAGGCCCAGAAAGGCAAAGTAATTTTTCCAAAGGTCACACAACAGTTAAACAATAATGGCCAAAGCAGACTTTGTCCAGACCAGTCTTAAACGAATGCGCTTCGCTATATTGAATAGAATTATAATAATTTTGTTTGAAATGATTTTTCTCTACCAAATGATAAGGGAATAATGTATGTGGTTAGGTCCCAAAAGGAAATGGAAAAATGATGCACAACGGAAAAATGGTGAAATTTGAGGCGATTCTGAGAAAGCAATTTGAATCTATCATAGCTCTGATCTAGTTACCAAGGAAATCTAAATCAAGTACTCTTGAATTAGGAGTTATTTCACCATATTAACCTGCAGGCAGTTGTACTCTGTGGCCTGAAGTTTTGCCACAGACATTCCTCATCTCAAGCTTCTTATATGCCCGATGTGCACCTCCCCTGTATTTAGGCTTGGGCACAGACGCCACAAGCAGCAGACACACATAAAGCATCATGCACAGGAAGAACATGTGTTTGCACAAAACACGCAACCCTTTCATATTACCAGGGCTAGTTGAGCAAGGCTCGCATTTATGTGGACTTCCACTGTGCTGGATTCCTCCAGCATCTGACTGAGCTGCATCAAAGCATAATACAGAATCTTGTCCAAGACCATGAATTAAATACTCCGTCACTGGATCTTTACTGTGTCAGCCGCAAGCAATTCAAGTTAAATATATTTAAGGATCTCATATTGGATTTTTGCTGGCAAGCTGACATCCCAGATATGTAAGTGCCATATTAAAAATAAAATCCAGATATTGTTGTATGGAATTTGCAGGAAGAACTGCTGACTGAAAGGAACCTCATGTTGACATTACGATCCGAGGGCAAGGCTGAGTTGCAAATATATATGCTGTGGGTGAGTTTCTTAGAGTAAGAAAAGAAATGGACTTACTTTATTTTGAGTCTTGTTACACTGAGTTTAATGAAAGGTCTTAAGCTTGGGATGTTCCTCTTCATATCCAAATCTTGCGTAATCGCAAATAGAATGTGCAACACTAAATCTTGAGGAAGTAAGATAAAGAAAATTTATTTTTTGGTCTGTACTTCAAATACCAGGTGAAGCGACATTAACCCTCTGTCACCAAAAACACATACTGTAAGTAGAAAAATAATCATTTTGGTTCAGTCTGGCTTCAGTTGACAAACATCTGTGATGTTTGTTCATGGCTCCAGTAATCTGAATGTCACAACATAGAAGGTTGGAACCTGACCTTGCTTCTGAGTATTTTGGTTTCAATTTATAAATAAACAATTAAGATGACAGGATTTAGTAGAGGAATGAAGCTTTATAAAATTAAAAGACTCAATAAAACTGATGCCGTGGTCTTAAATATCGGGCAAAGATTGCTACCATAAATCCTCTTAAATATTTTGATGTGGAAAATTTCAAACCTACAAAAAAAAGTACAGTGAATGCCAATGATCTCACCAAAATCCAGCTTTCCCATTATTAATTTAGAGCTGACTCCTGCCTGCTCGCCCGTAACATTGTGTTGAAATTTGTTACCCAGATACATAATTTCATCTGTAAATATAGCAATATATAGCTCTAAAAGATACAGTATTCTAAAACTGGAAATAGCAATAATTCTATACTTTTAAATATCCAATCAGGCTTCAAATGTTCTTTATTATTTGCATAACATTTTTACAGTTGGTTTGTTCAGATGAGACACAATTATACTTGGTTGATATGTCTTTTAAGGCACTTTTTAACCTATAAATTGTTTCTCTGTACTTTATATTTGTTGAAGAAATTGGGTTATTTGTAGAATTTCCAGCAATAATAGCAATAATGCTATACTTTTAAACATACAATCAGGCTTCAAATATCCTTTATTAATTGCATAACAGTTTTACACTTGGTTTCTCACATGGGATGCAATTACACTTGGTTGATATGTCTTCTAAGGCATGTTTTAATCTATAAATTGTTTCTCTGTATATTTGTCGAAGAAATCATGTTATTTGTAGAATTTCCAGGAATCTGGATTTTTATCAGGAATGATTCTAACACTGTTTTTATTTCATTTTTTTCTTTAAAAGAACACTGAAGAGTAACATTGTTGTTTTATCTAAGATTTGTCCTTTAAAACAGCAAAAATACAAAGAGCTTTTACCCCACACTAGGTATAGGTCTTATTTTTCTCCACTGAAAAACATTTTTCTTTATGTTTGTGTTTATAACAAAAGAACATTATGGAAAAGAGAGTGATGATTTATCAATGGTAAGGGCCAAATGAGTCTGGTTTTCATTGATTGTTACAGCTGTGAAGGGCCTTGGGAGGCAATCTGTTCAACTGCTTTTTTAAAATCCTTATACATAATTTTATTTTATTTTTCCATAAGTTATTTGGGTACAAGTGGTATTTGGTTACATGAGCAAGTTCTTCAGTGGTGATTTGTGAAATTTTGGTGCACTGATCACCCAAGCAGTATACGCTGTACCATATTTGTAGACTTTCATCCCTCACCCTCCTCCCCTCTTTTCCCAAGTCCCTGAAGTCCATTAAACCATTCTTATGCCTCTGCATCCTTATACCTGTAGCTTAGCTCCCACATATCAGTGAGAACATACGATGTTTGCTTTTCCATTCCTGAGTTACTTCACTTAGAATAATAGAATCCAATCTCAACCAGGTCACTGTCAATGCTGTTAATTTATTCCTTTTTATGGCTGAGAAGTATTCCATCATTCCACCACGCTGTTTCGGTGACTTATAGCCTTATAGTATAGTTTGAAATCAGGTAATGCAATATATACCACAGTTTCTTTATCCACTCAATGATTGATGGGCATTTGGGTTGGTTCCATGATTTAGCAATTGTGAATTGTGCTGCTATAAAAATGCGTGTGCAAGTATCTTTTTCAAATAATGACTTCTTTCCTCTGGGTAAATACCCAGTAGTGGAATTTCTGGATCAAATGGTATTTCCATTTTTAGTTCTTTAAGGAATTTCCAGATTGTTTTTCATAGTGGCTATACCAGTCAGTCTATATTCCCACCAGCAGTGTAGATGTGTTCCGTGATCACTGCATCCACAACAATATCTACTGTTTTTTTATTATGGCCATTCTTGCAGGAGTAAGGTGGTATTGCATTGTGGTTTTGATTTGCATTTCCCTCATCATTAGTGATGTTGAGCATTTTTTCATATGTTTGTTGGCCATTTGTATATCTTCTTTTGGGAACTGTCTATTCATGTCCTTAGCCCACATTTTGATGGAATTGTTTTTTTTTTTCTTACTGATTTGTTTGAGTTGGTTGTAGATTCTGGATAATAGTCCTCTGTAAGATGTATAGATTGTGAAAATTTTGTCCCACTCAGTGGGTTGTCTGTTTACTGACTGTTCCGTTTATCATGCAAAAGTTCTTTAGTTTAATTAGGTCACAGCTATTTATCTTTGTTTTTATTGCATTTGCTTTTGGGTTCTTGGTCATGAAATCCTTGCTAAGCCAAGGTCTAAAAGGGTTTTTCCAATGTTATTTTCTGGAATTCTTATAGTTTCAGGTCTTAGGTTTAAGTCCTTAATCCCTCTTGAGTTGATTTTTGTATGACCTGAGAGATGAGGATCCAGTTTCATTATCTTACATGTGGCTAGCCAATTATCCCAGCACCATCTGTTGAAAAGGGTGTCTTTTCCATATTTTATGTTTTTGTTTGCTGTGTCAAAGATCAGCTGGCTGTAAGTATTTGGATTTATTTCTGGGTTATCTATTCTGTTCCATTGATTTGTGTGCCTATTTTTATACCAGTACCACACTGTTTTGGTGAGATAGCCTTATAGTATAGTTTGAAATCAGGTAATGCAATGCCTCCAGATATGTTCTTTTTGCTTAGTCTTGCTTTGGATATGCAGGATCTCTTTTGTTTCCATATAAGTTTTAGAATTGTTTTTTTTAAGCTGTGAAGAATGATGATGGTATTTTGAATGGAATTGCATTGAATTTGTAGATTTATTCTGGCAGTACTTTTGTTTTATAGGTCCTAGTGATTTATGCTTTAAAGAGTTCTGCTTTGATGTGTTTCTGGGATTTGTTTTAAGATTTAGATCTCTTTTTAGCAGTTCATGTAGTGGTGGCTTGGTAATGGCGAATTCTCTCAGCATTTGTTTGTCTGAAAGAGACTGTATCTTCCCTTCGTATATGATGCTTAGTTTTGCTGGATACAAAATTCTTGACTGATAATTGTTTTGTTTGCAGAGGTTGAAAATAGGGCCCCAATCCCTTCTAGCTTCTTCTGCCACAATCTCCCCACTGATCCTTATCCCCAGTGACAATTGCAAGGGTTTCTGCTAAGAAATCTGCTATTAATCTGATAAGTTTTCCTTTATAGCTTACCTGGTGCTTCTGTCTCACAGCTCTTAAGACTCTTTTTTTGTCTTAACTTTGGATAACCTGGTGACAATATGCCTAGGTGATGATCTTCTTGCAATGAATTTCCCAGGTCTTGTTTGTGCTTCTTGTATTTGGATGTCTAGGTCTCCAGCAAGCCTGGGGAATTGTCCTTGATTATTCCCCATATACATTTTCCATGCTTTCAGAATTCTCCCCTTCCTCAGGAACACTGATTATTCTTAGGTTTCGTTGTTTAACAGAATCCCAGACTTCTTGGAGGCTTTTTTCATATTTTCTTATTCTTTTTTCTAAGTCTTTGTTGAATTGGATTAATTCAAAGACCTTGTCTTCAAGCTCTTCATTTCTTTCTTCTACTTGTTCAATTCTATTTCTGAGACTTTCCAGAGGATTTCACATTTCTAAGTGTGTCCAAAGATTCTTGAATTTCTTATTGTTTGTTCTTTAAGGTGTCTATTTTCTTAAATATTTCTCCATTCAATTCTTGTATCATTTTTTAGATTTCCTTGCATTGGGCTTCCCCTTTCTCTGGTGCCTCCCTGATTAGCTTAATAACGAAATGAATTCTTTTCAGGTAAATCAGGGATTTCTTCTTGATTTGGAAGAAGAAATTTTTAACACCCGCCAAAAATCACACTAGTTCACCAGTATTGCTGGTGTACTAGTGTGATTTTTGGCGGGTATTAAAAAGCTTTGTTTTTGTCATATTAACAGTGTTGGTTTTCTGGTTCCTTTTAATCTGGGTAGTCTCTGTCAGAGGGAAGGTCTAGAGCTGAAGGCTGTTGTTCAGATTCTTTTGTCCCATGGGGTGTTCCCTTGATGTCCCCTCTTCCCCTTTTCCTATGGATGTGGCTTCCTGTGGGCTAAACTGCTGTGATTATGGTTTCTTTTCTGGGTCTAGCAACTCAGTGAGCCTACCCATCTCCAGGCTGGTACTGGGGGTTGTCTGCACAGTTCTGTGATGTGAACCATCTATGGGTCTCTCAGCTGTGGATACCAGAGCAGTATCTGGAGTGTCTTCTGCATCCTGCAGGAGCAGTCTGCTTTTTTCAGAGGGTCTGTGGGTCCTCTCAGGATTGCTGATTTGTTCTTGCAGTTGATCTGGAGCTTAGGTTCACAGTGTGATCTTCCGCATGATGCTCTGTCTGAAGCTGCAATTTAGTCCTGCCACCGTCTCCCCATCAATCCTGGATCCAATTGCTTTTGACAATTGCAAAATACTGTGGCTCATTGAATTGAGTCTAAAATTTAATTTTTAAAATTATTTTCTAACTTTGCTTTTCAGAGGCCTTAGGGTCCTCTGAGATGATAAGATTCTTCAACAATGCTCTACTACAGATAGAGGTGGAGATGTGTAGAGGTGGGGAATGAAGGTGAAAGGGAAGTGAACCTGACTTGTATTCAGGGACATCTGTGGTGCCGTTGCTCAATTCTTAAGCAGTGTAATTTAGTGCAATACAGGAAACACCGAGACTTGAATCATGAATTTGAGCTGAATTCCATATTGGTCAATTACTACCTGCTTGCTTTGAGTTTCAGTTTCCTCATCTGAGAAATCTAGGTCATGCACTAGAGTGTATAATTCAATCTCTTAAATATAATCCCCAAAGGAGGGTTATACTTGCCAATGCCATTGATATCAGGCTTGGCCTTGGGACTTTACTGCCCCCTCTTATGGAAGGCAAATACATCTCACCCTGAGTTGATGTATAACATGACTTTGCCAATAAAATATGGGCAGACTTAGGAGTGCTGCTGCTAAGATATGGTGGTTCACCATATTTATGTTTTTTTTCTGTTTTTGGAATCTGCAGTATTCCAAATAGAGGCTGCAAAGCCACCACTGGCTTGCAATGCAAACACAGAGTGAGTTAGAGACCAATGTTAGTTGTGGAAAAACACAGGGATTTGAGGGTTATTTGTCACTACAGAATAACTGTCTATCCTGCTTGATAAGGATACTAAGACATGTTCTATAGTTGAGGTGAGAAATCAAATACAGACACAAAATTGGAAGCTATTCAGTGAATGTAAAACACCCACCTTCTCCATAGCTTATTTCTTGAATATTCATTTTATATCAACCAGAATGTCAATACCTCAAAAAGACCTTCAAATTATGCAGCATTTGGAAAGCTTGGAAATTATGCTCAGAACAATACCTTGTTTGTCAAGAGTTTAAAAGTTAGAATTGTGTTAAGGGTGTGACTTTGACAAATATAAGCTCTCTGAAATTAGGAAAACACTTAATTTCTCCAAGCCTCAATAAAATTGTTGCCTTGCTCTGCTTTTGGCAACAAGGGCTATAACTATGTAAAACTCTTTGTTAACTCCTGAGAACCCTATCAGTGTTATTTTCCATATTAAAAATTTTCAAAAAAAGTAGCCAGAAGATAAAACACTTAAAAATTGAAAGGTGAAGAGTAAGTTTTTTTTTTAAAAAAGGAAAATAATGTATATTAAGGCTTATAAATGAATAAATATAAATTAAACAATAAATATATGACACTGTAATTTTTAAACAAGGCAAAAGTTATAATGTATGAAAGGTTAGATTATTTTTAACCCTAGAAGGCTGACCTCACAGAGAAGCAGAGAGTTCTTAATCCTGCCCATGTAACATAGCTCATTTACATCGCTTTGAGGTACTTCTGACATTTGAACAAATATCTTCCCAATAAATTATGGTTAATAAGGTACCAGAACATCTAAGCCAGAGCGACTTCACACTTTGGGGATAAAAAGAAAAAGAAAAACAAGAAGAATATGATGTTTGTCATTTTCATGTCATGTAGCAAGAACACTATGTGAGTTTTGCGACTGGTGTTTCAAACTGAGCTTACCTCTAGAGCTGGAGCGACATCAGTTTGCAGTGCTAGCCATTGTTCTAGATGCTGTGGAAACCACAGTGAACAAAACAAATTCCCCACTGTTACAGAGCTTACTCTACTGTGGGATTGAAGATGGGGACCTGAAAATAAACAAAAATATATATGACCTAAGGTAATGCAGGCTTCAGATGACGGAGAGTTAGAGGAGTTATTGAGGAGTGAGTCTGCTCTGAGAAGGTAGTGTATTTGATCAGAGATGAGGCAGTGAAGGGCATAGAAACGTGCCCTGTAGATACATGGGGAAAAGTATTTGCTACACAGGGAATAGCAAGTGAAAAACAAGATAATTGTATGTGAGGAGCAGCAAATAGGCCAGAGTGAATAAGGGAAAAGAAAGTGTTTGAATCTGAGTTCAAAGAGGCAGCAGGAGATGAGGTGCCTGCGTGTCTTGCATTTGATTGCATGACGTTGAGATTTTAACCTGAGAACTGGGTAGCTATACCAGGATTTTGAGCAGAGAAGTGACATGATCGAATTCAGCTTTTAAAGAGAGCACTTCAGCTACTTTGTTTAGAATAGACTCCCAGGGGCAGGGGTGGAAGCAGGGCTGTGAATGTGGTGTCTTGGGCAATAGTCCAGGTGAGAAATCATGGGACTCAGTGAGGAGTGGTTGTGGCAGAGGTTGGGGGGAGACTGCGTATGTGTTGAAGGTAAAGCACAGATAAGCTAATGAGTTAGATGTGGGGCTTATGAGAACAAGATAGTGATATCTCCAAGTTTTAGGTCTGAGCAGCTGAATAACACATTGCTGTCATTTACTGAGATGGGGAAGCCTGGAGATGGGCAGGTTCAGGGGACAGCTATCATGAATGTCTAGGATTTGGAATTTTAGAGATGTCCCCCAGCCCACGCATGATACCTAGTGAGAAGATTCAAAGACTCTGATGCCATGTATTGTCTTTTACTCCTAATTACTGAGTCCTCTTGCATTTCTCAGTGACTGTTTCATATGTGACCTTTACAAGATGGAACATCCAATGCATGCCTTCATCCAACAAATGATTGCTGTTCACTGTGCGATGGTAAGTCATAAATTTCTATTTATGATTAAGCATGTATTTTGTTTCTCCAACCAGACATTAAGTATCTCAAAATATGAATTCAAGCCTTACAACACTAATTATATATAGAATATTGCCAGCCATCTAGTTATGGTCAGTACATCCCTGTGTCTGTTTGATTTAAATTTACTTATCTTTGGAAAGGATTATATATATTTAAGTTACAGAAATATAATATGACAGAGTATCCTTCTGGTGAAGAGTGAAGGCAAATTGAAGTGATGTGGTTCAGGATAATTTTGGTAGATGAATATTTCAAACTACGAAGCTTCCTTCCCTTTATGCTATATTTCTGTCTGCTTTCCCACAAGATCTAGTTTGAGGTTTGTCTTTGCTGCTGAGTTTATAATTACAATGATAATGACAATTATTATCATCATAATAACAGTACAATATAGCAGGACCAAAAAAGGTTTTATAGTACTATAGCAGAATCTGTATCCCAGCAGGGCCTACAAATTTTGAATTTGAGGGAGAAGAACATTTTATTTAGGAAATAGACATTTTGCTTATGAAAGGATGAGCACTTCAGGACTGGTTCAATTCCCAGACCCTTAACAATTGTTTTTCTAAGTGCGTAGAACACCAATTCCCCAGACGTAGGCACTGCTTTCAGGTTACTGCACAAGTAACTTCTCCACAGAAGGCCTTTCTTGATCATCTTATAGAAAATCACATCCAATCCTGCTCCCCTAGTATCCTCTATCCCTGCATGCATACTCTTAGCAATAGTTATAAACAACTGATTTGTTTTAGATTAGTGTTTATATGTTTACCTCACTATAATATTTACTCCTTGGCATAGTCTTATATACTGGTATATGCTTAGCTACAAGGAAAGTGCTGGTATTAACTAAATATTTGTTGAATGAAGAGCTAAAATGACAAGCAAATGTCAGGATAGGAAAAGTTGGACAAAGAAGCTGTGAATTACTTTAAATTTTATTTTCTCCCAGTTTATCAGTGGATTTTTTTTTTTTAATCTAGGGGATGAGCAGGGTCTTTGGAAGTTACTTGAAAGCAACTAATCAATTGCTTTCCTGGGGGTAGCCCACATACTAGGATTCAACTGTCTTTGGGACTGGGAGGAGTCAGAGTTTCCTTCCTTTTAGCACTAGATTCTAAATGACAGGTAAGAAATTACGGATTTAGAATATATTTATTTCAGTTTCTTACAATGCCTACCACAAGGTCAGTAGAAATTTCAATGGCTTGCTGGTAGCCAAGATGCTCCTGAGCCTGAAGTCTCTACACTCACCACGGTGTATTTCCTTTGTGGTTTCCTTGTTTCCTATGTAAGCACTGGCAGACATCCCCCATGCTTCTCACAAGGCAGAGCCTTGCTCTTTGCTTACTACCTTCCGAGCTGGTCAGGGTTGCCATCTCCTTTTCCATACCACTTCCTAATTTCTATGAATTCTTGGTGAACATCAGTATTCTTCTGTTCTATGGTTTTTGCACATTCTATTTCCATAAATCCTGGTAAGTTTCTCTTCTCCAGTTAAGTCATTTCAGGCTTAGCACCCCTTAACTATAGTGGGCTCAAGCAACAGGGAGCTGGGCTAGGAAATCGGGAACTCTATGAATGGAAGCAGCTATAGACAGCTATTGTTTTTTGTGTAATTCCCCAGAGTAAACTGTCATTTACAACAATATTTGCTAAAATCTGCAGACTTATTTACAAGTAAATGGAAAGAAAGACTGTGGTGCCATGTTTTGAACCAAATTAGATTAATGGACATGGTAGCTGCATGAAAAATAGCAACAAGTCCAACAGGAGTGATTTTAGATGCATAGAAAATTAGATGGCAGAGAAGGAGGTAAAGAGGAAATCCTGGCAAGTGGTATACACTGGTTAAGGGTCATCAGATATACAGGTATTGATCGACTTACGACCAATGCAGCTTACGACCATTCAACTTTACGACCACAATCGCTAGCCACAACTGCTCCGCGTCTGGCAGCGCAAACGTTGCCCAGCTGGGCGTACGACAGTGTGGACCAGCTTCCGGCAGCACTACCATCTCCGCGCGCATGTAGCCTACTCAACTTACGACCAAATCGTGTTACGACCAGTCTGTCGGAACCAATCATGATCGTAAGTCGAGCACTCGCTGTATTTGAGAGACGCCACTGGACTCCTGGTCCACAAGGAATTAGGGCACTGAGTTATGGGGAATAACCCCAGAAGTTGAGAAAACTAAGAAACATTCAGGTACCAATAACAACAACTGGTTATGACTCCATTTGTACATATGATTCCATATATACTAATATATGTCATGAATTCTTTCCTTAAATCTTCACAGTAACATCAGTTGATACTCTACCTCCTTCTCCATTTTACTGGCATAGACTTAGTAGAAATCTGAAAGTTGTCATTTATTTGTGTTTGGTTGGCATTTCTTTGAGCTGTCCCAGGGTGGGCATGATCTTCAGGAGTGAGGAAACTCATGCTTAGCAATTTGCTGAAGGGCTGCAACAAAGTCACTGTCCCAGTGAGAAAACATTATTGTCTTGGCACAGGACAAAAGCTAACGTATTCCTGTTTAGCCATGGAGAGCTCAACTATGCATCTCATGTTTTCATATAGGCAAATAATACCACTGAAGTCAAAGTTGGAAGCAGATTGGTTTGCAGTTTCCCATGTATTTTAACAATTAAGGGCATGTAAAAAGTCTGGTCAAAAAAATGTTTTTACTATTTAAATGTACTCTTGAATGTTCACAAGGGATATTGTACACAATCCAAAAAAGCATTTAAAACAATGAATATTCAACTATGTTAGCTTTACTTGACAGAAAACCAATACAAATTGAATAGAACTGAGGCCATTGGGTCTAGAATTTGATTTCTCCTCCCATTTATCTACATAATTTGGCCCATTTTCTTTGTCTTCTCCACAGCCATTCTTCTACTTTTATTTTTCCATTTTAAGATGTTTTTGTACACTTAGTATTGATCATGCTCCATTGATATTACACTCTTCATTTATTTGTCTTTCAATTAAACATAGGCCTCTGAATGACTTGAGGCCATGTTGGTAATTAAGAACCCTAAGATTAAAATTCTTCTTCAATCATTAGACTATGTTCTATTGAATCAGGAGAAAAGTAGCCCTTGTTTTTCCTTTTTATTTGTTACATATTGCTTCTTCCAGTTCAGAGCCAAGTATACATTTTGAGGGAGTATGAAATCAGCTTGAATAAGTGAAGAAAAGGTCAATGAACTTACCAGAGCTGGTACACCAGCTTTGGAAAGACACATGTCTTAGCTATGCTCTCCCATTTCTAAACCTCAAACTTGTCCTTGAAGAAATTGAGATCTTGGGTAGTGCTTAAGGAAAAGTGGATGAAATTACTGCTAACATTTAGTTTTACATTAATTTTCTAGATTCTGAGGTTCTCCTATATATAGTGATTATTTGAAGTAACACTAAATGCTATATAGGTAAATAAAATGTAAGCTAAGTTTCACTCACACAAGTATTCAGCATGGGTGTTCAGCAATTGCCCAATTATGTGATAATAGAAGATCCTAGGTTTATTTTGTCCTGTGGTTCTTTCATTCCTTATGTTATCTGACTACTCTATGTTTAGGTGGAAGGTAGGGTAGAGGTATAGAGATGGCTTGTACTGTTTTCACTCAAAATCTGTCAAGAATCAGTCACCAGATTCACTGAGATTCAAGTATTTCTGGGAAATATAGTCCCTTGCAAGGTAGCTGCTTCCTATAATTGAGTTATACTTAAGTGTTAGAGGGCTGAACTTTATACCATCTCTTTGAATTGCTCTATAGAAGGGGAACATAAATCTTTAAACAGTTTGTTTATTGTACTACATATAAATTATAATTTGGGGGTTTAAATTATCAAAGTTGATTTTTATTGAACTGGAAAGTATAGATTATCTCTTTGAACTAAAGATAAATAAAAAAAAATTAAGCCCTACTCCATTTTGAATGACATAAATTCATACTATACAAGGCTTTTTTTTTTTTTTTTTTTTTGAGACAGTCTTTTTCTGTCACCAGGCTGGAGTACGGTGGCAAGATCTCAGCTCACTGCAATCTCCACCTCCCAGATTCAAGCGATTCCCCTGCCTCAGCCTGCTAAGTAGCTGGGACTACAGAGGTGCACCTCCATGCCCAGCTATATACAAGGCATTTTTTTTAGAAAAAAGAAGAAAGGTGAATTAATTCACAATGTTTTCCATAAGACGGAGAAATAAATTTAAACCAGGGAATCATTCTCAAAGTCTACCACTGATTTTCAGGATAGCTTAAGTCTGACTATTTATACACTTTGACATTTCTTTAAAAAATTATATTAATACTTCTATTTTTTATTCAAATATTGAAATATAAGAAATAATTTAGAGAAACATTGCACTAAAAATTGGATAGATCTAAAATTTTACATGGCAGGACCTGCTAAGATGATTAATGAGGTCACATCTCATTGGTTGATTAGAAACACATTAGAGTGGAACACTCTGGATGGGCTTTAGCAAAATAAACAGGAAGAAAAGATCCACCAGCATTTGAACAGTCAACTGTAAAGACCTCAAGATGAGTTCATTCCGTGATTCATAAATAGAACCTGCTGTTCTTGGTGCTGGTCATTACTTATAGCAATGAAAAAACATTTCTATTTTATGTTTGTTCTCTGAACTGTGGTTGCTTTCAGGGATTCCAGTGAGACATCTCTAAAAATATAGGAGCACAATAACGCTGCTCTTTGAAAGTTGAACTTTTAGATCACAAACAATGTTGACATATAAAAAGCAATTTAAAGCAATGGTGTATATAGTTCTGCCCTTTAAGATTTAGGTGTAACTTGGCTGGGCACGGTGGCTCATGCCTGTAATCCCAGCACTTTGGGAGGCTGTGGCAGTTGGATCTCAAGGTCAGGAGTTCGAAACTGACATGTGAAACCCTGTCTCAGCTAAAAATACAAAAATTTAGCCGGGCATGGTGGCACACACCTGTAAAACCAGCTACTCAGGAGGCTGAAGCAGGAGAATTGCTTAAACCTGAGAGGTGGAATTTGCAGTGAGCCGAGATTGC
>NW_022436960.1:17211202-17246096 GCF_009761245.1 Sapajus apella | reverse complement strand
AAAAAAAAAAAAAAAAAAAAAAGAAGAAGAAGAAGAAAAAGAAAAAAGACTTAAAAATGTAACTCAGTGAAATATGTTAATATATATAAAGAAAGAATATGCTCATCAGAAATGGAAATGGACAGCCATAGAAACATAGAAAAGGGAATCAGAGAGGCAATGTGTAAACATACCAGCAAAGCACTGGTATGGGAGAAGGTGCTGTATTCAGTGATTCCAATGGGCACCATCCTGCCCAGAGCTGACTCACTTCAAGACCTTTTAGCCTGGTCAACTGATGACTTGGGATCTGACTTCAAACTCACCAAAAAGTGACCTAAGTAAGATTGTGCTTCCTGAGTGATCGATGAGGACAAGATGCACGGATCATGCTGATAGGTGTATTCCAGGCTTTGAGATTGTCATGTTTTTCATAAAATATTAATTTTTTTCCGACTTATAAATCAGTCTTGGTTGATGAATGAATTCTTGCTGTTGGGAGAAAATAAAATTTAGAGGCTACAAGTTTAAAGGCTAGATGCTGGCCTACAATAAATTTACCAAGTTAATGAATGACAAATTCTCATGTAAGCTCTTTGGGAAATAGTATACTTGCTTTCCTCAAGTAGATTAAAGTCTCCTCTATTACCACTGCAGTGACTCAAACATTAGTTTCTTGTTCTTAATTTTAAGAAAAATCTTAATGGTCACTTAATACCAAGACCACTTTACCCAAATTTTTAAAAAATTAATAATTTCAATTGAATGGATCAAGAATGCCAATAACATGTGCTGATAACTTCACTCCTCCTTCAATTTTAGTCTTTAGAAAAATGTAAATTACCACTAGGCATTATTTACCAACAAATACATTCGTAAATATATTTTGTACACTATGCTAAAGCATGTGGCAGCAATAACTGTAGTATTTTACCCACATTAGTCCATAAAACAAATGTTTACTTTATTGTCAGTTACCTTGCTTGGTTCACACAGACCAAATATATTAAGCAAAGTTGCTAATTTTTAGCAAAACCCTTATTGTATCAGTGAAAGTAAACATTCTTATAGTGGCCTATACTGTGTTGAAATAGAAACAATCTTTCTGAGTTATAGTAGGATTTGGTTACAGACACCTCTAGCTGTCAGGGACCTCATGTGGTTTAGGGACTACTCTGGATTCTGAAGCCTGAATTTATGCCACAGAGGAGAGAGAAAGTCAATGTAACTCAGTGTATATTCTAAAATGACTGTGCTGAGCTGAGCACTCCTGTGTCAGAGCTGAGCCTGTGTCCCAGACAGAGCTTAGACCTGTGTCCCCAATCCAATTATCCTTATCATTATGGGGAATTCAACTCCCTCTAACTTTTCATCACTCCTAGTCACCTAAGAGACCCACACAAGTTCATTTGCCAAGAATGTCAGAGTTTTTATTTTCGTGCTGATGGAAATCAAATGTAGTCCCTATCCATTCCATATAAAACACTGGTGAGGTCAATATTAGAACAGTGGTGGTCAAGTTATCTCTTGGCTCTAATTTCTATGGCCTGCATTTTGAAACTCTAAACACTCAATGCAGGAAATTCACATGTGCTCTTAACTATCAGGGAAGTGCAGTGGTGCAGCCTTCAGTTGGAGTCACAGAAACCTGAGTGCCAATCGTGACTGTGCCTTTCTTGTGTTTTCTATCAAATTAGCCATATATTGACTTTGGTTCTCAAAGTTTTCACTATCAACAATCCGTGTTACTTCCTCATCTCCACAGTTCGAATGAATTTGTCTATCAGAATGTATTAAGAGGAAGCTGCGTAGGAGGTAAGGGATGAGGGGGTAAGAACTATTGAGTATCTGCCATACCATACACAGTGCCCCTCTCTAGCTGTTTTATTTCCATGATAACCTTATGAGGTAGGTGTGCTTATCCCCATTTATGGAAAAGAAAACTGAGTATCAAAGAAGTCTAAGAGTAATAAGCTCATAAATATTCCCAGGGCTTTGTGACACTGAATCATTATTTTTTTTTCACAATAGAAATTTGAAAATGAATTAAGTAAATGATCACAATAATTGGTATTTCAATTTTTTTGACCAAAGACAAGAATTACTATGATTTAGAATTTCTAATCATCACATGATAATGAATTTCATGGTGAGAAGGAGGCCTGAATGGTTGCATGTGCTACAAAACACCCTTGGTAGGTCTAGGATTATTGAAGAAGGTTAAAAAAAAGTGATCTGAAGGAAAGAAGGTGGTGTCACAGATGAGGCTGGCCAAGAGGAAGCCCCATTACAAATGGAGGCCTTCTAAGTTTTGAGGGTGAAGGAGAGATCAATAGCATGATCTGATTTGTACTTCAGAGAAGATGCTGAAAACCAGAAGGTCAATAATTATTCTTCCAATAGACAGTGCAGGAGATAGTGAGATTTTCAATAAATTCAAGTCATTAGCCTACATAGACTTACCTTGGGAAAAATATACGTATTCATTTAGTGAGGTTTTTGAAACACTAAGAGAGTTTATAGTGAGGAAATTGACTAATACCCCTTTTAATAAAAACACCATTTTTAGATGATTATAGATTCATATAAAATTATAAAGAAATATACAGGAGGTATGATTAACCATTCATCCAGCCACTCACAAGTTAACAAATTATACAACTATAGATAATACCCTTTTGAAAGAAAAATATGTTTATCCACACTTTACCTTGTATAGCAAGTTGATCGTAATTGATCATAATTTCAAAGTTATTATGATCAAAACTTCAAAATATGCAATAATAACTAGGATAAAATACACACTGGCTGGGCACGGTGGCTCACACCTGTAATTTCAGCACTTTGGGAGGCTGAGGTGGGCAGATTGCCTGAGGTCAGGAGCTCTAGACCAGCGTGGCCAACGTGGCAAAACTCTGTCTCTACTAAAAAATACAAAAATTAGCCGTGTATGGTGGTGTGCACCTGTAACCCAAGCCACTTTGGAAACTCAGGCATAAGAATTGCTTGCATCTGGGAGGTGGAGGCTGCGGTGAGCCAAAATTGCTCCACTGCACTCCAACCTGAGTGACAGATGAGATTCCATCTCAAAAAAAGAAAATGAAAAGAAAAAACATATATAGTTATGGACTCTTGGATTTCAGAATAACCTGTTGAACATCACACAAAAAGCAAACACAATGAACGAAAAAAATAAAGTTGTAATAATACATATATTTCTTGAAATTTCTGTATCGTTAAATGCAGACACCTAACTAGAAAAATTAAAACTCTGGTCTCTGGCCACAAACCTGAAATAGTTGTGCTGTTTCAGGATCTACCATAGGCAATCTCAAAGGCTTCCCTGGAAGGACTCATGGAGGAAAACAGTACCCCTTACACCAGACTCGGTGGACAACCAACACACTGCAGTCTCTGAAGAGAGTCTCAGTCAAGGAGTTAGGCCATTCTGGACAGCCACCATCCTACTGGATCTTCTAGAGGGGCAGAAGTGACATCTAGAGGGACACAAGTCAATCATCATCCAAACACGATTAAAATGGAAATGGAAAATGTGTTATGGAGGAGGTTTCTTCCTGTTTTGAAAGGGTACGAGTCAAAGTGTTTCCAAAGAAGTTTCTCTCTGAAGGAGTCTTCACCTAAGAAACTTGAAGCTTTGAAGACATTCCCTAGTAAACAAGCGGAAGAGAAGAGGAAAGATCAGGCCAGGCAATTGGCGAAGCAGGAGCAGAGGACTGGCAGTAGAAGAGAACAGGGAGAAGGCCACTGGAGGGTCAGCTGATGTTCTAGAGCACAGATAGTAAGGGGGAGTGGATTTGCAAGTGCAATATGATGCTAAGGATGCCGGTAGTGGCCAAATTGTATAACTGAAAGGAATACAATATGATATGTCCAGAAAAAATAGAGAGTAAATCTCAACATTTCCTAAGAGGAAAAAATTAAGATCAGTTTTGAGTGACCTTTTGAGATACCTATATTTCAAAGACCCCAAAAGGTGAAGAAATTAGATCTACAAGCATTTTCCATAGCACATTGTAGATTCCTCTTGCTCTGAGTCAAAAATCCAAATGTCAAAAGGTGGTCAATTTACTGTATAATCAAGTAGTATGTTGTAGCTTATTATGCAAAGGTAAATCAGTTTGCCTCAATTACAGTAGGAAAATAGATTGTTGATTCCCCAGCAACTGAAGGGTAAAATTCTTTTTTAGCTTGCTTCAATTTATTGCCCCCTTTCCGCTATTGAGTCATCTTCCATCCCTCTTAATACACTCGTACAAAACTACTTGAAGCTTTCCCAGTGGCCCAGCCTTTCCTTTTAGGACGCTAAGCTTTTGTTCATATGCCTTTCATCGCTTCTCCTTTAACTTCCAAAGAAATACTTAGCACTGTTTCAGCTTAGATAAATCTATTCTTGGAAACCTTACTAGCATCACCTTTTGCTCATTCACCAAAGCAAGCCTCCTATTTTATTTTATTTACACATTGCATTATATTTAAAAAAAATTTTTCTCACTTTGCAAATCTGTGATGGCATAAGGAAAAATATATATTTCTGTATTTATTTATTTTTATTATTTTTTTCCCATTTATTCATTTTATTGCATTTTAGGTTTTGGGGTACATGTGAAGAACATGCAAGATTCTGTATTTATTTCAGTAACCATGCTTATCATGATGCCTGCCACATATTCCGAATGAATGAAGCATATCTGTGCATATAATAAAACTCTGTTCCTCGCAGTTGTCAATTCAATGAATTCCTGTTAGAGAAGTTCTGATTGATCATATCCTATCTGTTGACTTTTAATGACTACATCTTTTATGGTTAAACTAAATCACACATTTTATTTTTTGGTAATTCCCTTTGTTTATTTTTGTGGACATTGTGGTTTATGTACATCATCAGACTTGAGCATCTTGAGGAAAAGACAATGTTTGCCTCATCTTCACACTCTCAGGTAGAAACAGTCATGGAGTCTCACATACCATTGAAGCTCTTTCATTATTATTTCTTCTGAAAAGCAATGAGACAGTTTTAAGTGTGGGGCCAATCTCTGATATTTTACCACATTCTTCTCATATCTCTTGCTCATAGGATTGACTCTCCACACAACAGCATTTTCTCTTGCTATTCCCACAGTCAAACTAAAGTGGAAATTTAACTCTGATTTCAATCTTGACATCCCTGCTTTGGCTGTTCTTAATACATGCAGTTGTTATTTCTAAGCCAGTTGTTGTAATTATATTTTTGTTGGCTTTCTTTCTTATATTTCTTCTCCAGATGGTCCACAATTTAGGTTTTTGGCTTCCCTCCTAATATCAAACTATAGGAATATTACACCATCTTCTTTTAAAAACAAATCTCAATTGGTTTCTTATTTGCCAATGGCTAGAACTTGAAAAGTTCTTCTCTTGGGGCGCTTCATATCTCAATGATTTCATTATGGAAGGAAATCCCATGGGAGATCATGTTTTTTATTTCAGTCTGAACAACGTTCTGGCAAAACTCTGATACCCTGGATTAGATTTTGACATCCTTACTTTCATATAAAACATATAAAAACATTCTCCACTGGAAATTCTGCTGAATTGAGACTCATGAACTACCTGACTCATGACAACATTAACTGGAAAACAAGGCCATTCTTTATAAAACAAGCAAGAATAATGATGTGTGGTGTGAGGCTTTGAAGAGTTTGGAGCTCCAATACAAAGGCATTTTGAGCGCATACCTACATTTAAAAAACATCTATGTCCATGTGCATGTGTTTAGCACAAAGAAGGTCAATGCATGTGCATCAATTTTCTGTGCTTCAGTTTCCTTTTCTTTTAAAACAGAAATAGTAATGGTACTCATCTCATTTTCCTCCTGATAATGAAATGAGTTAATGCATGTAAAGCACTTTCATTTTTGCTTCATCAAAATAAAGCTCAGTAAATGTTAGCTATTATAATTATTAGCAGTAGTTGTACTAGTATATATTTGAATTTGATATACTGTGCTGTTAACTATGTTTTAATTAAATGGTAGCTATAGACTCAACGTAAGTATTTATGCACAATTAGTGGGGTTTGCCTTTGGCTATTATCCTTCCACCTCCCTTTTAAAGAAAATGAATAGTAAGAACCAAAATGACATGTAGTTTTTCACAGGGTCAGCTAATCTTACTTAGTCCATGAACAGCAATGCTCCAGATTTAAACGCTACTTTAGATGAGCATTTCAAACCCTAACAATTTAACAGTGAAGGAATAGTTGAAAAATTAATGAACATTTCTAAAAGAAGAAAAATAAGCAAGAAAGTGTGTGAAAAATATCCGGCAGAAGGATTTCTTGTTACTGTTAATAACATCCTGACATCTCATAATTTCACTTCAAAACAATTTGTCTTCATGGCTAGCAACAACTTTGAGTCATTTGAAGAGATGATTCTGTCTGATTTTGTGTAATATAATCTACCATCGGTGACTATAATGGTGACTATGGAGCATCTAGGCCAGTCATATTTACCAGCATGCAACCGGCCACTAGCATAGTGTGTGGCCCATTTAATGAGCTGGTATTCAGTCAATACTTGTGGAATGCAAGGGTAAAGGAATGAATGCAAAAATTAATCAATAGCATATAACTCTAACTGTTTACACATTTCACAAATTTAAAATGTTAACTATGTAGTTCCGCACCTTAACGAAATCACCTGGAGAACTTAAAAAAAAAAAAAAAAATCCTGACAATTTATGCCCCAGAACAATTAAATTGCGATCTCTTGCTGTGGGATCCAGGTATCAGCATCATTTTAGGTCTTTCTAGGTGTTTTTTCC
Organism: Sapajus apella; assembly: GCF_009761245.1. Taxonomy (NCBI): domain Eukaryota; kingdom Metazoa; phylum Chordata; class Mammalia; order Primates; family Cebidae; genus Sapajus; species Sapajus apella. Next base: position 17,239,296 of record NW_022436960.1, on the reverse strand, counting down.
AGGCAACTAATGTTGACCAACCACTGGCCTGGACCAAAACCAGTGAACCATAGTAAATGTGACCCAAAAGAATGACTGATGTACATTGAGTTTGGCCCCTTAGACCTCTGGGACGTCTCACATACATGCATACAGTGGAATACTATTCAGCCTTCACAACAAAGGAAAATCCTGGTATTTGTGACACCGCGAACAAACCTGGAGTACATTATGCTGAGTGAAATAATCCAAACACAGAAAGACAAATACTGTATGATCTCATTTATATGTGGATTCTAAAAAGTCAAACTCACAGAAGCAAAGAACTAGAAGAACAATGTTTGCCTGGGGCTAGGGAATGGAGGAAATGGGGAGATGTTGAGGAAAGCATAAAGGATACAAAATTTCATTTATAAGATGAATTAATTCTGGGAATCTGAGGTACAACATGAGTGGTGATGGATATGTAATTAATTTGATTGAGATAGTCATTATGCAATGTGTGTGTGTGTGTGTGTGTGTGTGTGTGTGTGTGTATAAAGTCATCATATTGTATGTCTTGAATATTTATGGTCTTTTTTGTCAAAAAAAGAAAATGAATGAGGCAAAGAAATGAAAGTTTGCCTCATGTGTCAACATTATTGATGATGAAATTGTTTTCAAATTACTTTACAAAATATATTTATATCTAAATGGCCAAATCCTCAACCTCCATATTTATTTTAGGAGTAATGATTACTTAACTCCATATATTTAAACTTTACTCACTCCAGTAGGGCAACCCTCTCACACCACTGAAGCGATAGTTTGCCATTCACACTGACACATGAGACCCTGCTCTGTGCTCCCCTTTGTATTCAAAGGCAGCTTGGCTTCTGATTTTCAACACCTTTTGGCTTAAAGGGCCATGTTTTGTTTTCTGTGGCATTTTCTAGTCTAACAAATTTAACAATAATAGTAAAAGCAAACAGAAGTAGAAAACTCTCCTTCTGACCAGAAGTCAGTCTGCCACTACCTGCTGCCCCTTTCTAGGTGAGGAAATTCACTTGCTTCTCGTTCTTAACATCCCTGTCTTGACCATATTTTCTAACTCCTATTGTGAGAAAAAAAATGCAGCATATTGCTGAGTTAGCTCAGTAAGGCTTTGAGGTTTAGGCCACATGGTGCCTCTTTCGTTAATTCAAGAAACATTTACTGAGCCTCATTATGCTACAACCTCTCGGCTCTCGGACTAGAGTAATAAAACAAGCAAAACCAAAATCCCCTGCCCTACGGAGCTTGTATTCTAGTGGGAGAGAAGGATAATCAAGAAGGTAAATTATTATGACACAATATTCAAGATAGCAAAATGAACCAAAGAGAAAAATAAAACAAAGCAAGGAGATAAAAAGTATTAATGGATGTATGGGGGGAATGGTCTCTGAAACTTGATGGAGGACAGCTAAATAAGTCTTCACTGAGGAAAATGGCATTGTAATGAAATCTGAATGAAATTAGGAGACAATTTGTGTGTATATCTGAGGAGTGATCATTCCTGGCAGTAGCAATAGCAGGCGCAAATGCCCTGAGGCAGGAGTATGCTGGAATTTTCAGAAAAATGAAACCAATGTAACTGGAACAATCAGTAAGGAAAATATTACTAGGAAATATGTCAGAGAAATAGCAATGGGAGAGCAGTTCAGGTCATCTTTATAAATAGGACTGTGGTTTCTACTATGGGAAGACTGGAAGCCTCTGGAAGTTTGGGTATGTGTTTAGTTTGCCTCTTAAGAAAAGCATTGTTCTTTTAATATTTTTCATTTTTTTTTTAGATGGAGTCTCGCTCTGTCGCCCAGCTTAGTGGCGCAATCTCAGCTCACTGCAACCTTCACCTCCGGGTTCAAGGGATTATCCTGCCTTAGCCTCCCATGTAGCTGGGACTATAGGTGCATACCACCATGCCCAGCTAATTTTTGTATTTTTAGTAGAGACAGAGTTTCATCACATTGCCCAGTATGGTCTCAATCTCCTGACCTTGTGATCCGCCCACCGCGGCCTCCCAAAGTGCTGGGATTACAGGCATGAGCCACTGCACTCGGCCCATTATTCTAACTTTTAATACCATAGTTTAGTTTTGCCTGTGTTTAAATTATATAAAATTGCAATTACCTAGGACATGCTTTTTTTGTGTGTGTGTATCTGGCCTCTTGTGTTCATTATTAGATCTTTAAAATCTGCCCATAATATGCATACACAACTGTAGTTCATTCAATAGCTTTAGCATGTAGTATTCCACTGAGTAAACAGGCCATGATTTCTGTATCCATTCTACCAATTATAAATATTTGAGTAGATTCAAGAGCATAGTATGAGTATACAATGTTATGTACATTCTTGCTCATGTATTTTAGTGAATGTATTTCCATGGGGTATATTTACTAAGAGTATTCCTAGAATTTTGCATTCATAGGTCTGTATATAACCAGTCTTAGTAATGGATGCATTTTAGTGGTTTGGCATTGCCAACCCAAGTCCTAGGAAGCCCTAAAGCTGAGCAATAAGTGTGGGCATGTTGGCAGGAAGGAGAGGAGAGAGTAACTGTCATGTTAAGGAGCAAAGCTGGCCTGATTTAGCAAGTAATCATTGGCCAAAGGAAACTTTTAAGAGCTAAATGACATAATTGGGATTACCATTAAAAAGATCATTCTGGCAGTGATATGAAGAAAGATTTGAAAGAAACAATCAGTTAAAACACCGCCGTAGTTGTCTAGAGAGGAAAAGATAAGAGTGTAATCTATGGCAGTTGAGATAAAGACAAGGGGGAAGCAACACTTTTGAGAAAAACTTAGGAGGTGAAATACTTGCAATGGATGGATGTTGGAGCAGGCGAGTAGAGAAAGTGGTCAAGATTCCCTGCACTGTAGCCTGGACTGCTACATCGGTTTAGTGGCTCAAAACAGAGACAGACCAGAGAAAAGTAAATATTTCAGAGAGAAATTCATGAGTGCAGCGTTGGACACACTGAACTCAAGATGTTAGAAGGTGAGCTGAAGTCTAGCAGGTATTTGCATATAAAATTTTGAAACCAAAGATTATGTTCTAACTATAGAGAGAGATTCACAAATCATCAGTGTAAGATTGTTTCAGAAACCATGAGGGTGCTGTGGACTTGAAAAAGCTGGCAGAATCAGAGAAGCCATAGGCTAATTGTAGAGATCTCAGGAACCACATTTACAGGGTGGCAGGGGAGGAGGCTCACACAAGGACAGAGAGGGCTGGTGGGGGTGGAGGTAAAAAAGCTGAGAGCTTGAAAGGAACAAACGTACTGATAAATGAAGCAGAGAATAGATTCATGTAAGAGTGTGGCTGAAAAACAGCCACTGCGTTAGACAGCTTGGATGCTGCTGCTGACTTTATTGACTCAAGTACTTTGCTGCAGTTTTCGGGGCAGAAGCCAATAAAAGGTTGAAAGGGAAAACATGATTAAGTAGAATGAAGTAAAGTCTTTCAAATAGTTTGCAGGAAAATATTGAGGAATGTAGAGATGTAACTAGAAAGAGATAAGGAATCTAGTTATTATTATTATTCTTTTAGAGATAGGTTCTCTCTATATTGTACAAGCTGGTCTCAATTCCTGGATTCAAGTAATCTTCCTGTCTTGGCCTCCCAAAGTGCTCGAATTACAGGTATGAGCCACAAGTTTTATTATTCTTTATCCTTCCATTTTAAACTTAGGATCAGGGAACATGAGGGTGTTTAAGAAAATGAAAGGAAGGCATGAACCAGAATTATGTGAGCAATTAAAATGAAAGGAAAGATAATTGGAAAGGCTGAAGAAATACTCATTACATGCTGTAACTATGGTCACTGTTATCAGTGCCCAGATCTTTCTTTCCAACATGGTCCTTACCAATCTCTTTTGACATGAGGTCAACTTCACTCCTGAACATTACCTGCCTAGGACTCTGTAAGAATTTGTATTTGCTACTTTTTTCCAAGCCATGTTACAGAGTATAATGATAATAATATGAACACTATGTAAAATCAATTGAGTGCCTTCTATGACCCAAACACTGTGTACATGTTTTTTACATTGTCTATAATTGGGAAACAACTATTGAAGTCAGAAAATATTCACCCAACTTCCAGATTGGAAACTGAGGCTCAGAGTGGTATAAATCAATTGTCTTAGGCAACATGGAATAAATAGCTGTATCGGGATTAAACCTAACTCTCTCTGATCCCCAAGTCTATATTCTTTACACTAGATCAGGCTGACTTGATAATGTTTATATTTAAATTTGTATGCCATCTTGATAAAGATCTGAAAGTGACCAGACCCTTTCTGAGCTGTTGAAGGAGATAGAGCTGGTTGTATGCAATGCATCTGCTTTTATGTCCTGAGAGTGAAGAGTGAATGATCTATAATGCTAATTGTCCCTTGGTGCACTAAAGCAGATTCAACTTCAGTAAATCAAAGAACAGTTCCTCTGTCCCTTTAAACCATCCAAAGGCAAGTATTTGATGCATGTCTTCTGTGAGCATTCCTTATTTCTAGTTATTAAAGAGAAAGGCAGAAAGATTGGGCATTTGATGTGTCTCTCTAACAAAGGACGCTACCACCCTTAAGATGTAATAAAGCATTGTATTACTTTTATGGTCTTAGTTTATTTGAGTTTGGCCTGGCTGAATTTTAGCTAATATACTTTGCAAACAATCTGTATTTTAAGTAAGTACCTTTTAAATTTCACTGCTCCTGTTTTATGGAGGCAATTGGAAAAGCAAAAGGAGGATTGTGTATATATGAATCACGTCATTAAAGAGAGATTGCTCTCTGACATAGGGAAATTGTACATACCATAATGAATGGACCTCCCTTGAGGGCTACAGACATGTTTTACAAAAGATGCTCTTGGGGAAATTCATGGGGCCAGATGCACTTTTTCTGAGAAAGGAAATACTCTTTCTGAGATCCAAGCTGAATATAAATATTGACCATTCTCCTTGAGCAGCAGATAGCAACCCTCGAAGTACAGCTCAACTCCCAAGGCGAGACAAGGGTGTGTGGTTGGACATTCATGGTCCTTATGTCTATAGTTTGATAGATTATCTCAGCTGCAACCTTTCCAATTCTCTTTTGGAACATGTTTATTGATTTTAAAAGAATGGAGCTTGCCGACTGAGATATTGTTCAGCTGTGGTCATTCTGTTTCTTAAAAAATAAAAACATAATCTTATATCATTTCCTTGATACTTTAAATGAAAAAATGCACTAAGAAGCCTTGCTGGCCCTTACCCATGTCTGACACATACTTGGATTATATGAAGGTTTTAATTTTCCTTTAATTTATTCATTTAATCTATATTTGATGCCTATTTCGTGTTAGCACTTTAATACACTTTGCCGAATCAAATAGAGGGGATATACTTTCCTTGTGAATGCAACATTCTTGTTGGGAATAAACTTTAAGCAAACACTTATTACAATACATGTAACATTAAAATTTTGATCAGTGCAGTGACAAACAGGAGACCAGGAGAAGGTGCAATGGGAGAGAGAGAATTTATATTAAACCATTCTGGTTTAGAAAAAAAATCACAACTCGCTGCCAGCAATCGTTTAATTTTACATAAACATGATCTTTGAGGTGAAGCAAATCTGACTGATTTTCAGTGCGAAAATAAAATATAAAAACTGTTCATGGAGTTGTTTCTAAACAGAATTAAAATCAGAATTATTTATTTTGGAAAAGTCAGACTCATCAAATCAATCTTTGGCCAACAATTGTTCAAGAAAGATGTTAATATCACATGTAGAAATGCCATCTTTTCTAGAATTTGACGTTTTCACTGATGAGGAATTGCTATATTTTGTAAATGGAAATATCACTACTAAAAACAGAAAGCTATAAACACAATGATATCTTTTGTTTCCAAAGCCGATATACCAGAGTCAGGTGAAAATAACAGTGAAAGCAAGATAGTTTCCGACAAAGTTACTTTGGGGTAAATGTGGCAGCCCGAAGCGCCGCAGGGGAGTACTCTCAGGGCAATCTGGAAAAGGGTTAAAAAAGACCTCCTTTAGGAATTTGATATTTAGAATAACACCTCAAGCAGGAAGTTACCCAGGTCAATAGTAGCAGTGACAATTTACTGTGCTATGTGACACAAAGCTCAAGAGAATCATATTTTTAGAGAAATTAAGCTCCATGTTTTGTGGTATTCATGTCTATGCTTAAGGAAAATTCATGCAAGATGGAAAAACATTCATCGGAGATACTATAATGTGCTCGAAACTTTCACACACTATTTCCTCATTTCTCGCCACAAGCCACTAATGTTGGTGTGAGCATTCCTGTTTTAAATACAAGAAAACTGAGTTTCAGATTGCCTAAGATAAAATCTTCAAAAACCAGTTGCTGGGATACCAACAAGTTATTTTCCTCACCAGAATTGTCCAAAATATATTCTGCTAAGACTGGTTCCATGAGATGTCAGGTGTCATGCTACACATAGACACAAACACACACAAGTCAGTCATACATACACTTGTATACACATGAACACCTGGGTTTTCTTCATTAAATACCCTGGGCAATGTGAAGGTGAGCAATGCTAACCCAGCATGGAGTGCAAATTGATATTCACTGAGAATCTCTAAGAAGAATGCTGGGTCTTTAGCGGATCAATAATTAATACTCCACTTTCCATCCGAGTTCAAAACTAATAAAAATATAGACGTAAGAGACAAACAGAATGGAATGGAGCCATCAGCTTTGCTATCTAAAGAGCTGAATTGGAGATCCTGGCTTTAGATTTGTGGCCTCCCTGGGCTTGTGGATACGATGCCTTAGAATTAGGCGGACTTATTCAGCCAGTCTCTGGCAAGGTTGGGCAACCAGTGAACCTGGTCTATGTAGAGAGAGACACCTGAGGGCAGCCTTCTGCAAATATGCAGATATGGAATTAGGAGAGAAAAAAATGGTTAAATTGAGCACAGTCAGCTCTAATCATAAAGATTATTCTTTTCCAGGAAACTGAGGCAGCAGAGAGGGGTTAGAAATATTTTTTCTAGTAGAAATTCCTCTACAAGCCATCATGAATGTAAAGAGAAAAGAGTTTCCCTACTTGCAAAAAGGAGATTGTATGCTTCAGATTCTTGATGATGCTACTCTCATTTGAAGACTGCTTTGCAGTCCTGGCTGGAGAATCCAGCAGTCTGGGCCCAGTGACTGTCTTGACGTCTCTGGTCATCATGTTGGTTATCTTCTGTTATCCTTTCCCCTTGGTTTTCCCTACTTTTAGTCTGATCTTTTTGAAAGTGGTGATGAAAACCTTGGCAGAAATAAGAAGAAGGGATCATTTTGTAGCACAGGTTACTAAATTATTGCACATCCATTTTCTCTAGGAAATTTAATTAATTATTGAGTAAACATGCCTTTCCATTGATTCTATGTTGATTACTTTCTAATATGAAAAATGCAGCCAAGCCATAATGTTATTTGAGTACTGCAGATCAGGGGCTGGACGGCAGAACAAATCAAATAAAGGATATTGACATTTCTGTAGAAGGAGAGCGTCTGTCTCCATGTGAAAGAGGCTATCTTTCTACAATCTCAAAAATAAACAAATTGGGCCAGGAAGGAAAAGTCCTATTAGAAAAAGGTTTGGATTACATAGAGGACTTCATTAGTCATCGATCTTCCCCGTGATAGTGCTGTGCCCTTAAACATTATTCAAGTCTATTTACCATAAGTGACTACTTGGAACCAGCACTAAATGCTCTATAGAACCTCTGATTTTCAAATTAAAGGAAGGAGAGAGTAATAAGAAAATTTTACCATTATGCAGATTAAACATTCTCCTTCAGAAATTCATTCTGTACAGCATCTTCCCACCAGGAATCTGTGCCCCAGTGTGTAAGGAAGCCTTATAGCATCAAAATGAGAACAAGAAAAAAACTTGCATCATCAAACTTAACAGTAATTCAAAATGAGTGGCTTCATTGCAAAAAACATTTTAGAGCTTGTTTTGGTGAACTTTGCCTAGAACATGGAATTTATCTCTTGAAAGACAGTATCCTGTTGACATATGAAGGCTAAACCTAAAAACAGAGGCAAAAGAACATCATGAAGCTCTTACAGAAACAGATGTTGAGTTTTTATACATCAAGAAAAAATGTATGAATCAATTCTTAGTTAAGAGATCAGCAACTTCATTTTCTCCTTTATTAAAATTAACGTATCAGGAAATGTCTAAAATGTTTATGCTGGAATGTTCAATAGACTTACTCCCCGAGGACTACTGCTGAAACTTCATGGTTCATGTAAAATGAAGGTGTGAGGGTTAAGAATTAAAGTAATACCTCTCCTGCTAAAATATGCTTTATACCAAAGGCTAGATATGCATAAATAAAATTTTCTATACATTTTTCACAAGCATAGGATTTTCAGGTTGAATATGGAAGAATTGCTATAAAATTTGAAATGTGATTTAGAGTGAATGACTAGTGCATCCTAAGTTGTGTAATATTTAAAAGGCACTGCTTATTTGGAACCAGAACCAAGCAAATCTTCTTCTCTAAGAATTTTACTATTTTCTGACTATAATAGTAACACATCAATATATGTGTAAAATAATTTTATTCACACTATATAAACATGAGATATAATAAATTTTATACCAAACATATTAAGGAAATTAGAGTTTAATAATTCTTAATAATTTAACTTAACGATCCTCTTTAATATGCTTTTATTTACTCATTTTCCAATCTTTTATATACATATATATTTTTTATAGTAAGTGGAACATGCTTCTATGGCTTTAATATGTTCAGTATAGACCAGAGTTCTGAGATCTACTTTTCCTGAGAAATTCAGAGCTCATTAATTCTTCTGTCCCATGTAACTGTGTAATGCATTTGGTTAGAGTGAACTTTTGACAATTCAAAAGCTAATATATTCTTTCTTCTTCTTTTTAGTCCTCCTTCCATTTTTCTAAAGAAATGGGATGGATCTGAATTTTCTAGAATATTTATGTCTAAGAGCATAATTCCCTTTTGGCTTATTCTTTTGGACCTGTGAGGAATGGTTCCTGCTGATAACTCCATGCAAAGGAAGATTGGTGACAAGTCACTGATCGACAGTTTAACACATGACCTGGGTCCTTTCGATCTGCCAGGGGTACCAGAATCATTCCTATGAACGTGTCAACAGGTACATCCACATGTTGATTTATGACGTCCACAATACCTAAAACAACATTCCTTTAAAACATTTGAAGTAATTGAAGGTTATATATTGCTGATTTTTTTAAATGTGGATTTCTGTATGCCTGAAGAAAAAATTAAAACATAATTATTCAGACATAGAATACCTAGAGTTTGCAATTGAAAATGGTTGCTATTTTAAGAGTAAAACATATCATTTAATAATTCAGGAGATTTAATTTTGATCAAGTTCACTCATAGACTAATTTATGAAATACCTGAAATGTACCTTTGTTAAGTCAAAAGAACGGTTTGATGTAGTTTTAAAATTAGTGATATTAGTAATGTATGGTAAAGTCTACAAATGTGTTCTTTCATGGTGACTAGTGAAGGGTAAAGTAACCCTTAGTCACCTAACTAACCCCACACGCTTCAAGGTTAGAGAAGAAGAACTAGGCAATAACTTCTTTTTCTTGAAACCAGTCAATGCACTGAAATTTTGGCTTCATAAAAGCCAATGTCATTACCATTAGTTAATTAAATTTAAAAAAGATACAATTACAAAGATTGACTGCTCTTAACTCTTACAATATACTTCTTTGCACAATCACAGAGTAGCTGTCAAACAACTGAGTCCATGGCAGAAATAACTTCTATCAGCCAGGACAACACAGAGCCAGGCTCAGTGTCCCAGCAGACATGGGCTTCTGAATTATTTTACGTCATTTAGAAGGTTATTTAATTTTATAGTAATGGGGAATGAATCTGGATGACAATGGAAACATTACTTAGATTCTTTAGGACTCTAATCTTTCATTTCTGATTTTGAAATAATAAATACAGGCTTCTATTGGCTTCATCTTTTTAACAAAATTTTGAGTGTAAAATTTTAAAACATCGAACTAAATATGTATAGTGAGAATGAAAAGTGCCATCGAAAGCATGCTATTAATTATGATATGGTTAGGCTTTGTGTCCCCACCTAATCTCAGGTTGACTTTCAACACCCAGGTGTTGAGGGAGAGACTGGTGGGAGGTGATTGGATCATGGGGGCAGTTTCCCAGCTGCTGTTCTCCTGAAACTGAGTGAGTTCTTATGAGAGCTAATGGTTTTTAAATGGCAGTTTCCCCTGGGTTCTTCACATACTCTGTCACCTGCTGCCATTGTACCAGCTTCTTTTTTTTCCATTACTGTAAGTTTCCTGAGGCCTCCCCACTCATGCAGAACTGTGAGTCAATTAAGTCTCTTTTCTTTATAAATTACCCAGCTTCTGGCAGTTATTAATTGCAATGTGAGAATGGACTAATACAAATTGTTATATTAGCATTAGCAGACTACAAATCATCTTGCAAGACGCCATTGGTAGATGTCGGCTTTCAATTCCAGGGAAGTGAACAGACCTTGGTATTTTAATATGTTCATGATAGTCACTTCTTATACTTGAATTTGTTGTGGATTCAATAGGATGCAAGACAGAAAAATATATATATATCCTTTTATTTATGACCACATTATGCACAAGCATCAGCAGATCTGTAAAGCAATGGTGGCATTGGTAGAATGATTTAAAAAAAGGAATATGTGTCTTTTTGTTTTTGGAAAAGTGGATTAACTTCCAGGTTTCACTGTCTCAGTAAATCATTATGTCCTTGAAAGTAAAAAAAAACCAAAAAACAAAAAACAAAGGAGAAACCCAGACTATTTAGAACTCAGAGCTAGTTAGTGAAGGTGACCATTTTAAAGCTATATTTTATTCTCCTCCTTTTCTTGGGTGGGTCAAGGAAGTATTTCAGCTGCAATGCTGGCATTTAGCTGTAGTTACAATGAATTGCAGCCATGATTGCAATTGTTTTGTGATGCCTGTGGTGTCATTACCAAGATGCGATTACCAATTGCTATATGAAATTAGTTATGCATGAAATGAATAGGAAGCATAAATACTAGGAGGGAGAGTCTGAGCACAGACTTCATTCTCATTGTCTTCCAGATCCACTGATGCTTATGCATAATGTGGTCATAAAACTTTAATTTATTTCAGAGTCCTAGCACTAGAAGGGATCTTTAAAGGTCATTTAGGACAGCCCTCTGTTTCCAGGCCCTTGAGTAAACCTAAAATAATAATGAATCAAGCTTTCCCCAAGACCAGATTAAAAATCTTCTAATAATTATAAGTTAAAGTTAGTTAAGTTGTAATAGTAAGAGAAATTACTACCAAGTAATGCTGCACTTTGTTCATTGACCAATGAGTATAATATTTTTATATATACTATACATCAAGTTGATGTACAAATATATTTAACTGGCTTTCAAATATTTTAATGTTAGAACATAATTTTGGTGTAAAGCTTTAAAAAATTAACTGCCATTGTAGGTTATGCTTCCTTTTAAGGAATGACATGTTCTAAAAATTTTGTGTTAATTAAAATTTCTCAATGGAGTCATAGTTTAAATGTTTAAAAGGAACATGTTATACACACGCTCCTACACACACACAATATTCTAATGTAGTAAATTGACCTAAAAGTTAAAGCAGTTCAATTTATTTTAAAAAATTAAATTTTTAGGTATTGCATTTTTTGAAAAGTAGAATGTACCTGAAGGTTTTTCTATGATAAAATAATTTACTGGTATTTGTTCAGAAGTTAAAAAAAGATTTTTTAGATACAGTTTGATAACTCCTAAGTACTTGCAATTAATTGTCTCTCAAAGTATATTTTCATTATTAACCCATTCCTGCTTTCTGGATATTAATCATGGAATCCAATTTTCTTTGTCAAGGTTAATAGCTTGGTGTGAAAAAAGTAATCATGTTCATTTTTCATTTTCTATGTCACAAAGGTTAACATGAAAGGGAAGAAGAACTTTGTGAAGCCCAGCTATAAGATGGTGCTCACTAAAGCCTGGAGCTTTTGAAGTTAAATGATGTTGTATTTCTCTGCTAGGGAGACTGTTTTAGCATAATAGAGCAAACATTGGATTACTGTGTCTCAATGGCCTTTGTTTCAGAAATGCCAATGAACTTTGATAAGTTGCTTATTCTCTCTCGATCTCAGTTTTCTCTCTGTAAAATGAGGACATAACTCTCTATTTGTTGTTGTTGTTGAGGTTGTTGTAAGGATTAAGTAAAAATCAAACTTCTTTTTTAGCAAATTTTTCGACACACAATAAATGTACTGCAAATGTTAGTTTACTGCCTCACTTCCTTCTTTAACATGAAGGGCTAAAGAAGATTCTGATATGTAAAAATTTATGATTATTTGAGCTCTTTAATTGGAGGTGGAGAAAAATGGTCAAATAGAAAGGTGTAGAAACATAAATGTGGCTCAGTGCTCCACATTAGAAAACTATTGTACTGACAGGAGTGATTGGGAAAAAAAAATGTTCTGCAAGGTAGAACTATAAAAATACTACTCAAGGTAGAACTAATTTTTATGACACCTATTTCTGCTTCCGTAAATATTGGCATAATATTAGTAACCAAGATCTTAATATATGTTCAACACCGAATCATAAAATATGCCCACTATTTACTCACCCTGTATAATATATAATTCTTTTCTTTCACTATCTTTTTCTACAGAGGTTAAATTTCTATTGAAAGTCTATGATTTCTGGGTGTAGAACTTTAAACTTTAAACTTGTGGTTTTCTCGCAAGTAATTCTGAGATCCTCAGGCAAGCCTTTCAGCCACACAAATATATAGCATCTTCTAATTTTGTATTAATTCAGGGACATCATACATGACCTTTAACTTGGGGGGTTTAACAATGCTATTTTCCCCACTGAATTGTCCAATAATTGACATTGCTTTCTAGTGCACTCTTTTAACTCGGTTTGCTATCCTGGGAAAATGAAGATGACAATAAAACAAATGATGTGTGGTGTCTACGGAAGTAATCTTCATGGAAACCTAAAGAAAGTTGACTTAGAAAGCCAAGAAGGCAAAGTTATTAAAAGCATAGGGAGAAGATGACCAAATGGAGTGAGTATTGAATAGAAAAATAATTTGTGTGGCAACAAAGAGAAAATTAAACCTGTTCTGTTCAAATGATGGGACAAGGACACACCTATTACCTGTTCCTTAAGTCAAACTTTCTTCTCTGATAAAGAGACATGAGGAGTATAATGGGGAAAAATTAGATGGTTGAACTCAGGGAAGTAGTGTGGTTTGATCTGCCTTTTAAAAGACTCATTCTCCTGCATGGAGAACAGATGAAAGGAGAAAAAATAGAGGCTGGAAAACCAATGAGAAGCTATTGCAAAAGAAACATGAAAGGCAATTGCAGTTTGGGTAAGGATGGCAGCAGAGGAGGTGATAACAAGTACCCAGGTATAACATATATTTTGGAGTTTTAACCAGCAGAGTTTCCTATGTACTTACTGAATATGGGTATGAAAGAGAGCGGTCAAGGATGGCTCAAGGTTTGAGGACTGAGCATCTCAGCAAAGGGAGTGGCATTTGTCGGGATAAGCAACACAGAGCTGGGAAAGGATATCAAGTGTTGTATGCACAACTTGTTGAGTTTGAGATGGCAACAAGTCACTCAAATGGAGACATCATCGAGCCAGCAGAACATGAGCCAGTGTTTAAAGGAAAGGCCTGAGCTGAGTGATTTGGGAGTCATTGGGCTTTTGATGATATTGAAGGCCACAGGACTACATGAGATGGCCCAGTACGACATTGAAAAGGAGCCAATTTCTGAGGACAGAGTTCTGATTCTGAGTCATGCCAGCATGTCTACATCAGGAAATTATGGGATTCAGCAAAAGATGGTGAAGAGGAGTGGGGATCTGAGGAAAACCAAGAGTGGAGAATATTCCAGAAGAGGAATGGAGAAAGCATTCAAAGAAGTGAAGAATAAACTGTGGGAAATACTGTTGAGGTGAAAGTAGTAGCTGACTCCAGGAATTAACAATTTGGATGTCATTTAGTGACTTTGATTAGAATGGACTTAAGGAAAAAGGGAGGCTGAAAACATAATAGAATATAACTGAGGGTGTAGGAGGCGATGAACCGGAGATGAGGCCAAGACAACTATTTTGGGGAGTGTTGCTATAACGTGAAAGGAAAGGAAAAGCAGTAGATATAATGGATCAATTGTAACAAAACAAACTCAAATTACCTCCACCTAGGCATGAAGTTTTGGAGGAGCAATTAAGTTATTTTAGGTCTCTGTTCAAATTTTACTTCAGCCTGTTAAGCCTTTTTCAATGAACACAATTTACAATTTATTTTCAGTTATAAGAAATTATATATATTTTTATACTACAATTTGAGACACACAAAATTTTAGGGCATGAAATGGCTTTAAATATATCTCATCTGCAAAAATACACAAAATAAGGCAAAGCTATTTTCAGTTTGTTGCTTTTGGTCCTCCTGAAAATCTCAGAACTGATACCAGAACTGAGACTTAGCAAGTCTTTTTCTTGTCTAACCAAGTACTGCTTTCAGAGTCATCATTTTAAATTTGGGGTTAATAATACAAATATTCAAGTGCTTTCTTTTGTTAATCAAAAACAAGTTTGAACCCCCTGATAAGGGTTGTGTCTGTTCTTTGTTCTTGCTTAAAATATTAATCATTTTGCTTGTATGTATATTAACAATGATCATGTATCTACTGATCTATTAAACATACTGTATATCATTTAAGTCAAGTGCCTAGCATCTTCGGCTTTTCCATCATGTCCAGAACATACTTACTTAAGAGTTTTTCAATAAGTATATCCAATGCCACATTTAAAACCATCTTAAAATGAACGATTGCAACTCTCACCATGTAGTCTTGAAGACATAGAACTCTCTCTGAACTAAAAGCATTTATTCTCCTTAAATCTCTCCACTTTACGTTATGCTTGTTCTGAAAAACAAATTACTTTAAAACTTGCCTAATTTTAAAAAAATGTAGCCTAAAGATTGCATGTTAGTGGAAGATAGTTACAGTTTGTAAAGAGGTTGAAAATATATTTTTTTTAAGACAGGTAGGTCCTGAGTTTTATTTATTTATTTATTTTTTTGCTTCTCAATTACAAACACTTTTGTGATGCTTTTGGATAATATGAACTGTAAGTTACTTTCATTTGTCTCATTATCGATAGAGTGTATTTCTTCCAAGACAGTCAAGCTTATGATCAAAACAGTACAACTTGAATTGTCACAACTTGTAACACCTTTTCCTTTTTTTTTCTTTTTTTTCCTTTTTTGAGACAGAGTTTCACTCTTGTTGCCCAAACAGGAATACAATGGCGTAGTCTCAGCTCACCACAAGCTCCACCTACTGTGATTCTCTTGCCTCAGCCTCCCAAGTAGCTGTAATTATAGGCATGTGCTGCCATGCCTGGCTACTTTTGTATTTTTAGTAGAATGGGGGTTTCTCCATATTGGTCAGGCTGGTCTCGAACCCCCAGCCTTAGATGATTTGCCCACCTCGGCCTCCCAAAGTGCTGGGATTACAGGTGTGAGCCACCACCCACAGAGAAACACTTTTTAAGAAACAACTGTAAAATACTGGTGACAATGAAAATTTTGAACACCTGTTATTTGGAGAACTCATTTAACAGATTCATTAACCAAACTGGAATGACATGATCTGTTAGGCTGTAACTGTATAACAACACAAAGTCCAGGCCATTAGATTTTTAAAAAGAATTCAGCCATTTTTTTTTTGAGACAGAGTCTTGCTTCTTTGCCAGGCGCCAGTCTAGAGTGTAGTGGCACCATCTCAGCTCACTGCAACCTCTGCCTCCTGGGTTCAAGCAATTCTCCTGCCTCAGCTTCCCGAGTAGCTGGGACTACAGGCGTGCGCCACCATGCCCAGCTAATTTTTGTATTTTTAGTAGAGACGGAGTTTCACCATGTTGGCCAGGATGGTCTCGATCTCTTGACCTCGTGATCTACCTGCCTCGGCCTCCCAAAGTGCTGGGATTACAGGCGTGAGCCACCGCGCTCGGCCTGAATTCAGCCATTTTATTGAAGTAGTCACTTTAACAGCTAAGTGATTTCCATGGGATCAGGTACTATATTTATTTAATAAGAATACTGTATAACTCTCATTATGTTTCAGAAGCTCTTCTAAGCACTTTAAAAAGATTAATTCATTTAATCCTCATTGTGATTCTAGGATCCTGGTAATATTTGTACCATCATTTTAGAGATGTCTTCATCTCTAAAATGAGGGACAGAGTGTGAATAATTAATTTGTCTTAGGTCACATAACCAGCAATGCAATTCAGTTTCAAATCCAGATAGAGATGTCCCACAATGCCTGTGCATATTCACCATATGGGCTATCTCTCCATAACTAGCCAAGGCTGTGTGTTTTATCTTGTTTTATAGTGTGGGCTTCCCAACTGAACAGCCTGGATTCAAATATCCTATGTGCTGTTATTAGCCTTGGGGTTATATGTAAGTTACCCAATCTCCCTGTGCTACAATTTCCTAATCTGTAAAATAAATGATACTGATATTAATATATGTAAAACAATAGACTATTAATTAACATATAGTCAGTATTTATTGATCAGTGTTTCTGTTACCTAATATTTGGCTTTAGGTTAAAAAATAACTAATGATTACATAATTGAATTTTCAAGTCTGAGTTTTGATTTCACATATAAGTGAGTAAGAGAAAATTGTGTCAGGAAGTTTATAGTTCAGCTGTATGAGAATGATATCACATTTCTTTACTTTTAAAAGGATGTATACAGATAAGAAGCTTTTTTAAATACATCCTACTGTGCCGATTTTTAAGACCTCTTTCTTTTTTCTTCAGGACAATGATGAGTCTAGAATATCTTGACAGCCAACTTACAGGTGACATCAGTACCTGTGGAAGGCCAGGCTCCCTTGAGAATTCAGAGTCTAACTGCAGTCTAATGAAAGTGCAGTTTTCTTGTATTCTGGGATTTAATGGTCACATTCCAAAGGTCAGTGGATATTTTTTATTTTCTTTTTTTATTTCTTGAGACGGAGTCTCGCTCTGTCACTCAGGCTGGGGTGCAGTGATGCGATCTCAGCTCACTGCAACCTTCGCCTCCCAGGTTCAAGGGATTCTCCTGCCTCAGTCTCCAAGTTGCTGGGATTACAGGTGCATGCCACCAAGCCTGGCTAATTTTTTATATTTTTAGTAGAGATGGGATTTCGCCATGTTACCCAGGATGGTCTCAATCTCCTGACCTCGCGATCTGCCCGCCTCGGCCTCCCAAAGTGCTGGGATTACAGGCTTGAGCCACTGTGCCCAACCATTGGATCTTTTTTGAGGTTACTAGCTAGCCCTCTCATGACCCTTGCCAGCTTTCCATATTCATCAGCATATATGCATATACATAAAATGCATTTTAACTCATCCTTTGAATGAATTCATGCATTTACTCAACTTCCCATTTGCAAGACCTTTCTCAGATGGAGTGTTATGAAACCCCACAAATCAGGGAAGGACTAGGGCAGAGGCCTACATAGCACCAGATTTTAAGTCTAGGCTTCATTTTGAAGTCAGTTAAAGGGGAGCTGGTGAAGATTTCAGAGAGGACATAGCTAGCCTTATTCACGCAAAATCCTGGGGGTGAGACAGGGAATCAGGCTGCAGGTGATGCAGAAGTGATGAATGTGGGGTGGTGGGAGTGGTAGTAATGGCTTACCATTGGGTGGTTGCAGGTTCTGAGCCAGAGAAGGTGGTGGCACTTTGTCAGCTAAGACTGGGTGGGAGGAAGAAGACAACAGAGCTCACACCTCACGTGTGGAGAGAGGAGGAAGTCACTGTGTGAAGAAGGGGCTACTAAGCTATTTCATTATTGAGGCAGGAGACAAAGGTGACTATATGTGTATGCGCACACATTATACATAATATACATATATACACATGTATACATGTATACTAAAATATATTTAAATTTATACAAATATTTTCATGTTTATATATTTCAAGTAAAAGCAAAGTGTTGGATATTACGCAGGCGATATATACCTAGTCCTTAAAGTAAACCTAATACAGAAATTCTTGAGCTTTCACTGTTTAGGGTTATATTGACCTCCTTTTCTGAAACTAACCTCTAGAAATCTACCTGGATTAAAGTTTAAATCTTCTAACTAACTTTAAGAGTAATTAATATTCAAAATACATGAAGATACACATTTTTTGTAACTTAAGGTATAATATATCTCTATAGGTTTGCTACTGCCTCATTAAACACACCTTAAAAAATTGCTCAACTTTAGGCCAAGAAGGGTGGCTGACACCTGTAATCCCAGCACTTTGGGAGACTGAGGTGGGTGGATTGCTTGAGCCAAGGAGTCTTAGACCAGTCTGGGCATCATAGGGAGATCTTGTCTCTAGAAAAATACAAAAATTAGCCACATGTGGTGGTGTGCACCTGTAGTCCCAGCTACTCAAGAGGCTAAGGTGGGAGGATTGCTTCAGCCAGGGAGGTAGTGTTTGCAGTGAGCCAAGATCATGCCAATATGGCAGAGCAAGACTCTGTCTTAAAGAAAAAAAAGGTTCAACTTTGTAACTTACCTTTCTATCTTCATATTTCAGAAAAGCTTTACTCTCAACTGATTTTCAAGGCACTTCAATTTACGGAATATTTTCCTTGAAGGGTGACTTACTTCAAATTTATCTTCAATGAGTATTAACATCTTTGCAGCAATGAAACTTAGACACACAGACACCAAATTACGGGCTGCCCTAGCCAAATTCATACATCATAAATTATCTTCAGGAACAATTGGGGCAGCCCAGTACTCTTATTATTTCTCTTCTTTAGTGGGACATAGTGAGAGATTTATTGAAAATAAGGTATTTTGCTGAAGTCAATTTTCTTCTATCAATAGGCACAAAAATCAATACTTTTGACCCATTTGTTTTTCTAAAATCCAGTTTAACAAGCATATATTAAAGATAGACTGAAAGCACACACAATTGTGCACAACACCCTGAGAGACATATGAAAATACTAATTTGAATAAAACATGAACTGTTTCTTTCAAGAACTTAAACTCTTGTCTGAAAGTTTGCTGTAGTGCGATGCAAGGAAGTAGAACATTTTCTCAATGAAATACAAACACTAGATAGAACAATGACTGAACAGGCTTCTGTCTCTGGGAATTACATATGAAAAAGTGACTCTGGTTCCTAAGAGAATGAAAGGTTTGAAGGTTTAGACCAATGCTGCTTGCCATGCAAGTGTTTCACATTATAGGCTGAAAGCAAATGCTACTGAGAGAAAGAGGCAGGTAGGGAAAGAAGAACAGCATTAAAAGGGGACAAGAAGGGTGGAAGGGTGGAAGGGTGGAAGCTCTCTTAGAGAGAGCAGAGCTTCAGATTGCTGCTGTTGTGTTGTTGGTATTATTAATTGCTTGGTCTGCCGTTTGAGATAGGGTTGATTTTCTGTTCCAAATAAAATTCCCAGCCAGGTGCAGTGGCTCACACTTGTAATCCCAACACTTGGGAGACCAAGGCAGGGGGACTGGTTGAGCCCAGGAGGTTGAGGCTGCAGTGATTGATGATGGCACCACTACACTCCAGCCTAGGTGTCAGTGAGACCCTATCTCTAAACAAAAGAATTTAAATTAAAATTAAGAAAATTCAATGCAATTCCTCCTGGGATCAGCATAGAGCTGATTTTTTGTTTCAGATAAAATTTTTCCTGGAATCAGCAGGTCCCATGTATTTACTACATAAAATCCCTGAAGCCAGGATCCCATACCAAGCTCTCACACCCGCTGGAGACTGGAGTTCTCCATTCCCATGCTGGGAGAGCATTCCTCTTGCCTCGTCCTGATTTTACCTTTATATGGTCAACGGATTGCTCACAGGCTCCCTATGCCCTGTATGGGTAATTTCCTTTTTCTTTTTTTTCCTTTTTAACCTTGTTTTGGTAAGTCATCCTTAAAATTCCCATTGGTCGTCCCCTGCTTCCTTGAAACATACAGCAGATGCTGAATCTAACTTGATTCACAGCTTAACTAATTTCAGGTCTCAGTCTTGACTTCTAATTACTTAGACTGCATAAGATATTCTTATGTATCCTGAGGCATAATGACACAAAAAATAAAACTTTAAAGAAAGCATACCTATACACCCAGACTCAAGCCCTCTGCTGGGGTCCTGCAGTCCCTAATTCCCATAAGTGAGAGCAAATAGGAATGTGCCCTGGCTCTGGAGCCTTACTGCATTACCTTCAGTGCAGTTGGAGGAGGTATCTTTACTCCTCAGAAGTCATTTGGCCTAACTCTAATTAATACTTCACCTAATCTTCTAGTAATACCACTAATTGTTCACAAACCGGCAATTTAATCAACACTCTGCTAACAGGCAAAAATTTTTTTTCCTTTCCACTTTTTTTGTGCTCTGACACTGTGTGAACTTAGGCAAGTATGTCCCAATTGCTTTGTTTCCATGTAATTTAACAGCACGACATTATTTTCTCATAAGAGGTGCTTTGAATTTTTACTGCTAATGAATAAATTAACTAAAAAAGGTTAATCTGCCTACATGTTTATGAAACATTATGCAAATCATTCTCCAAAAGGTTTAATGGTAATTGAAAGCAATTGAAAACCATGGTACATTTCCCCCAATTTTCATTTATTTTTTTTAAGTACACAGATTACACAGATTTTTACATTTTACAGATGTGTATGTAGAGGGGTTTTGTCAGTCTCTGACGTCATCCCTGGTGGCTAAGCATGTTAATGCAAGCAAGTGGGACCTCCATTTGTAACTCAGGAATGGATGGACTTTGGTAATTAATTTCAAAGCAAAGCCGTAAATATGAAAAGAATTGGTGTGATTATATTTTACAGTGCACAGCAAAGGAAGTGATTATATTGAGACTCTCAATGTAAATCTTTGCCAAAATCGTTCTCGAATCAAGTTCAAGTTGTATGCAGTTTATAACCTGCTCTTCACTTTGGGGGTATTTTACATGAATGGCACAGGTGTTGAAGCCTGAAAAGATGTGGGTCACTAAGTATGGATGTGAGCATCACTTTGTGAAGAAACCTTTGCTTAAATAAAGGCCTATTTTCCCCATCTCACCCTCCTCTTTCCTGAGGGGAAGGTGGGCTGACTCATATACTGTTAAGGGAATTTTTAGAAAGAAAAATGTGCTTACCTTTGTGTGTGTGTGTGTGTGTGTGTGTGTGTGTGCGCGCGCGTGTGCGTGTGCGCGTGCACGCACTTATGTGTGCTTGTATGTGTGTGTCCATGTATGTGTTCAGAAATAGCAAAAGGCATACATTGGGGATTACATCCTAAAAGAAAAAATTTCCTATTTGATCCTAAAAGTCTGCACTGAGAATCTGAAGGCATGAATAAGTAGCTGATGAGTCTCTCTCACAATGTTTAAAAAATATATTGCATAAAACTGTCGTTCTCAAACTTTTCAGCCTCAGGACTTTTCACAGTCTTAAAAGTTATTGAGAACCCTAAAGAGCTTGTGTTTATGTTTATTATCAAGTGGTGTGCTAATAAATATTTAGCAATGGTTCTCTAGGAAGGAAGAAAAAGGGCTGATATGTAGCGTTTGCCTATCTGTACTTAAAATAGGACCTTACTGACAGTCTGCAAGCTACCAACTTAAGGCTACTGAGCTAGAAATTGCGAAGTGATTCACACAATCAGCTCCATCAGCTAGTGTGGGCTGGCCCCAACATATTAATACAACTGTTGCCATATTATAAGTTAAAATTAACAAATGTTAGAATATTATTTATGTACTCATCTGTTAAAAATAATCCGGGCAAGCTACCTCATCTGAGAAGACTAGAACAAAATGAAAGAGTGAGGCCTTTGTCCAAAACAGCAGAAAAATATATTAAAGCTACTAAAATCAAAATACCTTTTTCCTTTTATTTATGGTTTTGCCATTTTTAAAATTTGCCATTTAATGTTATGATAAATAAGGGGAAATAAATTTTGCCATTCAACTTTGTTGTTCTATGTCAGTTTTAAATGCAAATATAAGAATAAATGTAATTGCACAATGTATATTTATTTCATAGCTCATATGTACATAAGTATTTCG
Source organism: Sapajus apella (assembly GCF_009761245.1). Classification (NCBI taxonomy): domain Eukaryota; kingdom Metazoa; phylum Chordata; class Mammalia; order Primates; family Cebidae; genus Sapajus; species Sapajus apella. The sequence goes on along the minus strand of NW_022436960.1, from coordinate 17,217,100 downwards.
TTCTTACCAGAACAACAGAAATAGCACAAAACTAACTCAAATCTGTTTTTATTTTACCTCTTGATATTTTACCAACATTCTCTATCTTTGCCTTACTGATTTGTAAGAAAGGATTGAAAGGAATAGAACTACCCTATGTTTTATATTTCCTTCATGTCATCATTTCAGCATAAGTGATCTCCTGCCACCCAATCTTAGTCTTATTCTTAGATGTAATTTGTCTTGAACTTGCCTTGAAACTCATTGAATCCCAATGCATTGTAGGTCTACCAGAGCTCTGTTTTCAGGGGCATTATGAATTCTCTGTAGTAACAGCATTGCAAGGAATGGTGAGCTTGTGGATTGAGTATATGTCCTCTGCTTAGGCACATGCTTTATTTTCCTATTGGACTTCACTTATAAAATACAAATTCAAAGACAAAAGTAAGAATTTCAAGATGGCAACACAGCAGAGCATTAAACAAAGCATGAGCCCTTTCTGAGTACAGGGCCCTGTGACACTTCACTGGCTGCACACCTATAAAGTCAGCCCTGAAAATAGCAATAGCAAAATCATTCCATGTTAATGTAAATATTTTCAGAAGGAATAACTGTGTTTTTGAAAAGTATGAGAAAAGTTACATTGTTTTGCATTTTTCAAGTATCTTTACTGTCTAGTTTAATAGAAGACAGCTGGAGCCTCATATTTATTTCTGCATTCAATAGGTTGGAGTATGCTGTTTTGATTGAAGTATCTGAAGAGTATCTGGCCTTCCACAAATATGTAGTTGGACAAAGTCAAAGTATTTTACTCTTCTTTTCAGGAAAATGTGAATATTCTTATTTGAAGTCATACTAAAATTCAATGTGGTAGTTTCTTAGAGATTAATTATAATTTGCAATCTGATATCATATTAATAAACATATTTACTCTGTTGAATTTCAATCCAATAGAGTATCTTGTACTTCGAATGAATCTTTACCCATACTGATTTTCTAACAAGATGCAGTGTTCATTGGAAAACATTGACTCACTGAATTATACATGTTACAAATTTTGACACATTTTATTGTGCAACAAGACAAAAATAGTATTTATTAATATCACCCTCAGTCTTAGCTCACAGTTGTCAAGCTCACAGTTACAGATACAAGTTTTCAAAACTTATAATAATTTTCCCTTTTTAAGCTCAAATTTTATCATTGACAACAAATGCTGCCAATTATTTCCCTTTAAATGACAGGTTGAGGAGTCACTCATTTTTGAGAAAACATCTGCCAGATACCTAAGTCTGAATAAGCATGATGTGTCCATCATTTTTCAAGTAAAAATTACATACCATAATTTTTCAGATGTTAGTTCAGCAGGCAATTTGAAAAATTACATAAGCATTCTTGCTTCAGATGGTGTATTCACTAGAAATGCTTTCATCACACTTCTCATTTCTTCACAGAAAATACAAAAAGATATGGCTTAAGGGGCCACAATTTTTTGCTAATTTGTGAAAGATATTTTGTGAAATTCGCTTTCAGTTTTACCCTGTTTGTACAGCGGTGAATGATGCAATGGCTAGCAATGCAGTTAGGTGTCATTGTCTTCATTTGTGTCAAGGCGTCAGCAGTTTTATCCACAACTATTTCTGTACCACTGGTGCACCTGTCAACACAATGAAAAAGGAAAATAACAGATACTATTATTGTACAGTTGTTTTTGACATTGTGGGCACCCTAAGTGGATCTGGAGAATTCAGAAGTTGTACTCTGGGAACGGCAGGTAGGAAGATGCTGCAGTAGATTTTACTCTGCCACTTGAAAGAAATTTGCCTCTAGGATGTTACCTCCCCACTCTGAACCCCAGTTTTGTTCTCTACTAAGTGAGGAGAATCACACATGTTCTGCCATCGAAAGATGTTCTCTAAGGATCAAGTAAAATCATGACTCTGAAATCAAAGATTTGAAAGTCTAATAACCTTTGTGTTTGTCTTCATTTCCTTAAAATCTCTATTGATTTCTTGTTGCTAATACTAATAACACCTACACGTGAGTATTAATTGTGGCCTATGCACAGCATTAGTCATCGTTATTTCTATTGTGCCTTTAATGTTCACCACAATTCCTAAAATGACCAAACCTTTGAAATCCATAGTAATAATTACAAAAGCTGCATTGATATGCAGAAAACTGTACTGAGCCTACATACAGATATACAGTGTTGCTCTTCAAGAAGTTAGCAGTGCAAATAAAATATGCAGACATTGCATCTCAAGCTTTATATAGAAGAAAACAAGGCAAAGCCATAAGGCACCAGAGAGCTTTGGTAAGAGAACTCTTGCTGTTTTGATTTAGTATTTCTCAAAGTTCTTGTTTGTGTGACTTCTATGGAGAACAAATCTGGAATTAATTTATTACTGAGTAGTCGCTCATGAGTAACATAATTCTTTGGCAGTAAAAGCATTCCCATCATTGCCTTGTGAGCAAATACTAGGGTTTTAACACTTGCAAATAGACCAACAAATATGAAACATGAGAAGCAGAAAAGGCACAGTAACTGCAGTTTCAAATGCAGCACAAGTGTGATCACTGCCAGGTTGTAATTTACCTCATTCAGATTTACAGTATGTCAATGGAGCTTTGGGGAAGCTTCTCTGAGTCTTCTAATACAGACATTACCACTAAAGTCTGTTCCACCTCAAACAACTCCCCTACTCAACACACAGCCTTCTTCCTGCTACTCAAATTATTTTACATTATCTCTGTTGAAATTGACCACCAACTGAAACTGTATTAAAACTTCATTGAATTTGCCGCATCTTTAATTATGACATTTCCTTATTTTGAGTACACTTAAAATCACCAATTAAATTATATTGCTTTATTAATTAAGTTTTTAAAATTTATTTTGAAAAATCTTTACAATTTGATTATATTTTATAATTTAAGTAAAATAAACATAGATTTATCTTTATTTCCAGACAATATCATCATCTCGTGCCATTACAGCATTAAGAACGTAAAATTTCTTTTTAAAGTAGGTTTTATCCTTGTCTCAGATTTTTTTGAAGGCCCTAATATCATTCTAGAAGTGTTAAGAATGGTGCTTTTAAAGTCTTACCAGAAGGCATCAACAGAAGATTTTAAGACATCTACTGGGATTTATATTCCTTCTTTAAATGATTTTCTAATGATTTATGGACTGATATGTCAAGGGGCTGAGGTTGTCTCTTTATAACATCAAGATAACATATACAAAGGTCATAACACATTACCACTGCCTTCTGGGCTACCATAATTAAAAGAAGTTATTCCCATTTCAGAGATTTTAAAATTATTAAGTTTTCAACATGTGTAGTTACTTTCTTATCCCACTGTAATATAAGCTTCTTGAGGGTGGGCCTCAATTTTTAATTTTTATCCAAAAATCGGGTAGAACATTGCTCAATACACAGATTAAATTCATGCTTTTAAAATTAATGATGAATACAAGCTCAACACAGACTTGAAAGCCTAACAGGAATAAGAAATTATGGAGTATTTCAGTAAATAAGGGCCTTTTTAACCAGAGAGACTTCTGACTCCCTAACCCTTCTCTGACATGGCATAAATGTTGAAACATTCTAAACTTTGAAGGCAAAATAAAAACACATACCTGTGAGTCATGATTTGTATAAGTTTTGACAGAGTATAGGGTAAACCTCAGTACAGGGCCTAAAGGTAGTTTCTACTAAAGGGGAAGCATATGCCTTTCTCATCACTTTCTACCTACAACTAATCGTAGCAGCACGATCAGAATTCTTGTTGTGATGAGCTTTTCCCAGACTCTCAGAATCTACAAGACGGTGAAGGAGCAATGTGAAAAAATCGATCTCTTTAGTTTTCCACATCTGGAGTTTGCTTTCTTCCTCTCCTTCATTCTAGTAGCTGAAACCTGGTGGGAGTGAGGGGAAAGATAGTCCTAAGAGGCAGGGAACAGAAAAAACAGAAAAAAAAATCCAAACTAATTAATTCATTTTCTACAACTTGAAATTGAAAGTATATGGTTATTATTTTGATTAATTGTAAGTTCGTGAGGTCTCATCACAGATAGTTGCCCAAATCCTTGATTTAAAGATATCAGTGTCATGCCGCAATTGGTTCACTAAGAGAAGAGTCAAGTGGAATTGCAGTTTGGGAAGAAGAGTTCGTCTTTACATAGCAATTTTCACCATGTGCCTGGAAACTCACAGCAGCTCAAAATAAGTCCTTCTACAGAGCCAGTAATCAAGAGTGAAGCTGACTAAACTTTCAAATTAAACCAGATTTTAGGTAGGAAATTGAGGCACAGAATGTGATGGCATTCCATGCAACTCAAAGAAAGATTCAGTGCTGGATGTAGTAAGTGAAACAATGTTCAAGTTTTATTACCTAACTACTTGATAATTAGTCACTGTCTCCAATAAATTATTTATATGTACATGTTTAACTTGCCAATGTATCTCATGTATAATTTGCAAAATTTTACCAGTGTGCTTGGAAAGAATGCTGTATGTATTAAATGTTTTATGTCACTTTTATTTTCTGACTGATAACTACTTCAGAAACAAATAGGAAAGAAATTGAAAGTATTATTTAATATAAGTTGGAAACAATCAAAGGGACTCCAATGATTGAGCAAAAGGGATTAGGTGAGTTCAGTATGATATACCATAAAACGCAAAGGAGACTGTCAATTCAGAATGTTCTAAAACCATAAAGGTAAAGTAAATGAAAATATTTCATTTATATGTTGAAACTGTCAGGCATAGAAAGCAATATTAATAATCTCAAGAGAACAGATGTCAATGTTGTAACTTTCAAGGAACAGGATAGATGGCAGTATTGTCAGGGCATGTCTATGACATTTATTTTTAATGGCTAGAAGGGATTTTAGTTCCAAATTGAGAAATAGTCTTTAACCAATTCACTAGTTCATGCAGAAGTCTGCATTTGGTTTGAAATATTCTATAAAGTGCATACCATAAAGATGTGTGTTTGTAAGTGAGAAGTGTCTTTCTCTACATAAATATTACTTTCCCTAAACTTAATTCTGTCATACAAACATGTTGGAAAGCTTTTGTTGATTTGCCACCAACCCTTTGCAGTCCTCAAGTCACGGTGGTCTCAAACTCCAGACTGTTTAATTTTTACCTAACACATTGGATCATGCACAGTCTAATGGTATCAGAAGATAGACCAGATTCATGGCTTATATCAAAATAAACTCTTTAAAAGAATAGGAGTTAGAGTTTGGAAAGAAAAATTACAATTTTTCATATCTTTTTCCTTTGATTTCTTTCTATAACTCATAAAACCATGAACCAATTTGAATGTTTAGCTTCCCTTCTGGTTTGATTTCTTTCATGCCAAGTGATACCCAAGGGAGCATTTCACCTGGTGCTATAATGGGAAACTTGGCAGACCTTAATATATCACTGCACTGTTTTCCTCAATTATATACTTTTTTCCTTGTGTTTTTTGGACATATTTCAGATGGTCTTGACCATTAAGTTTCTGTAAATGAATATTCTTCGGAAAGTTACTTTTAAGTATCCTTATACAGCAATTTAATAGCCTCATGATAGACCCTAATATCAAGATAGACATATATATTAACTGGTTAGTTAATATATAAAGATGTTATGTAGAGACAAAACTGGTTGAAATTACTTGATGTGGATATGCTAGTTAAAATGAACAATTGAATTTTCCATTCTCTGTCTACTTTTCTTTTCTTTTTTTTTTTTTTTTTTTGAGACGGAGTTTCACTCTTGTTACCCAGGCTGGAGTGCAATGGCGCGATCTCGGCTCACCGCAACCTCCGCCTCCTGGGTTCAGGCAATTCTCCTGCCTCAGCCTCCTGAGTAGCTGGGCATGGTGGCGCGTGCCTGTAATCCCAGCTACTCA
>NW_022436960.1:17009052-17211102 GCF_009761245.1 Sapajus apella | reverse complement strand
TTTTTTGTATTTTTAGTAGAGACGGGGTTTCACCATGTTGACCAGGATGGTCTCGATCTCTTGACCTCGTGATCCACCCGCCTCGGCCTCCCAAAGTGCTGGGATTACAGGCTTGAGCCACCGCGCCCGGCCTACTTTTCAACTCAATTGTTGAAGGAGTTTGAACAGTGGAGTGTCATATGTTTTGAAAGACAGGACAAGAGAGACTAAGGAAATGGACAATGTTGACTTAAAGGCTGATATGGTTTCGCTGTGTCCACACCTAAATCTCATCTTGAGTTGTAACTCCCACAGTTCCCATGTGTCATGGGAGGAATCCAGTGAGAGGTGATTGAATTGTGGGGGTGGGCCTTTCCCGCACTGTTCTCATGATAGTGAATGAGTCTCATGGGATCTGATGTTTGAGAAGGGGAAACCCGTTTTGCTTGGCTCTCATTCTCTCTCTTGCCTTTTGTCATGTAAGACATTCCTTTTACCTTCTGCCATGATTGTAAGGCCTCTCCATCCATGTGGAACTCTAAGCCCAAAAAACCTCTTTCTTTTATAAATTGCCTAGTCTCGAGTTTGTCTTTATCAGTAGTGTGAAAATGGACTAATACAAAGTCCTATGATAGATAATGAATAATGGTTAATGTGAATAGGTTTTTTTTTTTTTTAAACAAAGTCACACTCTTGCTGCCCAGGCTGGAGTGCAACGGTGCAATCTTGGCTGACTGCAACCCCTGCCTCCTGCGTTCAAGCGATTCTCCTGCCTCAACCTCCCAAGTATCTGGGATCACAAGGGCCTACCACCACACCCAGCTAATATTTGTATTTTTGGTAGAGATGGGGTTTCACCATGTTGGCCAGGCTGGTCTTAAACTCCTGACCTCAAGCAATCTGTCCATCTCGGCTTCCCAAAGTGCTGGGATCACAACTGTGAGCCACAACACCTGGCCATGAGTTTTATTCTTGGTTATTTTATATATTGTCTGCCTTATTCTATCATTCTGACATTTTTGTTCTACATCTTTATTTACTCATTTATACAGCAACTATTTTGCATATCTATTACATACCAGACAGCATCTCATTTTAAGGGAGTGGGACAAATTGTAATTAAATAGGGAATTTAAAATGTGTTGAAAACAATAACAAGAGGGAAATGCACACAGTATATGGAACTCCAGAGGGAGAATAACTCAGACTTGAAAATGAAGAAATAGTTCCCTATTAGGTAGGAGATCAGCAGAACTTGCTTTCCAATCTCCAGTTACAACCCTGCTGAACAAAACATGATGTAACAAAGAAATGAGCCAAAACCAGCTAGGAACAAAAGGTGATGGAAGCAGCCTCTTGTTGCCTTTATTGCTAATTATACATGAATTATAATGGATTAGCATGCTAAGAGACACTCCCGCCAGCACCATGACAGTTTACAAATGACATGGTCACAATCTGGAAGTTACTTTATAGGTTCCAGGAACTCCCCACCCCTTTCCCAGAAAGTTTGTTAAAAATCCTCCCTATAATTAGCTTATAAGATCCTCCCCATAATTAGTGCTATTCTGGGTCATTCTGCGTACAAACTAGCCCTAATATGTCCATGGAGCAGCCATTTTGCTGTACTCTGTTGCTCTAATGAACTCACTTATTTCATTGTCACCTTGCTCTTGAATTCTTTCCTCAGCAAAGCCAAGAACCCCCCTGGGCTAAGCCCCAAGTTTGAGATTCATTTGCATCATCTGCAAGAAGTGACAGCTACACTGAAATTTAACGTCTGAATAACAGGACTCAAGATAGTTAGCATGGGGAATATTTTAAGCACTTGTAGGACCCTTTGCAATAAAATAATTATGGATCAAGGGGATGGAAGCGTATGTTTCAGAATATTTTGTTCTGCTCTTTTAACTGTCATTCAACTTATTTTGGTCATCTTCATAGTTATCAACTAATCCTACAAATTCTAAATGCCTTTCAACTGCCCTTGAATATGTGTTTAATAAAATACAATTAATTTTTATTTAACCCTGCCTGTCATATTTCCCAACTTTAAAGGAAGGCAGGACAGTGACAAATTTATTTTCTTGGCAGATAATTTTGTATATCTGTACAAAGAGATTGGTGGATAGAAGAAAGGAAAGGTTAAACCTCCAATCTTTTACTACTTTTTCAATACTGTTAAACTGAAAAAACAGAAAACTTAAAAAGCGAGTTTTATTCAAAGCATATTAGAAAGGTAAAAAATAGACCCAGAGGTGTAATTAATAGAAAACTAAGTAGCTAGGCATAATAAAGTGAGGGGGGCTGGGTTGTATGGAAGTTTTAAACAAGAGAAGAGGCCAAGCAATTTGGACAGGTGGCCAAAGGCATTTAAGAATAGCAGTAGATGTTGTTTAATTTGAATTTGTTTGGGTTTCGTGATTATATACCTTACAAGGCCCTAAATCTTAAACAAGGCTGTGAAATGCACAGATGTCTGGCTTTTGAGGAGAAACAAAGAGTGGGGGTGATTGCATGTGTGTTTAGTGTGGAACAGAGCAAAGAAAAAGGGAAGAAACCTGTGGGTGAATTGGTGTTCTGTGGAGGACATGTGGCTATTCCAAGGATATAGCTCAAAGGACTGAAGACAATTTGGTACAAATATCAAAGGCAGGATGTCTTCCGTTGACATGTGGTTGCCACAGAACATTTGAAGAAATAGCATGCAAAGTTTTTATGTATCTAAGACAACACTGTAAATTTAACTCCCAATTTTTTGTGTGTGCTAATGAAGAGGAGTATCAGTAGCGATATTCACAAATTGTTAATATCCATAACAGACTTTTTAAAAATTGGTTTTGAAAATATTTTTAATTTAATTTAACTTCTTAATTATATTTGGCTTAGGCTTATATTAAAACCACAGACTGGATAAGTAATAAGAAAAGAAAGCTAAGATTTTTATAAAGTATATATTATCTTAATGTACGTAACTGAAAATTGACTGCATTTTGAAGACTGTATTTTAATTGTATATATTCAAACAGTTGTTTGTGCTTCAAAGCATCTTTGATCAGTCATCCCATACATTCACTGAAACTAGCTAAATACATGCTTTGTTTTTTCAACTATTAAATAAGCGTTAATGTTCCCTAAACAGTTTTTATGATTGCAGGCAACAAGTGTGCAAAAAGCAAGTACAGCTATAAATCTTATCCTTATGCATATGTTGAAAATAATTCCTAAACTGCTGAAAATACAATTCATTATTCTGTTGCACTTTTGTGCCCATTTGCAACTTTTGTAGGGCTGCAGAAATATAAACAAATTTTTGTGTTCTGTTACTTAAGAAATAAATGCTGGGCTAAGGTTCTCTGATGAACATTGCTTAATCTTTTTAGTGTGATACCATAGAAGTCTAGATTCCTAAAAACCTAGCAAGATCATCTAATCCAATTTATTTTCTATTCCTCATGGTGTTTACTTTTTGCATTTCATTTAGTTTTGTCAATAAAAACATTCGGGTCTTTCTCAGAATAATCAGACTTTTATTATTTTTAAATTTTAACTTTTTAATGCTTCACATAAACATAAAAACCTTCGCAGTGGGTCTCTGGGATGACATTTAAAGGCTTAAATAAACCAAAAATCTGTTTTCAGTTAATGCCAAAAATAAACTTATGATGTTATTTTATTCTTATTAGATTTTCTAACTCTTCAATCTCCACTCTTCTGTGAAAGTGAAATTATAGATTAAAGCTAAATGGCCAGTGTCTTTTTGATTTTAAAAGCATCCTGTAAGAGCAAGTGACCTCTAGTTCCTACAATTTGGGTGTGACCATGTCATTTAGAAGATGCCACTGCAGCAAGTGCCCATAGTTGCATTTTGAAATGAGAGATGTCCCCAAACTCACCACAATGCTATCTACATGCAAATGAAAATTTTGAAGAACTACTCTTGCATGCAAGTTAATTCAGCTTGATCCTCTTAGAACTCTTCTCTTTTCTGAGATTGGAATTGTTATTTCACAGCAAAATGTTGTGTTTTTTTTAATGGCAAATAACAAATTGAAAGGAGAAAGAAAGAGAAGATGACTCTAAACACACTAAAATAGTATCAAATGTTTCCAGATCCATGTCTTTCCTGAGAGTTTCTAACACATTTCTAAGTCTTTAGTGACTGTTGGCCACTTCAGTTCAGCCCTGAGTTGCATTCTATTGAAAAATGGAGTAGAGAAACAGCAGAAAAGCATAACTAATGAAATTTCTATGGTCACAAAATATTAACTCATTTGATTTTCCCGAAATTCTGGCCACAAAGCAATTCCACACAAATTGCTAGATGTTGCCCATGGCTTATATTAGAAATGTCACTTGGCTGAAGCTCTTTGAGGGTATTACACATGTGTACAATACTCCTCTAGGGTAGAGTATTTCATTGTACTATCAACAGCCTGAGGACTCCTGCACTGAACTTGAAAAATATGGTTTGCGGAAGTGAGTGCTGTACTCAGTGAATGTACCTGATCTCAATTTTCTTTTCTCTTAAATATATATTATCCTCCTACTTTTATCATGGTGCTCATTGAGACAGCAACATGTCTCTAATTTAAACGAAAAGTAAGAGATTCATTTGGATTGAAAAAGCAAGTTTGAAAATCATTCACTGACCCCTCTTGAATATACCACAAAACTACAAGCACAACAAAAATTCGGAAATACGGTTATGAGTGTCAAGTTCCAAAGGCTATTTTTAGCTTTATTCACCTGCTTGCTGAACTTGATCAGTCACCCAACATCGATCTCCCAAACACTGCTCATTTCAGTGGAGAAATCAAAGGGGTGTAAAACACTGTCTCGTTTATAGAGAAATTATAAGCTAGTATATGTAGACAATAGTCACAGTTCAAAAATCATAAAACGTGAAAGTTATATAAGTGATACCAATGCTTCATGTGACACTGTTCCTGTGGGGGTGTGTGTGCACAACATATGATTAGTGCGTATGTGCACAACATATGTTTAGTGCATATTTTTATTCTCCTACGCGGTGATGTCAATATATATTCACACAAACAAATTAACATTTCAAAATCATATACACAATGGTCAACAAATAATATAGATTAAATTATTTGGCCCCCTAACCAAAATAAAGTAAGTATAAATTTAATGCGTTTTGAAGCAGTTCCATCATTTTCTACAGATGATATTTAGTTATACTGCTCAGGGACGAAATGAGGATGGATATATCCATTGTGCCTTTTGAGCACTCCATCTTTTCTTGCCATGCACATCAGAGTATAGTTTCTGTCAGCTGGAATCATGTGACATAAATATCCCCATGATGGACCAGTCTGAAATCTTCTCTGGAATTCTGAGATCTTTATTTTTCTGTGTGACGGAAGAGCAACAACCCACAACTTTCAGAGGAGAATCAGTTCTAGAGAGACAATCCATTGAGGCTGCCTGGAAAGTTGAAATTTTGGGGGACATTCTGACTATGTGTAAGAGGTGCAGAAAGAACATTAAAATCAGAGATTCAAGGTATAGTTGGTCAAGAGATGGGTGCTGACATAGGGTCCTGGAACTGACCCTCTGCTCAGAGGGAAGGGCTGACACCTTGTTCCTGATCTTTCCTGGGCAGATTCACGTGAAGGCAGTGTTTTTTGGAGGTTATTGTTCAGGCAAATAAAACATGGCCAATAAATACTAGCACAATACTTAACAAACAGTGGCAAACTGTAAGCTCCTGAGGTTAGTTAATGAAGAAGACACTCATTCTTGTACATCCAACAGTGATTATGGAGACGGCTAAAACTAGAGGTTTGGTTATAACAGCAAACAGTGTCAAGGGTAATAATAGGTTGTATCTTACTCTTCTATCCAACTGATCATCTGCTCATTAGATATCAAACTGCTCTTATTTATCAAGAAAAATCCTCCCAGCTCTTATGATGCCTAGTGTGCCTAGTAGAGTCAACAGCAGTCTGGAATGTGTTAAATAAGTGTGCATCAGGTATTCTGAAATAATGGGTGACAATTTAGTTTAAATATGTAAAAATATTTTAAACAATTGTAATCAATGGAATGCCATTTCCCTTAGAAACAAAGATAAATCATTTTCTTAAAAAATATATGGTACAGCTGAAACAGGAGCATTCCTAATTATGGAATTTGAAGTTTGTAAGATTTAATTTATAATCTAACGGTCAAATGACTCATTAAATAGTTATATTCCTTCTAAATGTATTGTGCTAATAAAATTTACACAAGTCTATAGCAATAGCTTTTTCAAGAAATATTTTCACTACTCTACTATAAATGGAACTACGTGGAGGATTTTTACACATCTTTCTGTGGTATGGTGAAAAGAACATTAGATTAGAAGGCAGCAAAAATGAGTTCTACCTTTGACGATTTTGTTAACTAACTTATCTGACTTTTGGAAACTAGCCACCTATTCTTGTCTGCTTCCTCATCTATCAAACAGCTATCTGCCCAGAGGCCTTACCCTGTGCCCACATTGTTCTAAGCACTTTATGTATACGATCTCATTACATCTTTCCAATATCCATTATGTAAGACTGCCTCCTAATGAGAAGGTTAAGTTAAATTAGTTTTGCTATTTCTGAGGTCTCCTATAGCTCCAAAAATTCCAGTTTATTCAAATCAGTGTGTTTATTTCCCCATGGAGCAAGAGAAGAAATGCCATGCACTAGCACATATTAGCAGTTGACCAGGCAGGGAATCTGATGTCTTTTCATCACCTGCCTTAGCAACTTAATGGCACATGAACATTGAACTAAAATTTTGATGCATAGTCTAGATTTCTCAACCTCTGGCTACAGAGCTGGATATTACTACATGAAATATTACTTCTATCTGTAATAATAGAATCACTGGGGGAACCTGAGTTAATTAGAACCTCACTGGAAAAGCTTGGGCAATTGCCCATTAAATTTCACAACTTCAGCAAATACAGATTTTGGAAAAATGCTAGTTTCTAGAAATATGTTCACATTATTTTGCTATGGGACAGCTTATAATTCCTGTCACCACTGTAACTTCACTAACTGATTGTTGCTGCTGATCTTGAGGGAACAGAGATATTTACCAAAGCAACACAAAGCAATAGTCTGTGTATTCCTTTTTTTCATTTGCACAAAGACATGGATCATATGATTCAAAGAAAATTGCCATGTGGTCATGATTCAATAGGCTACATGCACAAAATGGTTTTTGTGGATATGTTTCCTTATCAATGATTATAATTTTTTTAATGTGAAATATTTTCCAGGTAATTTCAATATAAAGAAGAAATTGCTATTGTGTGTTTCTTAGTAAATGATTAGGGATCCCTATAAGAGAGCCAGGAACAGAAGAAATGTTTAAATAGATAAAATAGTATAATTTGTTTAAATATAAAAGGAGAAGGAAAACCAGATTCTTATTTAATAAAGGTTTGAGTACAAGCATGTTTCCTGTTACTGAGAATTATTGCCTAACTTGATAAGCCAGCATGTAGTTATCGGAAAACGTTTGTGAAAATATAGTATTACTTTACCACTATTGGCCTATAACTGCCTGCCTGTATAGTCATGGCTCTTTATTACTGATTTTGCTTATGTCCCTCCTCTGATAAAGAAAGACAAAACCGTGGGTACCAAATTCTGGGAATAGAGCGGCTCAATTATCATTTGGACTCATTTGAATCCCACAGGACCACACCACATTTAAATGATTGATATTGATTCAAGAAATAGACCTTAAATGAGCTGGTGTAACAGAAGCAAAATTAATCTCTGTTGAAATGTGAAAGAAATCATGATAAGGAAAGTTGGCCAAAGGTTTGCCAATGACAGGATCATGAATATCTGTAATCATTTTTAATATTTGCTCTAATAATTAACAACAGAAGTTTATGACAAGAGAGTTGAATAACAGAAGCATTTAGGAAACCAATTTTCACAGGACAAATGAGGAGAAATCCAAGGGAGGGTGATCAGTATTAGAAGGGCATCTGATTATGAAATATCTGAAAGGCCTAAAGGTAACACATCAAACTCTTCACACAAGCTGTGTCATACAATTCAGGCTTCTCATCTCCATCAAGGTATTATTTTGAATAAACTGCTCTCTGTGCTATGCATTTTTATCCATGGCAGCGGTGCTTGAAAAACCGTAGCTACGGAAATAATAAATGTATTAAAGGTTTCATCCAGTTTGTAAAGACAGAAGGGGTTACTTAAAATCAGGGAAGAGAAAAGATAAGAACATCAAAAAACAATATTGAAGGAAGATTACTTATGCATTCCTGTGCTGAACTCACTTGAATCAAAGGAGGATAAGAGCAAGTATTATTATGTTCCATTTGACATACTTTACTTTACGTTAGGACCATGTTTTCTGAAATTTTGGACAGCCAAGCTTTTTATAGCTACCTTTATGGGTGTTGGGCTTTGAAACGTGAGTAGTATCTGACAGATATTAGGAGGTGGAACTACAAAGGAGAGATGGTTCAATTTTGTGTTACCACCAGGGGGCGAACTGCCAGAAGGCTTCCGTGTGGGACTCCACATTGCACTGATGGGGATGGCCAAAGTGTTTCCATAGTTGGATGTTATCATACTTTAATATAGGTATAGACACATGGATCATATTGATAACGAGAGTACAGTAAACCTTGTTAGCTATTCAAGATTTTGAGTTTTCTGTAGGAAAGGTGGACCTATGGGAAACAATAAATGTATTTTCATAAACATAAAAGTTATACACATTTATCTTTTTATATTTATAAAATATTTATATACACCACACACATACACACACAACCCCTTTGATCATTTTTAACCAAGTCAGTCACAGTACTGGTATTTAAATATTGAAAGTATTCTAAAAGTAGTGAGTGTTTTTCATCAGACCATACCCAAACTCTGACTGTCAAGTTGGCATTACTGATGGTTGCTCCACTTTAATTTGAGTTTCATAAAAAGGTAACTTACTCTCCAAAAACTGACTCTGATTGTCAAAAGTTAATAACAGAGTGTTGTCCCTGACTCTGATTCTCACTGGCCGATTCTCAATCAGGAATGGAGTCTGGTGGAACCAGAAGTGGTATCATGTCCTAGAACTTTGGGCTGAGCTTGATTCACAGCTGAACTTCCACGGCATCATAGAGTATAGACTAGAAACAATTACAAATGGCGAAATACTACAAAGAGTTTCTAGGTCAGTGTTGCTGAGGTAAATTCTCCAAAGCCTTTTAATAAAATTCAAATAGAGCAAAATGGACTGCTTTAAACTGATTACTGTGAATGTTCAGAACAGGAGTACAAAGACAAGACCTAGAGGATATCTTTGGAGTAGAGCAGATAATTTCACAGGCTTTAAAATAAAATTTCTGTAGCCAAGGAAAGACGGTGTGTTTGCCCTTAACATCTTGAGTCTAGAAAAAGATCCTGACTACTATTAAATTCCAGGGATACTATATTTTCTTGGTGGTCACAGCTTAAACTCAGTAAATTCCTTATGACTAGATTACCTTGAATAGATAGGTCTATGATAATTAGGTCTGCCTTAAAATCTGCTACAGGTATTCTGTTAAGTCTGGGATGGTATCCCAAAGAAAAGTAAATTATAATCCCTTGATACCATCTTGTCAATACATACAGGCAAGGTATCTTGCATAGAAGCAAGATGCAATTGCTATCTCAATTGTTCTAATTCTTAAAAAAAAAAATGTAATTAGTATTTTCAAGTCTAGTGTTTTATCTATAAGATCTCATGGGTTAAAGGAGAGTCTAACAAATCATACTTATAATTTAAACATTAAAAAAAAATCTTTGGGGAAAACCAACAACCTACCAAAAATGAGCAAAAGTTTTGAACAAACACCTCGTCAATGAATATGTACAGATCACAAATATGCATGTTAAAAGATGCCCAATATCATACATCATCAGGAAATGTCAAACTAAAACAACAATAAGAACTCACAAAACACCTATTTGAATGGCAAAAATCCAAAACAATGACACTAAATGCTTTTGAGGATGTGGTGCACAAAAGTATTCATTCATTGCTGGTGGGAGTAGAAGATGGTAGAGCCACTTTAGAGTTAGGCAGATTTTACAAAACTAAACATATTCTTACTATATAATCCAGCAATTACGTTCCTTGGCATTTACTCAAATCAGTTGAAAATGTATATTCTCTCAAAAACATGAACTTGAACTTGCATGTTTACAGTAACTTTCTTTATAATGTCAAAATATGGAAGCAATGATGATGTCCTTCAACAGGGAAATGGACAAACCATGGTATATCTATATAAAGGAGTATTATTCAGTACTAAAAATAATCTACAATGCCACAAAAATACATAGAAGATCCTTAAATGCATATTGCAAAGTGAAAGTAGTAAATCTGAAAGAGCTATATCCTATATAATTTCAATTATGCCATTCTGGAAAAAGCAAAACTAAAAGGATCCATGGTCACCAAGGTTTTGGGAGTGGAGAAAGGATGAATTGGCAGAGCACAGAGGATTGATTGTTCAGGGCGGTGAAGCTATTCTGCATGATATTATAGTGGTAGATTCATGTCATTACACATTTTTCAATACACACAGAATATATAACACAAAGAATGAACACTAATGTCAACTATGGAGTTTGGGTGATAACGATGTGTCCACATTAGTTCAACAACTGTAACACATGTGACACTCTGGTTCACTACAGGCATGGCTGAGTGTGCTTTAGGGAGATGAGGTATGTGGAAATATTCTGTACTAATTATTCAATTTTGCTGTAAACCTAACACTGCTTTAAAAAATTATGTTTATCACTAAAAATTAAATGAAATGGCCAGGCACAGTGGCTCACACTTGTTATCCCAGCTTTTTAGGGTGCTGAAAGCGGCAGATGGCTTGAGCCCAGGAGTTCCAGACCATCCTGGGAGATATGGCAACACTCCGTCTCTCCAAAATCAAACAACCACAACACAATTAGCTGAGTGTGTTGGCACGTGCCTGTAGTCTCAGCTATTCAGGAGGTTGAGGTGTATAGTTCACCTGAGCCTGGAGAGATTGAGGCTGCACAGAGCTGTGATCATGCCGCTGTACTCCAATCTGAGCAGAGTAAAACCCTGTCTCTGTTTTACGCACACACAAAACTAAACAAAGAAAGTCTTTGGGCCAATGAAAGAGCTCAATGAATCAATCATCTTCACACATTTCCAACATCAGTCCATATTCTGAAACTGGTAATATGCACAAAAGGAGTTTCTTGAACTCTCACTGCACACCTTGCATAATAGAAGTTGCATGTGATTATTGCAAGTTGATCAAGATTTGAACTCGGTGAAGCTGAGTTCAAACCCCAGCTATGTAACCTACTAAGTTAGTTAGGAAGTAACTTTGTGCTGGATGCATAACTTTTTTAGTCTTCACATTTGTAGTTTCATGAGATTTCTATAAAGATTAAATGAGATAATATTAAATATAAATATTTAATATTTTTAGTATAGTTCTTGGTATATGCACTCAAAAATATTAAATGTTATTATTGAGTGGCTAGAGGAAATGGTTGCTGAGCATAGTACACATTTCTGCATATACCCTTCCTCCCACTTATACACATTCTCACACACACACACACACACACACACACACACACACCCCACTTTCAGCGTAGGTGTTAATATGTCGCAAATGAATTCAGATTTTTCACATTTAGGACAAATCTCTCATATTTCTTAAAAATGGGTGGTTCACACATGTAAGTTTATTAATTAAAAACGTTTATCATTTGTATCGGGCTGCATACTGGAGTCAGATATAACCTACACAGGACCTTTGCTATAAAATATTAGGATTGTTTTTACTTTTTAAAAACAGCTTTATTGAAATATAATTTACATATCATTATATCCATCCATTAAATGTACAATTCAGTACTTTTTAATATATTCAGAAATACGGCTATTACCAGAATCCATTTGAGAACACTTTTATACAGTTTGTCACCAAGTCCTCTACCACACAAAGCAAACACTAATGTACTTCGTGTGTTTATAGATTTACCTTCTCTGGACATTAAGTTAAAGTCAATCATAAAATATATGGTCTTTTGTAACTGTCTTCTTCTTCTTTTTTTTTTTTTTGAGATGGAGTTTTGCCCTTGTTGACCAGACTGGAGTGCAATGGCACAATCTCAGCTCACCTCGACCTCTGCCTCCCGGGTTCAAGTAAGTCTCCTGCCTCGGCCTCCAGGGCAGTAGCTGGGATTACAGGCATGCACCACCATGCCCAGCTAATTTTTTTGTATTTTTAGTAGAGACGGGGTTTCTCCATGTTGATCAGGCTGGTCTCAAATTCCCGACCTTAGGTAATGTGCCACCTCGGTCTCCCAAGGTGCTGGAATTACAGGTGTGAGCCACTGCATTCAGCCTGTAACTGGCATCTTTAGCAGATTTTTCAATTTCATCATATTTTAGTATGTATGAGTACTTCATTCCTTTTTATTGCCATATAATACTTTATGAATATACCACATTTTATTTACTGTTCATCAATTGGGTCATAATCAGTTGAGCATTTGAGTTGTTTCTACTTTTTAGTTATTATGAATAATGCTGTTATAACCATTGTGAATATAATACACATTTTACATGTAACACATGTATATCAACATTATAGTTATATATCTAATTGCTAGAAATCCCTTCTTAAAATAGCCCTTTTTTTTTTTTTTTTTTTTTTTTTGCTATTATCTAATCTCCTATTTTCCATAGAAATGGAGGCTAAAATCTACATTTCCCATTATCCCTTGCAGCTAATCAGGGCCATGTGAGTAAGCTTTGACCAATAGATGCGAATTGAAGTGCTTGAAACTTTTAGATCCCACTCTTAAAGATAAGGAATATATTTTATTTCCTTTTTCTTTCTTCTGTTCTGCTGACTGGAGTGTAGAAGTGACAGTGGGAATGGAAGTAGCCACTTAGGACCAGGAGATGGAGACATTTTCAGAAGTGTCAGAGAACAAATAGAAAACCCTGGATCCCAAATAACATGCAGCTGCCATATCAGCTCTGAGCTGCTTAACTGTTCATACTCGGCTATACTGAGTCTTTCTGTTCAAGCAGCTGAAACTGTTAGTAACTGCTAATAATGAATGTGCCTCATCCACCGAAAAGTTTCTGTTCTTCATGGTAACCTTTCACTATGCAAAAGCTGCTGTGCTTTCTTGCTTTCTTTCTTTTTTTTTTTTTTGTCTTGAATATTAGCTACCCTAGAAACATTCTCTTATATTTTTTTCGGTTGGATTTTATATAATACTTTTCTTATACACCTCACCTTCCTGGATCACTGTTTCTCAATGTTTCTCTGTAATTTTGTTGTTTAGATCAAAACTATGAACAGTCAAAAGAGATGATTCCTCTCAAGATAAGGAGGCAGTTCGATCATGAATCAACTTATCTTTCAATCTGACATATTTCTTTAATCACTCACTGGGCTGAGATCATATCGTATGTATGATAGGATATGTGCAAGGACCTTGAGTAATCAAACACAAAAATACTGAGTACTTATTGAGCTTGTGCTGAATTAAATATGTTTTTCTAGTCTGTACATCCACCAGGGTTCCCTATGTTGCATCAGAAAAATTAAGAAATGAAAGACTTCACAGGCATTTCATATCTGTAAAATTTCATTTTCTTCTTTGTTCATATGGGTACAACCTGTTAAGTTCAAGAGTTGGTTTTGAGCCTTGAACATTGCTCTAGGAAAAGACAATTTTTTTTTCTGCCTTCAGGTATTTCTGGAACTCAGAATGAATGTACAGAACTGCACTGCCAAGGTTGGTCTGCAGAGTAAAGATGGGATGATGTCATAGCTCTCAACTTTTCTTCTCCATTCTTGCCAGCAATGGAGCATTTTCTTGCCTTATTTATGGCTTTTGACCTTAGACATGGTGTTTGCTAGTATTCCATATTCTTGGTTCACACATGGCTCCTCTTCCTGCCACAGTTCCAAGGATGCGGTGCTGGCAAGGATGTTATGAGTATAGGGTTATTTCTTTGGAGCCACTGATTATTCTTTTCTGCTTAATTTTAGATTCCTTTTAAATGTCTCCCTTTCTTTGCTTGTACTTTCTTTTTGAAAGCCCCTCTGCCAGTAATGTCAAATACTGTCATTTCCAATACATCATTCCCTTTCACTCCTTTATAAGGGAACTAGGGGGAGAGATGGTTAACAACTGTTGGGCCGCAACCATTGAAACTCAAGAAAGCCACTGCTGTGAAGGAGCTTTCACCAGGAGCATGTGTGCAGTGGTGAGCAACTGTAAGCTCTCTTTAGCTCTTAATTACCCCCACACAAAGGGCAGTGTTTGCTCCTCATCCACATGGGATTTACCCGCCTACTTTTCATTAGTGTTAATGGGGGTCTCTCTGTATAAATCCTCTTTCCTTCTCCTCATATCAATGGTGGAATAGATGCCAAGAGAGCTTTCTGTTTTTTCTCTTACTGATTGGTTTCAGATGAAACACAAAAGCAAATCTTGAGCTTGAGCCCACTTGTCCTCCACACACAGCACTCTAGGCGCTATTAACACTCCTGAGGTTTCTTTTCTCATTTGCTGTCTCAGAAGTGGCCAGAAACGATTGCCCCATTGTGCCCCACAACCCCCTCCAAAGCCCTTGAAAATCACTTTTCTTTATTCTCACATCAACTTGACTTATTCTATTCCTCTTGATACAAGTAGATAGGTATAAGGATCAAAAACCAAAAGTACACAAAAATACAAATTTTTCATCCTTAGAACCCACACACTCTGATTCAGCTCCCTTCATGTCTTCCAGGGGCCTGATCCCATTCCAATTCCCTGCCTCACCTGCGTCTACTTGCTGGAGAGTGAGGTCATTTTGCTAGTGCGTTCATTTCCCCAATCTATCCTTGGACTTTTCAGGATCCTCATATTTACATCTTAATGAATTTCAGGATTTCTGGAATCTCCAAATCCTCACCCAAATATTTGGCTCTCAGCTTGACACCACGTTATTTATTAGTAGGTAAGAACTGGCCAAGTTTCCATTAGTGACATGTAGAGTTCTCTTCGTTGTTTTTCATGTTGGCCCTAAGTCATATATCCTACTGTAATGCCTTTTTTTTCTCTAATTTTATTGGTTGGCTTAAACCTCAGCATGCTTATTGATGAAGTGCTTCAGCTACCTTGAATATTATATAGTGAAAATAGGGATGCTGATTTCTCTGGCAGCAGTAGGAGGTTTCAAAATGAGAAAGAAGGTGGTCCTATCAAATCAGGACCAAAAGCCCAGATTTTTTATTCTGCTACTGACTGTGAGCGTACAGTCCCCATATGCCGGGATGAGAAAGAGACTGATGAGAAGATGCAATGTAAGGAAGTGTTTATGCCACCACTTCCCTTGTCAGATAACAAAAGCAAACATCATTCTCTTTAGTAAAATTATTGAAATCTAGAATGAATGTTCATTGATTATACTAGTATACACAAACACACACCGACACACACACACATATACCCCATAGTTGGAAAGTCTGCTCTTAAGCCAAATTTACATTTTATTTTAAGGTTGGCTTTGCTTAAATTATTTGATGAAAGTGTGATATTGTGGTGGCCTAGAGCCAGAACCAGAGCAAAACTATTTTATAAAATGCAAAACTGTTTTTAGATAAGTTGAAATGGTTGCCCCATTCTCCTCACAATAACTACTGTCCTTGGCCTCTGTAAATAGAACTGCCAGTTTGTTCTTCAAAACTATGTGAAGCTGCTTGCCTTTTCTTATCAGTAACTGCTCTCTGTGGCCCTAATGTGACAGGCAAGCAGTCCTAACCCATGCCATCTTGGCTCCTGTGACTTGTAATAAGTAACTAAGGTCTGTGATTTCCACCTTAACCAGATAATGTGTAAACAAATGTTTATCTTGACTTCTGTAAACCACTTAAGTAACAAACGGAATGACAAAAGTCCCCATCCCTTGGAATGTCCGGGGACCCCCACCCTCATCTCTGCCCAGGAGGTAATTTACAGAAGCCACTAGCCCTCGGAATGTCTGAAGCCTTTTCATCCCCATCCCCGCCCCTCACCCCCACTCCCAAGGTGGTTTTTCGGGTATAAAAAATCGTGGCACCCTCCCGTTGCCACCACAGGTTGGAGAGACGTGAGTCCTCTGTGGTCGCCGGCATAAATAAATGACCCTGCAATCTGGCATATTTTTGTCTTGTGATAACTTTCTACACTCAGTCAAATACAACAAAAGCAGGTTAAAATTTTCAGAGATCGAGTGGCTTATTTCAGCATTAAACTTTTTAAAATGGTACCCATAATAATGAATATGCTACTGTTTCAAACACTGTTATGTTATTTTTATAGTCAATCCTCAAGAAAACCCTGATATTCAGGGACTACTGTTCGATGTTTAATAGTAAGGGATCAATATGTTTTCTTGAGTCCCACAGACACACAACTTTTGTCAGAAATCCATGATATTTTCCTTCGGGATACCTGCTAATTTTAGTTATTTTCGAAATATTCCCTCTGCTCCATCTCTGACTCCGTTCTTTAGCTGCAAAATGATAAAATTAGTAAAAATATTAAGACGAAATGAAAATGTTACGGACAAAGAAGGAGCAAAAATATTTCCTTTCTCAGTATCCCAGAAACTCCCTCCTCCTCCCAAATATGGGTTTAATATGTGGCATGTATGGTGGGAATAATCCTCATTGAGGTTAAGAGGTCTGATGGGGAAAGACATTTGGTCTTTTAGAAGTTGTCAGTATAGACAGTGCTAGATTTACATTTACAAAGAATAGGTTTGTAAATGTAGATGGCATTAGATATGACTTTACGATTTTTTTAAATTTATTCTTCTTCCCGTTCCAAGACTACAGAATCTTCGTATTCATTAATTATTCTAAAAATCCAACATATTCAAGGAAGTAATATCTGATTTACTGATGAAAGTCATTTGACTGGTTTCAAGAAATTCTGAGCGTGGGTGTGAAACTGGGTCCACGCAACAGCTTGGTAAGGAAGAACAACGGCCTTGCTGATGAGATACGCGGTGCTGGATACATTTTCCACCAGTGGGAGCTACGTTGATAGATGAAGTGAGGCACTTAGGGAGGAGCCTCCAAGCTTAACTCAACGCAGGAGGGTATGGGGTGTCGTTTATTGCTTCTGATATGGACCTCGTGGGGATAGAGGTTTTGAGGGACTGTAGTCCTGAAACAATACGGTTGATTATATAACAGTGATAAATGCCTTAACAAAACATGCATCTGAATTAGAAATGAAATAATTTGAAAGTCAATGCAGCATGGGCTTTAAATTGCTTTTGGCCTACATGCTTAATACACTTGCACACTTGCATAATAATTAAGCCTGGGAGTTAAGTTCTTAGAGAGCAAAGCGATCACTCTTCCTGGACAGGCAGGAAAACTGTAATCCTTATATCCACACAGGTCTAAAAAAGTGGGTAAACTGAAAGACACCCTTGTGTCTTAAAAAGGCTGAAGCTTATGTGTATGTGTGGAGGGAGGAGGAGTGAGTATGTGTTGGCTTATAAATAAAACTACCTGTCCACACAAGCTTCTCATTCATGTATGGAAATGATTAATGTCTAGGGGCCAAGGATTTGCACTTCTGCAGCTCCAGCAGACTTGGTTTGATTGGATGTAGGTTCAGTGGCCATTGTTCTCTGAATAAGGAGAAGAGACCTTGCATATCAAAGGTTTACCCACTTTCCTTTTGTTGCCTCTGTTGATGGCTTCAAAGGATGATTATGAAGACTAAGTGAAATGAAGAACGAAGGTAAGACTCAGCACAACACAATAGTCTGCAGCGGGTAAAAGTGCTCGGTTAATGGTAGTTGCTGTGACTTTCATCAATATCATGAATAACCATAATAAAAGACATCTAGAGCCATGAATGGACTTGCTCAAGAAGGCAATTAAATCAGTGGTCCTTGGGCTTGGTGCTTTATTATAGTTCTTTGAAAAATATTGTTGAAGACTTATTATGTGTGCTTACTATAAGGAATACAAAGATGAGCAAGACAATTTCATCCTCAAAATAATGCATGATTCTGTGGGAGTGGAAAGAGGGGGAACATCTTGTGCATGAATAATTAAGGGAATAAACCAAAAAGCAGGAGAAAACTGGAATAAGAGAGTGAATGCTGAGCCTACGAGTACACCTGTTCCAATTTCATATTGAAACCTAAAGTTATGCTGCTCCTCCTAAATCATTTCCCAGTGTTTTTGTTGTAAGAGTACTAGTTCTCCTGGAGGTAGACAGGAAGACTGTCTCTGTGGCTGGTATTAAATCCCCTCTCAGCTCCTGGGTAAAAAGGGCAATTTATCTGGGTTTAGGGTAGTGTTGCTCAAATTATGGCCCAAAGTCTCCTGCCTCAGAGATACTCAGAGTGCCTTTTAGATGCAGATCAATTTCAAAATGTATCTCTGTTGAAGCTTATCAAATGTATCTCAGTTAAGATACAGATCAAATATATCTGTTTCAAATCTGAATCTCTTAGGAGTAAAACCCAGAACCTATATTTGAAACCATGTCCTCAGGTGATTCTTTTACCCACCAAAATATGCAAATCAAAGATCTAGGGCGAGTGAGAATTGCATTGCCAGTGATTTAAATAAGAGTCTTGGTTAGGTGTGGAGATAATATCTGTGGCCTGTTTTCTATCCTTTCTGCTAAGCTTAATTAAATGTACAGTAGGTATCAGAAAGGGAAAAAGAAAAGAATAAATGATGGAAAGAGGTAAAAAAAAAAAGCAAAGAAATTATCCAGGGATGATTTTGAGGCCTCCCTTCTTCCCAAGGACACATGGTAATTATATGTCAAGGCTTAAGATACAGACAGCAAATACCTAGCACTTGAGCCTTCCTTCACACCTTTAGCACCCATAGTAGTCATCATTCATAGGTAACCACACTTGTAGCAAAGCCCTAACATTCTCTCACAATTTGTTCCAACATATCCCCTTATGTAACCACCTTCGATCAATTGGAGTTACCACGGGTGATGAAACCTTCATGCCATACTGGGCAGACACAATTAATTCTTGTTTCCTTAAAAGAAATAAATGGGCAAAAAGCCAGTTCTTCTACATGAAGTGTCTTCTGAGGGATTTCTGCGTCTGCTTGCCCTCATTTTCGTTTCACGTACTTGATGTTACAAGACAGATGTCAGGCTAGGTCCTGTTCGGGATCACATTTCTCGAAAGTAAAAACATACATTCTTGGGAGGCTATTGGGCTCAGAGGGAAATCTGGGGTAGGAAAGAATTCTGTGGCTGACTTAGGAGCCTCTCCTGCTAAATCTTGGTGAAAAATACTCACTGTGAGGTAGTGGTCAGGAGACAGGTTCTGCTACCCAGCAGCTGAGTCACATCACTGACTTCTGACAGCACAAAGGATAGGCAAGCTCAGATGCTTCCTATTTCAGCCTCCTCATCTGTGAAATGAAGATGATAACACCAGCTACTTCCTTGATAAATTGAGTGAGTAGGGCATAGTGTCTGGCACATGAATGCTAGTGACTATTAATTTATGTAGATATACCTATTTGGGCTTCTTTTTCTACATTAGAATATTGAAGCCAGGTGTGGTGGCTCACATCTGTAATCCCAGCACTTTGAGAGGCTGAGGCAAGAAGAATGCTTGAGCTCTGTGTTCAAGACCAACCTGAGCAACACAGTGAAACATCATCACTACTAAAAAAAAAAATACAAAAAAATTAAATTAGCTGGGTGTGGTGGTACAAGCCGGCAGTCTCCATAACTGGGAGGATGAGGAGGGAGGATCACTTGGGCCTAGGATTTCCAGGCTGCATGCAATAAGTTTTGAGGCCACTGCAGTCCAGCCTGGGTGACAGAGTGAGATCCTGTCTCAAAAAAAAAAAAAAAAAGAAAAAACGGTGAGAATCTGAAGACAAATTAGGATATTGAGTTAAAAACAAACAAACAAACACACACAAAAAAACCCACTTAGTATTATTTTTATAGTTCTAGCTTGAGTGGCAAAAAAATCTTCCTGGACTCGTATATAATCCCATCCATCAGAAGTAACTAACTATACGTAGAGAAAATGCCATGGAAAAGATTCATACTTCTTTTCAGCAATACAGTAAAAGACAGATAAGATGGTTGTAATTCTAACTTTCGGCCTTTCCTAGCATCCGTGGCTTAAGAGGCTAACACTGTCCTAGACTTTTCTTTACAGAATTCCCTGCAATCAATTTCCAGACTTGGAATATGCTGTGGCAC
This sequence comes from Sapajus apella, assembly GCF_009761245.1. NCBI lineage: Eukaryota > Metazoa > Chordata > Mammalia > Primates > Cebidae > Sapajus > Sapajus apella. The sequence goes on along the minus strand of NW_022436960.1, from coordinate 17,190,811 downwards.
CTGCTCTGCTAGAGTGAGCATCTACTGACTCTCTTCCTCTTCGTTTTGGGAAAGTAATAAACTGTTGGTTGTAAACAGTTGAAAACAAATATTAGAAGGTCATTGTGCTGCTAAACTTTGATATATTGAGAAATGTGAACTTTAGTAGGACTTCTAAAGTACTGTCACGCAGGAGGCGGTAGAGTAAGTGGATTCATCTATCACTGGTGAAAACATGGCACCGCATCACTGCTTGAAGGTTGAGCATGGAAATGCTCAACCCTGATTAAATGACTATAATTCCTCAAGCCTGGACATGGTTGGCAGACATAGGAAGCTAGGGCCTTAAAATATAAATTGTTGGAATTTATAATGCACTGTCAATCTGTCAGGGAAAAAAAAGTGTTGGATTCGCTCTAAATTCACACTATCAAATAATTATTTAAACATTTTCAAGTGCCGATTTGCAAATGCATTTTGATGGTAAGAGAAAAATTTGTATTTTTTTTCTGCTTTCAAAGGAATTTAATGGGCAGTTTGCATAGAATGGCAATTGCATAGAATAATTTCTTTAAAATTCATGCCCGCTCTGATAGTTCGGCGATTGGTTACTAGTATTTTAAAGTATGGATTTTGTAGTTGGGGTCATTAGGGATGCTGAACAGTAGAATTGTTCTTGAAATTTCAAATAGTTACACTGCAGAAATGAAAAATTGCTTGTGATACATTTATTTTCTTTAATGGAGAAGGCTTCTACAGATGAACTGCACCATTTCAGTTATTTCAAAGAATAAGAGAATGTGCAGGTAACTTACAGGAGAGAGCAAGCAAGCTTATGTCTGGCACTCAGAACTGAGGCATGTGTTCAGCTTGGAACTATCTTGAATCACATCCCTAGAAATAAAGGTTATGTAGTTTCATTTCTTTTTTGGACAAGTTGGCATATGTACATAGGAGTAGTTAATAAACACTAGGAAAGAAGAGATTTAATTAAGACTTCTAAGAGTATAAGCCAGTGAAAGTCATTGATGAGGATCTGAAAGGAAATTGTACAGCTCTAAGACATGTTGTCTGGTCAAAGCAGTAAGTGTTTAGTCCTTGTTATATGCCTTGTTCATCGTGGAAGATAGAACAACGGGAAGACTTCCTTCAAGTAGCTTAACATCTGGAGAGACAAAACGCAAGCCAATAAGCCTTTAGTATATATAATTATATGTATATGATTGTTTCAGGAAGCAAAGGGGGTCACATGTATTCCAGACAGAAAGATAGTAATATTGCCTCAGTCATTGGGGAAGGCTGAATGGAGTAGGTGGGCTTTGGAAAAACCTTGAATGACGATGATAATTTTTAAACTTGAAGAGAACATTCTCAAGAGAAACTAGAGTAAACTGCAATCAGGTATTGTTGATTTAACTCTGAGGCTGGAGGAGGGAGTTTAAAGAGGAGTTTCATGAAAGATAAAAGAAGTTACAGAATAGGATGGTAAGACTCTTTCTGGATTTGCTCCATATTTGATCATGTTCTGTAACTTCCCTTAATCTATTAATCCTTAATGTGCATTTTCCTTTAGTTGCTTTTTTCTTCACAAAGGACCTAATGCGTGGTCTCAACATAACTCCCTTTACACAGCAGTACAAGGGTTCCATCTAATCCCTGTTCGCCACTCTGAAGGGGATGGACTTTCTCCTCATCACCCTCTGTATATGAGTCCCCCTCTTTTTTGTCTTACCATATTATGCACCTGGGGAGCCATAACCATCTTTACATACTATAAAGCACCTAACATAACACTACTTTAATAAGTACAGAGTAAATGACAGCTGGTGTGAATTTCCAGTTCTCAATTTTCTTGTATATAATAGAAAAGTTATATAATGCTCAGTGTATAAAGCTGGAAGTGAATGTCTTCTTCCATAGGATTGAGTAGATGGGTGTTACTAGATATTAGAGCCTCTTGAAGACTGTACCTGTCTTATTTATTGTTGTGTTTGCAGTGTCTTTTTTGCAACACCTGGCACAGAGAAAGTGTTGAAAATGTTTGGTGAATGAATGAGTGAATGATCACAAGTGGCCGCAATGCTATTCATTCACTGCATGGAGCTCATGAGTGTGTCATCCCTGCATCTATCTCTCAGCACTATCTGGCTTTACAAGGTTCAAACAGGGGCTTTTATTAAGAACAGTCAAAAGCTACCCAGACAGGGTGTACACAGCTCCAGGTCATTCTTCCTCTGCCTCTTCTTCCTTTGGGGGCAGTTATTCATAAAGGAAGCTGTAAAAGGGTAAGCTACTATGGAAGTTGACAGACAGAAACTTTATTCCAGATCTTTATTCTAAGAATCAAAAGAACATGTCTTCTAGACACAAGAATATATAATAATGGTCAGGGTTGTTCTTTTATCTTTGAGCCAAAGTGACTGAGGTTTGCCTATAAGCTAGGCAAAATTCTGGCTATGGCTTCAGTACTGTCCTTAACTTGAACATGCTCCTACTACAAATAGCATTTTCTGTGGGTCTTCATGTAACATATTTTGGAGATGTATACAATTCACTTTTTCTGAAAATGCTCACCTTCTGTTTGGGGTTTTAAATGAAAATAGATTCCATGATTAATGCAGAAATATGACACTATGGTGTTTCCTGTAAAAAACAAAAATCCTGTTTTTGAGTTTGTAAATGAAATGCCAGTGTAGATCTCATACCTCATTTGGACCTGTTATCCCCATTTAGATGATGAACTGTAGTGAAATTGAATGTTAAATGACTTGTGATCATAAAAATCAGAATTTTAATCATATTCAAGAGAGTATTTAACTTCAAAAGTTAAGTTTGCTGTATGCATTCAGAACTCTGAATACCTTTAAAATATCTACGTTCTTCTCACTGTTTATTTTGTGGGTATGCTTTGGCGTTTTTAGACACAGGCCTTGTGTCATATCTCATTGTGTATTGACAAAGCAAGAAGACGTCTCCTCCAAATGTAGATACCCATGTGCTCCCACAAAGAAACAGGCCATGTAATAGAGTTAGCAGGTGCAAGTATTCAGCCTGGTTTTGTTATACTGAATCCACATAAGGCATTCTCTTCAATGGTGGGGATATATCTCACTAGTTCAAAGTGATTCATTAGCACAAAGAAATAGCAGAGTGGGAACAGTTCTCAGAGCCTTTGGCAAGCATGTTAAAGCAGGCCCATGACAGATGAACTCAATGAACTAACAGCTTAAATAGCAGTTGGGAACCGGGACTGTTGAGAAATGAATGGGCTGACCTTATAACAGTGAGCAAAACTTCATGACTAGAAAACACAAACTTTTGGGCCCTTATGGGAGCCTGTATACCATTATGTAGTGTTTGAGGGAAGGAGATGGGGGCTATACAGTTTACATGCCATTAATTAAACTTAGCATAGAGAGGCCGCTGATGTCTACCTTACTGCCTGATTAACATACTGGGTCAAGAGCGTTAGATATTTACCAACTGTTTTTGCCTCAGAAACCATCAGGGAGATGGCCCCTCAGAAGTACATCTATAATTCATGGACCAAATCAGAAGCTATGCATGAAGGCTGACATTGCTATGCATTCCTCCCCCTTATTCAAGTGGGAGCTAGCCAGGCATAAGGAAGGTCACATCATGCTGTGTGATTCCATTTCTGTTTGTGTTGTTTTCAAGATTTTTTGGATCCTGAGGCATGGCCAAGGACCCGGGGGGAGAATGGGAAATGTAGGTTAAACTAAAGGAGGCTTATTTACTTTAGTGGACCTTTCAAAGAGCTGCAGGTATCTAATTAGACAAAAATAAATTATTAGATTATGTAAAGATGTCTCGTAGGCACTATTATCACATTAAATTGTAAACACATATGTGCAATGTATTTGATTTCTTTTTATTTATGGTTATGTAGTAGAGCTATTGCATAAGCCATGGTGGCATCTATTTTCCTGAATTATTTGCATTTACTTCCAATTTTATATCATGCTATATAAGAGGTGAGCTTTTTGCATAATTGCTTTTTATGGTTTCAAATATATGCATACTATTGATTTCTTAAACCAATATATTTATTTCCAAATTTTCAAGCAATCCTCATTTAAGATTTTTCTGGGCTAAATGGTAAGCTATGATATTTTGAAAGTTTTCTTACAAATAGTTCACAATTTTAGCAAGCCATTAATATAAATTAAGTGGACAAAGGAAAATAACTTTTTAATCTTATTATGAAGTTTCTATTTTCAAACCCAAAGTATTAAAATGGGGATTATAAGTCACCCATGAGGACTGTGTAACTAATCAGTTTCACAATTAGATAGTAGCTCAAAACCATTCTTTTCTAAGCACTGGGGAACAGCCTGCTGGTCTCACTAAGTAATTGTGGGGCTGAACAAATCCCCTGCCAATACTGGGGTGATGTGACTGACAGACAGCTGATCAGAGACTGAAGTAAACACAGATCGTAGAACATGAAATAAAAGCACTATCCAGCACTATGCTTTACTGGTGCTCCAACTCCCTTCTGACTATATTTTAGTTTAATTAGTTTGAAAAGGTAAAAACTATCACTTTCTAGTAACTTATGTCTAAATTTTAAAGTGCATACAAACTGAAAGTGACCCACTTTTAATACTCTTTCAGCTTTCAGTCTGTTGGGCATTTTCTTGTCTAGATTGGGCAATAGGATTCCAGAAAAGATAAATACTATGTGGGTTGGTGGGTTGGTTTTTCTTGCCTTGTATATTGTAAGGTAATATGAAATAAGATATGTGCAATATGGATTAAGATATGTGTGTGCATTAAAAAGACTGTTCATCCTCTGGTGATTGTTTGGAGTGCAGTTTTGCCTCATGTGTAACATAAGTCTTCATTCATGCAATTTCTGAACACAACAGCCTGGTCTTGCCTCATCTTATTTCAGTGCTATTACTCTCCTTCATAGGCATATGTTTGCAAAACTGTACTCTAAGCCTATAATCTGGGACCATGACACTTCCCATTTTCCTTCCAACCTGATGTCACATACTCACTCAATCTCATTCTCACTTTACCTCCATAGCTAAAATCCTTCTCAGTCTGTTTGCATCAGCCTGTAAGGATGGGGAAGACATACATGCCCAAGCCATCAAAACAGACCAAAGGCTGTTGATTGACCACATGGAATTGGGTACACATTCAAAGATGTCTCTACAACTGCCCAGGCTGGTTAAATGTGGAAAAATTATGCACATCTGCAAGCCAGCTGTTGCCTTCTGCTCAATCCCTTTCAATGTAAAAAGCCCAGGAGGTCAAGGAGAAGAACTTTTCAGTTTTCTGCTGTACAAACACATGGTAGTGCAGGTGGATTCTGCCCAGCCCAAGTGTCAGAATCCAGAAAAAGAATCGTGGACACATTGACCCTTCTTCTTATTGTTTTCATCTGCATTATGTATTCTTGGAGTTTTGCGAATTAGTTAAGACAAGTACCCAAGAAACAGGAAGCCTTTGTTCTTTTACTAACCAGCTGAAAAGTACCAAGTAGAGTTAGCAAATATTCCTAGATTCTTTGCTTATTTAATTTATTTTCATGTAAAATGTAGTGTGCTTCATGAAACAGGAGGATGACAGAAATTGGTCTGCAAATGAATTGGCCAATTGTGTTTGTTTAAAAAGACGAGAGGAATGCAAAATTAAGTTATTCCTTGCGAGAATAACATTCACCTTTGACTTCTGTTATGATGTGGACCCTGGAGAAAACATCAATCAAAATAGAAAAATAGAGAAGAATTAAAATCAAGGAGAACCTCAGTTAAAATATGTGGGAGTTAGTAAAAGAAATATTACTGGTATTAATAACAATCTAAGGGTTTCTTTGTTGGGGGGTCAAGAATAATCTGAAAGGAGCAAAGACAAATTTCTTCAGCAAGACAAGAGATCAGAAAGCATGAGTAAATCAGGCATTAATGAGCAGATTGAGAGTTCCTTTGGGATGTTGGAATTGAAGACTTTCCTTCCAAGTCTCAGTTTCAATTGCTTATATGAAATGCCTTAACAGGCACAGGCAAGAAACAAGCTGTATGGTTACCTGCTCTCATCTCTCTCATTCGTGTTTTCTTCAGAGCTCAATTAGACATCTCTACCTATAGGCAAGGAGGTAAAAGTGACTTTTTCCCAAATACTGAGTTTCTTATTTCTAGGCTTTTCCTCAATTTTAATTTCTCCCATTACTTTTTTTCCCATTACCATGCTCAGTCTTTTTGAAATAAAGGAAAGGAATATAATTTGGTTGCCCCGTAAAGTTTATTATTGTATTTTCTTCCATGAAAAATTGCAGTTTAATTTATTAAATAAATAAATAATAAAATTCTGGACAGCTGATGTATAACCTACCATAATAGGAAACTTTCAGATGTGCTGGTGGGCATATCTGGGGGCTTTGTGACACATTTTGAGTCATTCTACATATCACCTCTCTGCTCTCTTAAAGATGAGGCTAGCCGGTGCCTATATTGGTCTCTGGGCATCTCCTTTAAAGTGGCATGTCTTATTACCTATTCACAAGGTAATAAGCTATGGGACAGACGAACAGGAATGCAAAAGAAGGTTTAGAAAAGAACTGTCTTAGTCCAAATATACCCGGAACAGAATAATTTATTTAAAAAAAAAGTTTTTCTTATTTGTATGGAATCTGAGAAGTCCCAGGTTGAGGAGCCCTGTCTAGTGAGAAACTTCTTGCCGATGGGGACCCTCTGAAGGGTCCCAGGGTGATGCAGGGTATTGCAAGAAGGGGGCTGAGTGGGCTAACCTGCTCTTTCACATCCCTCTTCCTCTTCTTATAAAGCCACAATTTCCCCTCCCATGATAATCCATTAATTAACCCACACGTAGATTAACCCATTCATAAACGCAGAGCGCTCATGACTCAATCACCTCTTAAAGGTACCACCTCTCAATACTGGCACTTTGGGGATGAAGTTGCAACATGAGTATTGGAGATGACGTTCAAAACACAGCAGAAAGGAAAAGGTTTCTATAATCTTTTAACTACAGACACTTCTCTCCTAAAGAAGTCTTGTCACACCTAAGTAATATTTGTTCGATTCTTTGAGGAGTGAGAAACAGCTTGAATTATCAATATGCTTTCCCCATTTGCTTTATAAAACCAAGTGGCTATTCTCTCATTAGTGAAAATCATAAAACTCTGCACACTTAGGTCCCTGTGGATATATATGATTTGCTTTTCTCTTATCCCTTATTTCCTCCTTGATTCTTTGAGGCTAGTTATGGGTAATGCTTGTTCCATAGAAGTTTTAATCGAACAGCTTTCTCATTTTAATTTGCCTCTAGATAATAGTTTGCTTTCTTAATTAATGCTGTAAAAACACACATTATGATCTTTACCTGAAAGATGTTTTGATTAACACCAGTACCTATGGTTTTAGTTGACTAAAGTACTCTTTTCCCCCTGCAGAGAAGCTGTGCTTGGTTAAGCAGCTGCTTCATTTCACCCCAGAGGTTGCTGCATTTTGCTAACTGTAAAAATAATGTTTATTTATGATACAGTTTGTAAAGAGTTCTGCATATCAATTTAAATAAAATTCCCAACCACCCCCCCCCCGCCCACCTACCATCCATCCTCTGAGAAAGATAAACATCTCTCTCTCACTCTGGCTCTTGCTTTTTGCTCTCGCTCATTCGACGTCCCCCTTCCTCTCAAATACAGTCTCAGTGTCTGTATAACTTCACATAACAGAACGCCTATGAGCACTCTTGAAAAACCACTCATCATAATAGTGATAATGAGAATAGTGGCAATTTATTGAGCAATTCCTATGTGCTTGGCTTTATTATAAGTTTTTTGCACTGCATTGTCTCAATTGTTTCCATAACAGTCCTATAAAGTATAAAATACTATTATTCCCCTTGTACAGAGGAAACCAGCTGAGGTTCAGAGTGGTTATATAGCATCTAAGCAGAAGAACAGCTGCACTGTGCCTGCTATGAATCCATCCATTCTTTGAATTGAAATTAAGCATTCTCATTCAGTACATGGCTACTAGTCACTTGGAATAACAGACACTAACAAATACTAACCAATGTCCACATAGTAGTCAGAGCGTTTCCTCTAAAATGTAAATTGGATTATGACACTCTCCACTCAATGTTATTCAGTTGACCCCAGTTTCCTTCAAAATAAATTTTAATTTTGTTGTGCATCCTGTCTTCATGGTCTGGTTGTAGCTTACAATCTGGATTCTATGTCTCCTCATGCGTATCCCTCTTAAGTCAGCCTTAGTGCCAGGGCCTTGTATATTTCCCTTTGTCTATTTGCAATATACTTCATTCCCTATCCAGCCTGGATCCTACTCCTCTTGGAGTCTCAACTACAACAATTCTAATTCTGGATGGCCTTCTTGACAGCTCCAGCCTCCCCGATTTGGTTCCCTCTTCATGCTCTTGTAATCCCAAGCTTGCATATCTCTTTATTCGCTTACTGGATTTTTTCTCTCACTTACTGCACAGAAAGATACGCCAGGGTGGGAATGGGGAAGGGGCAGCTCCTTCCTTATTACATTCCATCCATTAAATGCCTGTCACTGAGTAACAATAAAAAAAAATGCTTCACAAATGAATAAACAGAGAACTAAGGCTAACCTTATATAACACGTGGGGACAAATTTAAGAGTTAACATATGTTAATGCTTATCCCTTCAAACTCCTCTATAGCAAAATGATTTCTGTCTTCTTATAAGTCAGTGCATAGCGGTTGGCTTAGGGATGGCACAAGAACAAAACCAGGCAAAATAATTAGGTTAATTTGGACAGAACTATTGGGAGCTATTGGGAAGAACTATTCTTTTAAAAAAAGAAAATAAAACTTTTTCCGTAAAGAACTAGGTAGTAAATACTTTTGGCTTTTTCAAGGGCAGTGAACTGGGTAAATATAGAACTGGATTTGTTGATGGGCTCCAAATCAAAAAGCCTTGTCAAATATATATATATACACACATATATATATATATATATATACACATATATACAAATATATATATATACATATATATACAAATATATATATATGTATATGTGTGTATATATACGTATACACATATAAAATTGCCTAAATCAATCAATGTTGGAGGTCTACAACTTTCTGCTGAAATAATCTTGACTAACATCCTGCCTCGGCTTCTGCTTTCATAACGCTTCTCTATTCCTCACTTCCGTCAATCATTAAATGTTCACCTGAGTTACTCTGAAATGTAAATGTGACCATGTAACTTTCCTTCCTAAAATGCTTTTGTGATTCCTCATGACCTTTCAATGACTGCCTTAGTGTTGAACAGAATCCCGGTCTGCCTATCCAGTTCCATTTAATGTTACCTCCTCATGGGCCATAGTTCTAATTCTATGCTTGATATTCACTATATATAACAGGATGTTTCACTCTTCTGGGGCTTGGCATATACGCATTACTTTCTGTCTGAATATCATTCTCATCCAGGCTTGTGAATGTGTGATCTTACATTAAGACACTGATCAAATATCATCACTTCCCTGTATCTCCACAGTTAGTTGCTTCATCTTTTTCTCTCATGGAAAACTTAAACCTGCTTCTCTTAGCATTCACTGCACTGCATGATAATTGTTTAATTCTGTGACTGTCTCTCCATGGAACATTTGATCTTAGAGTTAGTTAAGATATCTTGTTCATCTTTATAAACATAATGTATAACACATTCTTGAAACACAGTAAGTGCTCTGTTCAAAATTGTACAGAGATTGAATAAATGAATGAGTCAAGTGAGGTGATGCTCTTTTTATTTTAGTATCAATATAAAGCAGCTACTTTATTTACAGGAAAAAGAAACTTTTTCTTTAAAGGACTAGATAGTAAATACTTTCGGCTCGCAGGCCATATCATCTCTGTCACACTCTGAACTCTGCATTGAAGAGTAAAAGCACCCGTGGACGATTAACAAAATGAATGAGTGCGGCTATGCACCAAGAAAGCTTCATTTATAAATTGGGTAACAGGCTAGATTTGCTCCTAGGCTTTTGTTGGCCAGCCACTGTTATAAGGGAAAAAAGACAGTTTACAGTTCTAAAAACCAACAGCAAATATATACTTAAAGAGACATCCCTGCGTGAAATAGACAGGGTGCGGACAATCAAGTTGAAGTCCATATCTGAAATATAAAATCTCGGATTTGCAACTTCTTAAAAATGGCATTTTAAAACTCTATGTTCCAAAAGCTCCATTATATTTTATTAAAATTTATCTGGTCACATAATCAATAAATACTGATTGAAAACCTAATCATACTTTCTTATTTGAAGAAATTTAAAATAAGATGTTCAAATTTAATGTTGAATATGCTGTCAATAGAAAATACATTTCGCTATAAAAGTCAGTGAATACCTGTTTCTTTATGAGAAATACAGAGCATCTTTTATTTTCCTTTAATTTTCAATGAAATGTCATTTTTCAAACTTTTTTTCTTCAAACTATTTCCAAAAACCCAATGAGAGCTCTCTAACTTAAAAGTATTATGCTTAGAAAGGGCTCCATTTTGCAGATAAAATGAGAAGAACAAGTACTATAGTTTTATATTTTTTAAATCATTCAATTGTGGAATATTTGATGGTTTCCAATTGTGAGTCCCCTGTAAGCACTGAACAGTTAGAAGCATTGGGCCTGGAAAGAGATGGCAAACCTCACATTGGAGGACTATACATGAGCAGACATATGGAAATCATTTAATTATTTGGAGGTCATCTTTTGGACAGTGTCTGTTGGGCCCAGCTGGAGCTTAATGCAAAAGGCCCGAAGCTCTAGCCGTACCATCCATTCCCTTCAGTGTATTTCACCAAAAAGCCACACAAATCTGCATTCTAATTAGGTTAAGCTTTTGACTATATTTGCCCAAACTAACAGGCACTTTTATGCAGATATGATATTGTCAGTACTGCATCCCATTTATCTCTTTCTCTTTGTGTGTGTGTGTGTGTGTGTGTGTGTGTTACACATATTGTGCTTTTTGTTTTGTTTTTTTCCTTTTTCTTTTTTTTTTCTTTTTGAGATTGACTCTTTCTCTGTTACCCAGGCTGGAGTGCAGTGGCCTAATCTCGGCTCACAGCAACTTTCACCTGCTGGGTTCAAGCAATTCTCCTGCCTCAGCCTCCCAAGTAGCTGGGACTACAGGTGTGTGCCACCATGTCTGGCTAATTTTTTGTATTTTTAGTAGAGATGGGGTTTCACCATCCTGGCCAGGCTGGTGTCAAACTCCTGAGCTTGTGATCTGCCACTTCTGCCTCCCAAAGTGTTGGGATTACCCATGTGAGCCTGGCCCTTGTTTTGTTTTATTTCTATTTGTTCACCTTGCTAGATACATAATGGAATTTTGGATGTTAGGTTTTTTAAAAATATCAGACTCAAATGGTCTTTTGTAAGAAGTTTATAATCTACTTTTATTTTTTAAGTTTTAAAGAGACTTGGTATCAGTGCAAGAAAGCACTTTGAAGGCCGTACTGGCACATATACAGAAACATGATGCAAGATTTTGAATCACAGAGTTAATCCACTTTTAAGGCCCCTAAGTTAAATGTCATTTCCCTATAGGCCAGATACAGATCCCCTATACCAGCCAGGGTTGCCTGGAGAACAGAAACAAAAATATATATTATATATACATGTATGTACACACATATATTCATATCACACATGTATTTATACAATAGGATAATGTTATCTATAATGTCATAATATAATATGTATGTATCTACATATTACGTAAGAATGGAGATAGATAGATGGGTAGTTAGATAGACAGATTTATTTTGTAAGACATTGGTTCATGTGATTGTGGGGCCTGGCAAGTCTGAAGCCTGTAAGGCAGGCTGGGAACTCAGGGCAAAGATCAAACCCAGACTACTATTAGCATGACACGGCATCAAGATCATGATATCAAGGACATGGTTATAACACACTTCATTAAGACCTCATTAATATCTCAGAAAGATTAAAAGCAGTGCCCCGTAGACCCTTTCTACAAGACAAAAAAGCTGTGGTTTTACCACACCTCCCTGCTTAGCCTTTATTGCATAGAAACCTGGGTGTGGCTTTGGGATAATAGAATGAAGCTCAGTGAAATTTTATAGAAAACCAATAAGATTTTTTTTTTTTGAGTTTCATCAGTGGAATCATCATTACCTTGAACTAAAATGAAAAAAAGCGTTTAGACCTTCAGTCTCTCATGATGAAATCTATTCATTGCAAACTCATGCCGTGTCTCATGGAAAAGGAAGCACCACTGAGATCAGATACGAGAGCCATAAACAACCCGGTATGGGAAGCAGACTGGGCTCCAGTCAAGGAACTGGTCTTAAGTATTGGTCTTTGTTTCAGAATGCTTATGGCACATTACCTGCAATGTGCCTTCCATTTGCTCCCTTTTTGAATGAAAGAGTTTATAGTAGATCTTCTTTCCCTGGCTTCTAATGGTAACTCTATGTTAGAAGAAACAATGGGAGTAATTTGTCCCTTTACTTTTTAGGTTATAGGTCTTTGGACTGAGAGGAGCCACTCCTGAGGGGGTCTTGTCCCCACCTGACCCTTGTTAGCTGATGTGATCCCGCTGTCTTCAAGCCTGATAATATAATTGGGTGAGACTTTGGAAGTCTTGGAATGGGTTGAGTACATTTTGCTCATAGGAGGAATATAAGTAATTTGTGACCAGGGCCAGAATATAATGAATTAAAGACAGCCATATATTCTTTATCAGTCTCCTCCATAAAAAGGTGGAGTTTATTTTCCCTTCTCCTTAATATGTGCTAGACTGGTGATTGGTTCACAAAGGATGGCAGTGGAAGTGACACTGTGCCATTCCCAGGACTAACCCTATTACATTCATGAGACCAATCACATAAGCATTAGATGTTGGAGAGGACCTTCTGTCTAACTGGGTGGCTTTCTTTTAACGGTACATCTTTAGTGAGAAGAGTGCACCTGGGGTTCTGTGAAGGAGGAAGATTTGTATTCTGGTGAGGAGTTTGATCAGAGATTCAACACATATTTATTGAAAATCTACTATGTTATAGATACATTTCTGAATAGTTGTATAACTGATGTTTGCATCAGACTAAACTTATATCTTACATACAGTCAATGTTTGCAAACCCAAAGTAGACAAAATAGTGAAATATTAAAGATTTGGAACTGCTATTTATTCTGTTAACTGAACATGAAATTTATTTCATAAGCTTGGCTTATAATATCGTGGTGTAAAAACAGCCCAAGGTTACATAAAACCCAGGTTAGTGGTTTAGAAAGGAATTATAATAATCAGAATACAAAAATAGCAGAAATATTTACCACTGAATAGTTGAGGAAAATTCATCACAACTAACATGGGAAGCTCTCAATTGATAAATTATGGGAGATCATCTTATTCATGAAAAATAAAAAATTCTCAAAGTGTCAATTTAGTGGCTGTGTAGAAATCAATTATCATTTAACATTGACAGTAGAAGGTGCTTTGTGATTGCTTCACACAAAGCAAAGTAGCATGAAGTTTTCAAAAAAGCAAAATGTAGTTTTGGCAAAAACTGAACAGAGGTAAAAGTGAGAACATAGGATAAAATTTTAGAATATTTGTCAACAATTGTATAAATATAATACCTAGTACTGTGCTAGGTATTTTACCTAAACTGTATTAATTATCTCAAATATTTTCACAATTACTATAACAAGTAAGCAGTATTATTAACTTTACATTTGCAGATAAGAAAACTGAAGCATTAAACATCTTGGTGATTTTCCCAAATCAGTGTTCCAGTTGCTTATTGCTTTATCAACCAAGAAATGGAACAGTACCTCTGCTCACAAGATGAACATAAATGTTAAAGACCCATAAAGAATAGTTTCCCAACAGCCTTAGCCATCATATAAAAGTTTGACTGCTCTCATGGAAAAGCCACATGGAAGGATCATGTGGAGAAGAAACGTTTTGAAAACACATGCCGAAGAAAAGACATCCAGCTATCTTAGCATCCCAGAGACCTGTAGAACTATCCAGCTGAGCTCAATGAAACCACAGAACCGTCAGAGATGATAAAATGTTTGCTGCTTTAAGCAACTACACTTAGAAGTGATATTTCGCTAAAATATTGAGTAGTCTTTCTTTGTATGATGATATCATGTTCTTTAAAAGCCAACTTTTCTCTTTAGAAATTAAAAGTAACATTGGACAAGATGAAATGTGTGACTTCAAAGATTCCATGGGGTTTTAAACTCTAATTTTGCTTAAGCACTAAAATATAGTAAAGTAGAAAGAGTCCTAGACTGGAAGTCAGGAGATTTGGATTTTATTCTCTACTCTGTCAAAAATTATCTGATGACCTCAAGCAAGTAAGATTAACATTTTAGATTTAAGTTTTTAAGTTTGATGAGAAATTGGACCGTAAAGTGAGAAATTTGGTCTCAGTTTGAATATTTTCTAGAGCTAACATTTTATACCTCTATAGTTAAATCACCAAGAACAGTACATCTCAAAAAGATAGGGAGAATCTTCATTTTGTAGAAATACCTTTCTGATTTCTGGCAGATAAATCTGTTGCTATGAAATCACCCCACCCTAAATGTTCTCAAACATCCCCAGGGAGCATTATCATCCTGAGTTGAGAAACTAATTCTCAATTTCTACGAAGACAACTTTTTGAGAATATGTAAATGAATTTGGAGATAATGAATTTTTTAAAAATATTAAGTCTTCTAATTCAGGAACATATTGCATCCTTCCATATATTTTGGTTTTATTTCTCTATGCAATGCTGAAAGATTCTCAAAATAGAGGTTATCCACATTTTCATGAATTTATTTCTAGGCATTTATGTTTCTAAAAATATGGAGTTTTTAATTTGTTTTTTCAATAGTTTCCAGCTAGTATATAGAAATACATTGGAATTTTGAATAATAATAAAATTGATCTATTATTTAGTTAATTAAAGAAAATTTTCTTAGGGTTTGGTCTTTCCACATGTTTGTTGTGTTCTAGTAGACAGCTTAATTTTGTCCTTTCCAAGCTGGTTATATTTTATTTCTTTTTCTTGTCTATTGCAATGGCTGGGATCCCCATTGTCATATTGAATAGAGATACTGAGATAGCCTTGCCTTGTTTATGAACTCAGTAGAATCAAATTTGGTTTTAATATGATGTAAGATTTTTGCAGATGTGATTTATCTCTTTGAGGAGGTTTCTTTCTATTCCTAATTTGCCAAAAATGTTTATGGAGAAGACTTGTTGGGTTTTGCAAATGTGATTATTAAATCCGTAATGTATTTTTCTTGTTCTATTAATCTGGTGGATTATTTTGATTGATTTTTAAATGCTAAATCAGGTAAGGTAAACCCTACTTGGTTGTAATGTATTATCTTTTAAGTTGCTACATTTAATTTACTAATACATTTTTAATATTGATTAAATTTTAATCTTTTGATATATATTAAATATTTTATGAGGCAGCATATGATCTATCCTAGTCAATGTTCTATGTACAATTTGAAAATTATGTGTATTTGGAGGTTATTGGATGTAATATTTTGTCACTATCAAGTAGTTCTATTTGATTGACAGTGTTATTCTAACCTTCGGTGTAATTTTTGCTTCTATATACATGCTTTTGTATGAGTATTTTCTCAATTACTGAGAAAGTGCTAAAATCTCCAACCATGATCGTGTGTTTGTCTTTATCTCCTTTTTTGCACTGCCAGGTTTTTTAATATCAATTTTGATGTGTACATATTTAGAATTATTCGGTCTTCCTAAATCTGCTTTCTAGTGATTGGAGGAAAAAGTATTTCACATGTTGGAACTCTCCTATGCAAGTACGGCCAGTGAGTATTTTGAATGACAACCTTCCTGTTGCCGAGGGACAATAAAACATAGCCACGCAAACTGTAAGGGCTTGGGACTGATGATCTCCATACCATTTTATCATCTTCATATCGTCCTCTGAATTCACTATTGTGGCTGCATATCTCCGCCCAGTTGTTAGTGTCTAGCAGCTGGACCATCAATGCTTCTATAGCAATAGCAAAAAGAAGAGCGTTCTTAGCAAAAGACTAAGTCTGCTGAAGCTCACAAGCCAGAGACCTGTCTTTTCTAATGTGATGACCGTCTTGTTAACTATGTTGCTTGCATTTAAAGTAACATATTCTACTCAAGTGACTACAATATTCACTTTTCTTTAAATAAACTTATTTAAAAAAGAAAATAAATCCCTGTGATTTTGAGGAGAAACAAAGAGTGCAATTTGGATTAAAACTGAATTGGGATTGAAGACAAGGAACTGAGGGAAAGAAATGCAATCTGTGATCCCTAGAATGATTTTAGTAGCTGATATCCAATTTGGGAACTAAACTTGATACCCTATGTAGACTGGGCACTATCATGGGACTAGAATTTTTGTCTTCTAGGTAAATAGCTATATGTATGAAGGATCAAAGTGATTGATTTAGTCAAGGCTCCTTGAGAGCAGAGTTAAGGTCCATTTGAACTAGCAATGAGAGTGATAATTTGTTGCAACGCATCAGCACAGAGCTATTGAGAGTTTGAGGCTAAATATTAGGACATAAGTGAGACTACAAAAAATCAAACCAAGTAAAGTTTTGACATCAAGACCAAAAAGGGT
Source organism: Sapajus apella (assembly GCF_009761245.1). Lineage (NCBI taxonomy): Eukaryota > Metazoa > Chordata > Mammalia > Primates > Cebidae > Sapajus > Sapajus apella. The sequence goes on along the minus strand of NW_022436960.1, from coordinate 17,174,164 downwards.
GGTTGAATCTCTGCGTGCCAAACAACCCCAAGAGTTTATTCATTGATCTAACTGTTCTTGACAGGTAGACCTACAGGTCCATCAGAAGTGAGTTAGAGTTATTGCAAAAGGTATAAACCATATGCATACAACGTACTTGTTGCTGAAAACATCGACCATATTTAACATGTATATGCTCTGCTGGGTGGAGAAATGGGCATTCTTGAGGAGTTTAGAATCTAGCACCTCTTCAAGCCTATATTTTTGAATTGGTCAATATCTGTTTAGTACAAGTGGGGCCTAGGGCCCTTGAAAAGGGTTACAAAATTTTCACTTGAGGGCACCATCTACTGCAAGCAGAAGTAGAATTTACAATTTGATGAGAATTTAACAAGTCAGGCCTAATAGTTGATTGGCAAACTATTTTTGCTTTTTTCAGTGGATATTAATGCCCTCTTTAGAGTGTCATTCCATTCTGACCAGCTATTTAGGTGTCTACCTCTTAACCTGCCTTTTGTATAGGTACCACCCTCATTTTTTTGTTCCTTATACTGCTGTGATGATGTTTTGTTGTGTTATTAATGTTTTAAAGTATCAGTTAATTTACAATAGCTTGTAGTCATTTTCTTAAACACTGACAGTACATTATCTGTATAGTGGAGCTCTGAAAAATTCTTTGTCATTCAAAAGGAGTCCTCAACTATGAGAATATAAAAACTACTGTATTGAACTGTAAAGCTACCAGGTGCAAAAGGAAAATCTGTTTTTATTTTACTGTGGCATGTATTTTTTTTTATGTAGAAGCGCAATCTCATTTATAAATGCAACCAAGTGTCTTCTTCATTTAGAGATTGCTTTCTATTTAACTTTGTTCATTTTCCCAAATACCCACTTTCTCTATTATAGAAATCATTTCTTATTTGATATTGCTTTCCCCCTGACTCTCATCTATCTCCCACTGAATCAACTAAGGCAATGTCTTCGGCAGAAATTTTAGAATTTACACAAACATCTGTCTGTATTTCTCTCTCAAAATAATTTTGAATCTGTGGCATTGTAAGAGTCTTTTAACTTAAACAATTCTGAAATTTTCATAGAGTTTTCCAGATGTTTTTTTCTGAATGGAAACTTTGTTAAACCACAATCTGTAGAGACCTCAAAAAAGATTTGGTTGCTTGCTTTTCCTCTTCCTCTTTTTGCTCCAAATTGAAATTGAGTTCCATGTCATCTCCAGTTGGAAAGATTTTTCTCCCTTTTCTTTCCTTTCTCAGTGGACCACACTTTTACTTTTAGAGTTGTAATAAAACATCATTTCAATGAAATGTACAAGGCAATAACCACTGAGCTCAATATCATTAAATATTTATCAATACAATAGTACAAGTTTGACTGTGAAATAAACTTTAGGCCCTGTAAATTTAACAGTTTCCTGTAAAAGGAAAAAAAAAATATCCTCAAGCTTTTGCAGCCCAGAGTACTGAACTTAACAAATAAATAGTTCATAGTGTGCCAAAACTGAATTGCCAAATGATTGACCACATCCTATACTACACAAGGAAAGGCCACTATTGTTTGTACAAGTGTGTTTCATTCAGTGTTTGACTTTGGTAGATAAATAATATGAAGTTGACATTTCTAAATTAACCTTTGTTTTCAACTAACTACAGATGAGGGAGTAGGGTACAGGGAAAATAAGCTGAAGGATTTAGGGAAAGAGGAACACAAGGAAGTCTGGACCTGTTGATTGGAATTTGTGGGAATTAGGCTCAATTTAGAGAATTTATATATTAACATTACTATATCTGTATACAAAAAGTCTACTCTATTTTGTCATTTTTGTGGGGTTCTTTTTTAAGGAAACGATAACCAAAGAACCACTATAAAGAAATAGATAGTGGTTTTACAGTAAGAAAAGGCAGAAAAAACATTATTTTTTATGACAAAAAGTATCTTTTATTAATGATATCTTTTGGAAAACTATAATGTACCACTAACAAAAGATACCTTCCATTAGTATTTTTTTTCTTATTTTTGATTGAATCAGGAATACTAGAATCAATATATTCTATTATGGGTATATTAATCAATATAATCACAAAACACCAAAATCACAAAGTATTTTTAAATTTTAAAATGCTCTAGAATATGTAAGTTTACACACTCTCTCATACACACAATCTCAATTGGTTTATTGGCCTTCAAAAGCAATAAATTTCCTATGGATAGCAGATGATGTATATTAATGTAATTGTAATTAAAAGACTATTAAATATTTGACCTTAGAAATAGTTATGTTTTTAAGGAAAAATATATTGTAACAAGAATGATTATGACAAAAAGAATGACATGTATACCATAAATTATAGTTCACAGAAACTTATCATGTTTCACCTCCATTGATACATAATCCTGTGAAGAAGGGAAGAGAGGTATTAACATTCTACTTTTATAAATGAGAAGCCTATGAGTTGTACAACTTAAGGTACTTGTTGAAGATCATCACAATTAACATTTGGTTTTCTGTTTCTGCGTAGTTCACTTAGGATAGTAGCCTCCAGCTCCATCCCTTTGCTTCAAAAGACGTGATCACATTATTTTTTATGACTGCATAATATTTTGTTGTATATATGTACCACATTAAAGAGCTTCTGCACAGCAAGAAAAGCTATCACCAGAGTAAACAGACAACCAACAGAATGTGAGAAAATATTTATAAATCATATATCCAACAAAGGTCTGTTTCCATAAGTTTAAGGAACTTAAACAAATTAATAAGCAAAAATCAAGCAACCCATCAAAAAGTGGGCAAAGGAATAGACACTTTACAAATGAAGACATGCATGTGGCTAGGAAGACTATGAAAAAATACTTAACATCACTAAACACTAAAGAAATGTAAAATAAAACCACAATGAAATACCATCTCACACCAGTCAAAACCACAATAACATACCATGTAACACCATCTTACCAACCTCAATAGCATCTGTTAAAAAAATAACAGATACTGACAAGGTTGCAGGGAAAAGGGAATGCTTATACACTGCTGAGAGGAAGGTAAACTAGTAAAGCCATTTTGGAAACAGTTTGGTGATTTCCCAAGGAACTTAAAACAGAATTATCACTCAACCCGGAAATCCCATTATTGGATATCACTGGGTATTCACAAAGGAATATAAATGGTTCTACCATAAAGACACATGCATGCGTATGTTCATCATAGCACTATTTCACAATAGGGAAGACATGGAATCAACCTAAATGGCCTGTTTCTTCTTACATAAAAAAAAAATCAAATAATGAGTGCTCCATTCTCATGAGCCAATAACTTCCCTAAGACCCTACCTAAAAATACTATCACATTGGAGATTATGGTTTCAACATATGGATTTTAAGGGGAAACATTTAGTCCACAGCACTCATATCAGAAGACATACATCCCTGATTTTAAGTTTGAACACACGCCAGTTACTTAAAAATATTTTAACTCTGGGATCCCATACCCTAATCCAGAATCCACATCTTAGAGCAGCAAACCTGACATCAGAAAGATGATACTATTGCCAGAGAAATGTACGTTCTTTCTTTATCTCTATGCATGCTCTATGTCAGAAAAGAGTTTTCATTTGTGGATTTAGTTGCTTGTGAATCAATCTGATGAATGTCAGAAATAGGCTTTTATTGTAAAAAGTATTCAAGATATAGAGACTGAATAAATATGTATCAAAGAGTTTTCTCATACTTTCATGGAACTCTCGTTATAAACATCTATGAAGTCTTACTTTTTATCCATGGGGATAATGTGCTTGAGGACAAATCCCCAGAGAACCTAGCTGTGAGCTACAGGATTCTGGTTGCTGATGTCAGCCATGTGGAGTAGTCTTCCATCTGGAATCCTGGCTTGAATAAACTCTGTGAAAAATATGGAGGAGCTTGAGACTTCAAGGTAGGCCACATGAGCTATTTTTTGTGCTTGCTTGTTTAATGCATGTTTAATAAATAAATATCTGCATGTGTGACAATATTTGTCTGGAACATACTTTCATTATTGCTTTGAAGTGAGGTTGTGGGGTGAGTAGGTAACCTTACTTATTGCAAAACTTCTTTGGCAGCTGCCACTAACAACCAAAAAAGACCCAAAAGTTGTGCCTGAGGAATTCAGTAGGCCACCTTGCCTCATGCATGCCAGTGAAATAAATGGGTGTTTATAATGAAGGTCTATATTACTATTTCTGTCCAGATACTCGAGTGGGATACAGATTGATTAAGGTCACTGTTTTTCTTGAAAATATAAAAAGAAAACATACACTTTGGTTAAAAATCAGTATTAATTTGGTTTCTTTACTAATAATGAATCTTTCCTTGAGAAAAATACTTTATATCTTCATTGACAATACTTTGTTTGCCTTCATTTATTTTTGAAGATAACTTTAAGATAGGCCTTTACTCTTACATTCGATTATAACATTTCCATGGTAACACCATATCTTTTTACAGTCCCTCCTTCCCTTTTTATGGTAATAGCAGGTCAAAAAGATGTTTTTATTTTTTTTTTTAAATAAGAGTCCCAAATGAATTCTTCTATTGTAATACTATTTTGTGAATGTATTTTATAATGCTCAGTAGATTTTTTTCTTGAAAATTATTTTATTTTGCAGGATGATTTTACATAAAAATAGAAAATGTTCTCTGCGCTTTTACTGTATCAAAAAACAAATATAAAAATGAGATGTATTATAAATAACGATGGATGGATGTATTTGTTTGAATACATATGTTAATATGCGGAGAGACAGAAATATTTATGGATGAATATACACACAAATCTGTGCATGTTTGTGTTTAAATTCTGCATATATATGTACATGTGTGTATATGCATATGTGTACACATACAACTATACACATATGTACACATATACACATATAAGTACACAAATACATACATATATATTTAAGATGTTTTAAAATTAAATCACTCAGAGAATAGATATCACATTTAATAAGAACGATATGAAAACAAGGAGGCTGATAAATAAGGGATTTCTAGTGGATATGGCATTTTCAGCAAAGAACGATATAATTTTATTCTATATGGATTTGCCTTTCAATGAAAGACAGTAATGGGAGCCTGATAAAAACAGGACATCATTAGAAATGCCTGGAGAGTAAAGAGGAAAATAGTTTGTTCACCTCAATAGAGGATATGACTAAATTCAATTTCATTTCATCTTGAACATCTGCATGATCTGTGTTGGTTTAGAAATAAATTTGAATTGTGATCAAACAGTTATAGGTAATCTATAGACTATGTGTACAAAGAATAATGTCTTTAGAAGGTTGGTGATGAAAACCTGATTTGTAAACTTGCCTTTTTATTGTTTGTGAGGATCCTGAGAACAGGCAGCAGGTATAATAGCACCTATTTTCAGACCATCACCTGGGTAATTTTCTATGTAGTTTAGCATCTTATTAATACACAATATGTGAGCATTTCACTCAAGCATTGCCCAGGTACTGGTTACACCATTAGCTGATTTCTTTATCTTATTCACAGTTTTGACCTGTTAAAGGCTGCTAGGCTGCTATGATCAAAACTTTCAAAATAGTTCTGAAATCCTGAGCTCTGTACTCAGACATAAAATATGATCTGTTACAGATCTTGCTATCTTCACTGCCCCCAAACCCTCAGAAGATACTCTTTAGGCAAGTGGGTTTTTTTCTTTCTTTCTGTTTTTAAAGATGATATTTCCTTAGAGCACTTTTGGGTTGAGAGCAAAATTAAGAAGGTACATAGATTTCCCACAAAACCCCTGCACTCACACATGCATAGCTTTAACTGTTATCAACATCACCCATCAGAGTGGTACAATTGTATATTTATATAACGGATACATTATTATTACCCGGACTCCAAGGTTTACATTAGGGTTCAGTCTTGGTTGTATACACTCTATGGGTTTCAATAAATGCACAGTGACTTTTTCTGCAACGATTGTATCTTACAGAGTATTTTCACTATCTAAAAGTCCCATCTACACCTATTCATCCTCCCTTCCTCCCTAAGCCCTGGCATCCACTCTTTTACTGTCTCAATAGTTTTTCCTTTTCCAGAATGTCATACAGTTAGAATCACACAGTATGTGTAGCCCTTTCAGATTGGATTTCTTCATGAGTAGCATGCCTCTAAGTTTCCTCCATGTCTTTTCATGGCGTGAGAGCTCATTTCTTTTTAGCACTAAGTAGTATTAGGTTGTCAGGATATACCACAGTTTCTGCATTCACCTGCTGAATAATCTTTTGGTTACTTCCAAAGTTTAGCACTTGTGAATAAAACTGCTATAAACATACTTGTGCAGGTTTTTATGGGGACCTGTATTTTCAGCTCCTTTATGTAAATACCAAGAAGCACAATTGCTGGGTAGATAATACTGTAAGAGTAGGTGTAGATTTGTAAGAAACTGGCAAATTATCTTCCAAAGTGGCTGTGCCATTTTGTATTTCCACCAGCAATAAATGAGTTTCTGTTGCTCCACATCCTTGCCAGCTTTTGTTGTTGTGAGTGTTCTTGATTTTCGTTATTCATACAGGTGTGTAACGGTATCTCAGTGTTGTGTTAAGGTTTATTTCCCTGTTGACCTGTGATGTGGAATATCTTTTCATATAATTCTTTGCCATCAGTGTATCTGTTTCGGTGAGACTTCTGTTACGGTCTTTGGCCTATTTTGGGTGGGTGAGGGCTGTTTTCTTCTTTTTTTGAATTTAGGCTAAAGTTTCTTAGTCTCACCCTCTGTCAATTTGTATATGAATCACCTAAGGAGTTTATTAAGCATGAAAATACTTGGGCCTCATTCTAGGTCACTGGAATCAGAATATCTGATGTGGGGGTCATGAATTTGAGTTTTAAATAAGTTTTTCTATAACTCTTAATAAGTGTTAAAATGTTAGAAGGACTCTGAGACAATTGTTTTTAACAAAATCCAGATGATTATTTTTTTCTATTTTAAAGACCCCAAATATTCCCACTACAGCTCATGACTTTCCAGAAGGTGGTGGCCAGGGCACACTTTCATATAGTAAGGACTAAAAAAATTTTGCAACTTTTGGCATGAGTCATTCACTTACCTTTTCTTCCTCATACATTTCAACCACTCTAGTTCTCCATTCCATACCTCTCTACTTTTCTCATTTTCCATTTCTGATCTATTACCAGACCCATGCTTCTCTCATGTCTCCTAACAGAATTTGTAATACCTGCCGAATGTGCTACATACATTTTGATGGTGTAGGTTTTTTTTTTTTTTTTTTTGAGACGGAGTTTCGCTCTTTTTACCCAGGCTGGAGTGCAATGGCGCGATCTCGGCTCACCGCAACCTCCGCCTCCTGGGTTCAGGCAATTCTCCTGCCTCAGCCTCCTGAGTAGCTGGGATTGCAGGCACGCGCCACCATGCCCAGCTAATTTTTTGTAGTTTTAGTAGAGACGGGGTTTCACCGTGTTGACCAGGATGGTCTCGATCTCTTGACCTTGTGATCCACCCGCCTCGGCCTCCCAAAGTGCTGGGATTACAGGCGAGAGCCACCGCGCCCGGCCCGGTTTTTGAGAGATTAGTGATTAAGTCTGGTCCATGAAGAAGAAAGTTCGATGTCTGGAGTAATACGATTCAGTAAAATAAGTAATGACAGACTTACCTTTTAGAAGTTTATGAGCTGGATGGGGACTCCTGGCCTTGAAGAAGTCTGCTGGTGAAACTCATGGCCCAGGATCTGAACCTAGAGGACAAAAATGGTGTCAAAATTCTACTAGATTGGTGCATAAGTAATTGCAGTTTTTGCCATTACTTTTAATGCCTAAGGAATTGGTAAATGCAAATAATACATTCTGGAATTTTAAGAGCTAGGACATTAGTTTGGGAGTTGAATGTCTTTCTCTAACCTCATTGATAAGTTCTCCAGTTCAACAAAGTTGAATTTATGAAGTGAGAATGCTGGAATATGTGTAACACATATCTTTTCTGTGTTCTCACAAGGGCAGCCATGTATTTATCCTGTGCTAATTTTCTGAAATTTTATGAGAATCCGGTACTTCATTTAGTCAAAACAAAATGCTGCATCAAGAATTCCGTGACAAATGTGTATTTTACTGGAGACTTCTTTAAGAAGAACAAGAGGGTTAATATTAAATATTATACAGCAAAAATTGATACAAATCAACATTTTTCATGTCTGGACTTTTTAAAGGTATTCTTTGTCTTTTGGCCACCAGATAGGTATATGTTTCACTTTTCGTATGGACTCTGTTTTCCTTCTCCTATATTCTGGTTCTCAGAACTGGGGGTCTTCCCCTTAGTGTATGTTTTCTTCCATATTGTCTATTGTATGAATAACTACATTGTATACATAATAGATAATATAATAAGTTATGTACTAAGTTATTTCATTATATGTATATATCATTTTTTAGCTATTTGATGCTGTTCAAGATCTTTAACCTCTCTGAACCTCAGGATTAATAACTATACTTATCTCAATAGAGAATCAAAGGAGTTAATATATATGCAAGTTTCAAAATAGTGCCTAGCCCATTTAGGACGACAGAAGTGTAAGCTGGATCTCATATGTGATATCAATGGAGCTTATTAAAGAAGACTTTTAGCCAAGTGGTCTCCAAGTTCTTAATAATAGTGAATAATAAGGAAAAATAAAATGTGACAGCTTAAAATGCAGCCTCAAACCGTAATTCAAACAAAAATCTTTAAGGAGTACTACAGTATTTTTCCTCTTTAGTAGATTTGGCAAGAGTTAAATATAGCTCTCTGACCTTGACTTGCACCCTAAGAGAAAGTCTAATCTTCATCAGAATCTCTGTTTTCTCTACAGTTGCTCTTGGGACAATGATCAGATGATCTACTCTTTCGGTTAGTAAGTGTCAAAATTTACATAGAAACGTGAATAGCGAGCTGTCACTGCCTTGCTCCAGGCATCTTGCCAGGTTGTGAAGTTGAATATTCAGTTGGGTTTGTATCTCATCATTACAGCTACGGCCTTCCAGGGGGGACCAAAAGGGCCAGACAGCCATGAATTAATGAAGCTCAGTGGGAAGTCTAAATAGAGACAAAAGTTTTCATCTATATTTATTTAAGAATGTTGAAGTAGAGCTTGTTTTCCAAATGCCACGTCTAATTTAAGAGCAGACCTGCAGTGGTAATAGCCCAATATCACCACGTCTCCACTGCCTGCTAAAGCTGATACCAGGAGACATCAAGCTGTGGAAACAATTATATCAACATAATTGGAAAATATTTTTTCGGTGGCGTTCTGCCTTAATTAAAGTTCATTTTACATGTTGAAGAAGGAAGTGTTTTCTCAAAACTTTGGGGTATATTCAAATTTCTTTCAAAAAACTAAGCCTGGATGAAATACATAAAGGAAGGTCCATTTGTATTAGGGATAAAGAGAATCAAATGGCAATTTTTGCATCAGGTGACAGGTTTGAACTCCAGTCCTGCCACTTACTGACTCTGTGATCTTGGGCAGGGACTCTGAATCTGTGGGTCTAGATTTGTTTTTTATCTCAGAAAATTTCCACAAAAAATACATGCTTCTAAGTATTAACGTGGGCAATGAACTTGGTTATTGAAATATCTTGAGAAGTATAGGGGTCAAAATTCATATTCTGTTAGGAGAGTGGTTGCTAAGGTCGCTTGTATGAACAAATGAGAAGAAACTGCTTTATGCTCCTGAGAGCAGTTGAAAGAATAGGATGGATCTTCGAAAAGAAAGGGGAAGGAAGGGAGGAGTTAACATGGCAGAAGATGAGAGCTGTGTGAGTTCACAGCTCTTCAGCACAGGGGCTGAACTTGTAAGACTTTCAATACATTAAAGAAGAGGTACATTTAATGGAAAATTTTTAAATAGTTGCCGTCTGGTGTAAATGTGACCTCTCTCATTATCCTGGATTCTCAGTGGTGTCTACCAATGACATAGGTGGTTATGTGAGTGCTTTATTGTTGTTGATGTTAGTGGGAAAACCTGAGGAGAAGAGAGACTTAACTGAGTTTTATGTCTATTTCAGTATGGTATACAAAAGGACCACTGTTGGAAATAGAAGCTGGTCACAGAAGTGACAGTGAAAATATAAGCCTATCAGAAAAATCACAAATATCTTGGACAGGTTGGGCTTTCCATTGGGTATTAAAGAGGGATTTAAGATGATCATTTTGGTTGGGAGCTTAGTCTGACATCTGGGTGACAGACATAGCAATCAATACCCAGACAGACATATATGCACACAATACATTTTTATCATAGTTGTTAAACCAACGAGGATAGCTCAAAGCAATAATATTACATATGGATTAAATAATATTTTACACTTTACAATGTCATTTCATTTTTGTAATCTCTTTGTCCTGTGGATTAGGTTGCTCACTTCAACCCCCAAAGGGTTTCCTCAAAATATTTGACATCACAATGTATTTGAGTTTGGTGACATATTTATTCTAGGAGAGATTCTCTAAGAATGAGATTATGTCCAGTTCTATAACTCTGTGATCCCAACGCCTAGCAAAATACCTGATACATAGTTGGAAATGAACAAATATTTATTAAAACGAATTAGTAGATTTCATTCTTATAGTGTTAGGGGGGAATATTGTTTCCTTTTACCAATGGGCAAACTGAAGATTAGAGAATTATACCCAAAGCAATATAACTAAGTGATATGATCGTGACTCAGACTTTGGCCTTCTTTAAGTTTAGAATTCTCATTATGCTTTATCTCACCACAAGCTTTTCTGATCAGAAAAGGCAAAAAGTAATATAAATTTAAAATTTCTGAGATAATTACCTTAATTCTAAGGAAAATTTACCAATTACCTCTTCCTAATCTTTATTACTCTAAAAAGAGATTAAAATTTTAATGATAGAGCTCGTAATTTTCTCTTGGTGCTGAATTCATCCTTTATTTCTCAAAATGAAGTAGCATAACTTTAATTTTCATGCCTTTTCTGATCTAAAGACATGAGTGCTTTTTGTGTTTGATGTAATGAATTTATGACCTTGACATGGAATGTAAGATTTTGAAATTCTGTCTCTAGATCCTTAGCCTAGATTGTTAGAGATGGTTACCCCGACTTTGACTTTAAGTCTTAAAGAAGCATTTTGGCTGTAGAAAACAGATGGAGAGGTGTGGCACTTGGGGTTCCCCAAATTCACTAACCACATTCATGGGAACTTATAATTTACTTTCCTCATTTCTCCTGTCTGGCTTTACCATCAGACTGTCACATGATTCCTTAAAGGTCATTTCCTAATTTCACCTTTTGCAGATGTGCCATCGCCTTGCTGTTATTGAAGCATGTTATTTTGACTAGGCACTTTATTCACGTATTATTCCTTAATGAATGTATTGGTTTCAGAGCTTTTGGGTAAAAAAGGCAGAAAACACAACAATAGTGGCATGAAAACACATAGGCTTGTTTTACAGACCACGATATTCGGAGGGAGTTCTCATTGACTCTGCTTATTTCTATTTTTCTGTCTCAATCAGGTAGCTCTTCCCCACATGGTTTGAAGATGGTGGTTGTGGCTCAGGTGGGAAAAAAGAGAATTAATTCTCTCATAAAGAAGCCTTGCCCTTTTACTCAGAGAGATATATGTTCCGAAAGACAACATCACTTTGGTTGGATATTTGTGAAATATGCAACACTAGTTGGAAGATGGCTAGTGAAAAAATTTTGTGATATTAGTCGAATTAGAAAACCAAGAGTGTCTGCCTTAATGACTTTCTTTCACTTCACCTCAAAACTCTGGATTTACCCTTCTCTTCTCATTGCTACTATCACAGATTCCTAATGAGTAGGAGACAGGACATGTAACTATAATATACTCACTTTCTATTGTAAAACTTTAAGTGGGTCCCAGAATCCCAGAATTTCAGGCTTAACAAGGACTTCAAAGGTCACCTGGATCAATCCTGTATTCAAGGCTGATTTTCATGAAAATGAATTTGCTCAGCTTGCTTTGGAAAATTTTCAGCAATTTTCATGAGCCAGAGGCTGGCTGAAGCTACCATCAGTACAGGGTAATTCTGATTTGCTTTAGATGTCTCTAATGAAGCCACCTACCAAGTAAAGTGGCTCTCCGGTCAGCGTTCCCCCTGGACTCTGATGGGAAGAGAAAGTGCACAGCAGAATGCACAATAGCTTGCTTATCTGGAGTTCTTTTTCCCATGCAGCGGCTGCTGGCCTGGAATACTAACAGATAACTAGCGTATTCTGAAGGCGAAATTAATGGATTGAAAAATAAATGCTGTCAGGGAGATTGTCAAGTCCCTTTCCTAGAACATTAGCCATTCTCTGAAGGTAATGGAGGTGGTTAGGCTAAATTGTCAGTTCATTTTGTTGGATTAAAAATGAAAAAAAAAGCATTGAAAATAAAAACGGGAGGTTCTGATGGTGGCTTCCCCATACTATGGACAAAGGAAGCTGTGTATATATTGGCAGTCTCAAGTTAACTCAGCTAGGTGGAGACATTTTAACATTTCATTTGCAGCCTAATTTTCCATATATAGGTAAAAGCTGCTAATCTGGTCTTTAGTCGTTAGAGAAATGAGAATTAAAGGGAATCTTTTATTTTTGACTGTTCTATTCATAAATTTTTGAGAAAGTATGTAAAGTGAATATTACCAACAATTACATGTTTTTGAAAAACAGAAAAAAACAATACAGTACCAAGTGATCTGTAAACTTATCCTGAATGTTGGTGAAGGCAGATTACATCAAAATATGCGCAATGCCCTTTTCAAACTGCTGTGGAAATTGATACGACTGAAAACGACTGTTTCTGTGCCCTTTTTGAGCTATGGTTCTGACATACTTTAGATTATGTGGAAAGCACAAACATTTTTAAAAAATCTTTTACACTAGGAAAGAATAAATTTGTTCTTTAGAGAGTCTACTTTAATGTGATTTATTTGATATGATTACTGTTGTTTGGTTACCTTTTATTTTTAAAAATACATCATATATATATATACATATATATATATGTATTTTGCTTAATTCTGAATAAGGAATAATTTTCACTTTGGGAGCTCTTCTTGTATATATATATATATGTACATACACAAGAATATATATCTATAAATACATGTTTTCAAAAGATTTATATATGTGGACACATACATATTCCATTGATAGCTTAACTTTCTGTAAGAAGCTACTGATAAAGTCTGTAATAGTCATGGAAATGAGAATAAAATGAGTTAATTTAATTCTGTTAATATAATACAGACTCATTTACAGAGTTACATCACTGAGGAGCCACCTTCAGAATTTTCTACTCTTTTTTCCAACTTTACTCCACTTTTAAGTGATCAACATGCATTGACTCTTTAGCCTCTCTATCCATAGGTAGATTTGGTAGGTAGCTAGATAAGTCGATAGAGAGACAGGCAGACAGTTTGACAGATATAGGTAGATGCAGTGGCTCTAAATATTAGCTTAAGATATTCTGTATCTTAAATATGGTTTTAGAATAGACTTATTGCATATCAAAGAGAACTTCACTAGAGGTCTTTCTAGAACTTTCCTCTCTAGAAAATATCACTGGCTTTCTGAATTAAAATGGCTACTTGAACAGAAGATATACTGTTCCTTTTTCTGAGTTTATAATCATTTAAGATTTATGAGGAAGTGTTATTTCAATGATATCTACTTTAACCAGGCCTACGGTACATTACTTACATCTTTGGATTTGGTTTCTTTTTTATTTATGGAAGTGAAATATTTACCTGTAGTAAGATTGCAAGAACATTTATCAAATATAAACTAAGGACTAGTAAATTATGCCTTATAATATTTTAATGACTGAACAAATTCTGGATATACCTCAGCCCCAAATCTGCCCATAATCTCTTTTGTTTCTATTATTGGTCTAATATGATACTGTATTTCTATAATACTCCACAAATATTTTGCTTTTACAGCATCCCCTTTGAGATTAACCAATGATCTGCATACTCATTTCCATCTTTAAACTGTTATGGATATTCCAAGTATCAAAGTGCAAATGAGAAAGCAGATTAATAAGAATTCAACTGAGGGACCAACTGGTGTTTTGTTGGGTCCAGGCCTGTTATCAAGGGAGAGAGAGCAAATCTTCCCTGTCTCATGGTTTGCATAGATTTTCTTATTGTCTAAGGATTCGTTTTGTTTTGCTTTTTTGTTTTTTACCTGTCCTTTCATTTTATCTGTTCTTCTGTCTTTCTTTTTGTTTGCAGAATAACTTCATAAAGCTTCTGGTTTCCATTTTATTTTTAGGCTTCTATTTTTTACAATTACAACTATTAATAACCCATAAAATCTAAATAAAGTTACATTGTTTATGATTTTGCTTATCACGATTTTTCAGGATACAGCTGTATAGACGTAGAAATACAAAGATAGAACCAAACTGGGTTAATACTTGAGCCGTCAAACTTTGTTGTCTGTTAACAGAGGTACTTTGTTTTATTATGGAAAAACAGGGCTGAAGAGGGGGAGAAAACATTCATTCATTCATTCAAACAGGTATGTATTAAAAACTGGCTATGTGATATACCACATTCTGCAATGAGGCTACAGAATTGAGTGCATACTGTTTTTTCTTAGAAAAGAATTAACCATATGTGGAGGAGTAGATGGGTAAGTGAGAGGGCGCTGAAGGGAAACTGCCCATATTTTACAATGTTAACTCATGGAATATTTTTACAAGTTCAGAGTTGATATAATGGTGGTATCAGGAAAGGAGCTGGCCAGAAAAAGATGGTCTATTTAAATTGAGAATTGTGAGAAAAATGTAATGTGTGGACTACCTTTTGCAAAGATACAAATAAAGAGTAAGGAAACCACAAAGGATATCACAATACTTGGACCCTAGTTAGGCCAGAGGGCTAGGGAGAGAAACACTGGAACCTGAAGAAACTGCATAGAAAAGCCTCCAGACAGGAGCTGGGCCCTTTGGTTGACAGAGCAGGAATGCAGGTAGCCTGAGGTGACCCTGTAGGGAGAGATGACAGGAGGGAATAACTGACTGCATCCCCTCTTTCCACCCTCCCATCCCCTGCTGGGGCTCTATATTCGTTAAATGTATCTTGAAATAAGGCAAGTCAGCCTTCAGACTAAATCCAGACTGCCTGAGTTCAAATAACAGCTTTGCCACTTATTGACTAAGATCTCAGGCAAGTTATTTGTGCTTCCATTCCCTTGACTTTTAAACTGATTTTCTTTTAATAAAATTTTTATTTTAAAGCAGATGTAGTCTTACAGAAAAATGGAGATGGCAAAAACTGCAATTATTTTTGCATCAATCTAAATAGTACAGCGAATCCCACCTACCTCATTTGTTTCCGCTATTGCTAACATGTTACATGACTGTGGTCCATTTGTATATTGATAACGAGTTAATGTTGCTACATTATTATTAACCTAAATCCGTATTCTTCAGTTTTTAATTGTGAGGTTTTATTTTTCTTTTTGTCCTGTTCCTGGATCTCATTAGAACACACGTTACATTTAGCTACCACATTTCCTTATCTATCAACCTCTCCACAGAGATGCTTTCTCAGCCTTCCCTTATTTCTCATTACTATCATAACTTTACACATTAGTCAGGTACTGCTGAGAAATATAGGTCAGAATAATCCTCGACTGTTTTTTCTTTTTAAAATTGAGGCATAATTAACATGCTATAAAATTCGCGATTTATGAAGAGTACAATTCAATAGACTTTAACATATTCACCAGGTTGTGCATCTGTTATCTGTATCTAATTCCAGAATGTTTTTATCATGCCCAAATGAAATTCCAAACACATTCCTTCATTCATTAAGTCCCTGGAAACCACTGATGTATTTTCTATCTCTATGGATTTGTCTATTATGAGCGATTCATGTAAGTAGAGTTATACAATATGTGGTCTTTTGTTTCTGGCTTCTAGCATGCATCTGTACTTCATTCTTTTTTTATGGCCAAATTATATTCAATTGTACAAACATATCAGATTTTATTTTTCTACTCATCAGTTGATGGACATTTGGATTGTTTTGATTTGATGGCTATTACAAATAATGCTATGAACACTTGAGTACAAATTTTTAGGTGAATATGTTTTCAGTCTCTTAGCTACGTGACTTGCAGTAGAATTGCTGGAGTATATGGTATCTCAACTTTTAACTTTTTGAAGAACTGGCTATTGTCTTTTATAGGGCTGTTCCATTTTACATTTCCACCAGCAAGTTATAAGGGTCCCAATTTTTTTTACATCCTAATCAACACTTGGCAACATTGGTTTCCTTTTTAAACTTGGTCATTCTAGTGAATATTAAGTAGTGTCTTATTGTGGTTTTCCAAATAACTGATGAAGTTAAACAAATTTTATTGTTTATTGGCCATTTGTGTATCTCTTTAGGATAAATATCTAATCAAAATATTTGATCTTTGACCATTTTTATATTGGATTTGTCTTTTTAGTTTTGGCTAGTAAGTGTTCTTAATATATTCTGGATACTAGACCCTTACAGATATATGGTTTACAAATATTTTCTTACATTCTGTGGGATTGCTGAGTTAAATGGTAGCACTGTTTTAAGTTCTATGAAAAAATTTCCAAATTGCTTTCCATAGTGGCTGAACTAATTTTCATTCTCACCAACAGTGTATAAGTGTTCCTTTTTCTCTAGCCTTGCCAGCATCTTTTTTTTTTTTTTTTTTGGCTGCATCGTAATAGCCATTCTGATTGGTGTAAGATGGTATAGCATTGTGGTTTGCATTTCCCTGATGACTAGTGGTGACAAGCATTGTTCATATGTTTGCTGGCCACTTGTATGTCTTCTTTAAAGAAGTGTCTGTACATGTCCTTTGCCCATTTCTTAATGTTATCTGTTTTTTGCTTGTTGGTTTAAGTCCTTTACAGATTGTGGATATTAGACATTTGTTGGATGCATAGTTTGCAAATATTTCCTCACATTCTGTAGGTTATCTGTTTATTGGTAGTTTGTTTTGCTGTGCAGAAGCTCTTTAATTAGGTCCCACTTGAAAATTTTTGTTTTTGTTGCAATTGCTTTTGGGGACTTAGTCAAATTTTCTTTGCCAAGGCCAGTGTTGAAAAGGATATTTCCTAGAATTTTTGTAGTTTGAGACCCTGCATTTGAATCTTTAATCCATACTCAGTTAATTTTTGTGTCTGGTGAAAGGTATGGATCCAGTTTCAATTTTCTGCATAGCTAACCAGTTATTCCAGCACCATTTATTGAATAGAGTGTCCTTTCCTTGTTGCTTGTTTTTGTTGACCTTGTTGATGATCTGATGGTTGTGTAGTCACAGTTTACCTTCAGTCTGGGATCTCCTAACCTCCTAAATATTTTTTTTTAATTTGCATACATTAAGGTTAAGTTTTTGTGCTCCTGATTTTAATGGGTTTTGGTAACTGCATAGTATCATCTATCCCCCATTACAGTAACATAAAGAATAGTTTCACCACTCTAGGAAATCCCCTATGCTTCACCTACTCAGATCTGTGTCTATGAACCCCTAGAAATGACTTATATCTTTATTTTGTAGTTTTTCATTTTGTTTTCTAGGCTGGAGTGCAGGAGCGCCACATATATGGCTCACTGCCACCTTGATTTCCTGGGCTCAAATGATCCTCCTGTCTTAGCCTCCCACGTAACTGGGACTACAGGCATGCACCACCATGCTTAAGCTAATTTTTAAATTTTCGTAGAGACAGGGTCTCACCATCTTGCCCAGGCTTGTCTCAAATGATATCTTTACCCTCTTTATCAGTTTGCTTTTTCCAGAATCTAATGTAATCACGCAGTATGCAGCAGTCCTTTCATGCTGGCTGGCTTCTTTCATTTAGCAATACACATTTAAGAATCATCTATGTCCTTGTACAGCTTGATAGCCCATTCTTTCTTATCTCTGAATAGTATTTACTTGTACAGATATACCAGAGTTTATTCATTTCCCTGTTGAAGAACATCTTGATAGCTTTCAGTGTTTCGTGATAATTTTTAAAAATTCTATAAACATTTACGTGAAAGTTTTCTGTGGTTAAAAGTTCTCAAATTATTTGGGTAAATATCTAAGAACCCAGTTGCTGGATTACAAGGTAAACATATGTTTAGCTTTGTTAGACACTGCTAAGCTATCCTCCAGAGTGGTTGTACCATTCTGCATTTTTTCCAGTAATGAATGAGAGTTCCTACTGCTCCTCATCCTAACCAGTCTTTAATATTAGTATATTTTGGTTTTTAGCCCTCTTAATACATGTACAGTGTTATCTCATTGTTATTTTAATTTTTATATACCTAATGACAAATGATGTTGAGCATCTTAACATGTACTTATTTGCCATATATATGGTGGTATCTGTTCACAACTTTTGCTTACTTTTTAATTGAGTTGTGTTTTATTATTGAGTTTTAAGCATCCCTTTGTATATTTTGGATGCATTTTTGTTTTCTTTTCTTTTTTTACCGGATATATGTTTCACAAGCATTTTTTCCCATTCTATGGCTTGACCTTTAACTCTCTTAACATTTCTCAAAGAGCAGACATTTTTAATTCTAACAAAGTCTTACTTTTTTTTTTGTATTTCATGTATTGGGCTTTTGGTGCTGTATTTTAAAACTCATCAACCAATCTAAGATCCCATAGATTTTCTCTTTTTTTTTTTTTTCTTTTAGAAGTATTATAGTTTTTCATTTTAAAGTTAGGTACTTGATCAATTTCAAATAAATTTTTGTGAATGCTGTAGAATATGTGCAAGGTTCTTTTTGTTTTAAGTATCCAATTGTTTCAGCACTATTTCTTTAAAATGCCAACATTTGCTTCATTGAGTTGACTTTGAATCTTGAAAAAATTGAAAATGCCATTGCAAAATTGTAACCGAGACAGTGAAAGATAACCAGACCTAACCAACTTCATTTGCCTCTAACCTCCAAGCTGTTCTTGCTCATTCCTGGGTGTAGGCTGAACTAACTCTGGAAGGACTTAGTTTATAGTTTAAAACAAAAACAATAATAGCCTTTTCCCTAAACAAACCTTATTGCCTGGGGACTAGGCTGCCTTTGTAGGACTAACAAATTAACCACAATATTAGAAATTATGTTTTAGAAGTCATGCAGCTGGAGGCTACAAGATTCTGACTCTCCCTACACTGCTCTTAAGATCAGTTCTTGAGATAATTTTGCAGACCCTGCCCTTGATGGATCAGTGGCACCACCCAGATAAACTGTCTCATTTTAACTGTGGCCCCAGCCAGAAACTGACTCAGCCCAAGAAGACAGCTTCAATTCCCTATGATTTTATCTCTTGCCTAACCAATCAGCACTCCTGGTTCACTGGCTTTCCCCACCCACCAAGTTGTCCTTAAAACCTCTGTTCGCTGAATGCTCAGGGAGACTGATTTGAGTAATAATAAAACTCAATTCTCCTGCACAGCCAGCTTTGCATGAATTACATTTTCTCTATTGTAATTCCTCTGTCTTGATAAATTGGCTCTGTCTAGGCAGCAGGCAAGATGAACCCATTGGGCAGTTACAAATTCATTCAAATATATGTTTGGGCCTATTTCTAGGCTGTCTGTTTTGTTCCATGTGTTTTTTTGGTGGGGAGTGGCCAATGCTATGTTATCTTAATCATTGTAGCTTTATAGTCAGTCTTAAATAAATTAGGGTGAATTCTCAACATGTTTCCTCTGTTCCCACAGGATTGTGTTGGTTATTCTAGATCTTTTGCCCTTTAATTTTTCCTGTAGAGGCAAAGGAAAAGCTTCTCCTCTGACCTCTGAGGATTCGCTGCTGAAATAAACTAACAATAGATAAACAAAAGAAAAGGCACATAAATGTATTTATGTGCAGAATTATGGAAGCCATAGAAAATATGAGTATCAAGGAAGGGCCAGATGGCTACAGCTTAAATAACACTCTCATTATAGCGGAGAGGGAGATAAGAGTGCAGGCAATTTAGAGTATAGGCAATGATGTTTAGAGAAATCAATGAGCCTAAAAAAAAGAGAAAATTCTTTTCAGATCTGAGGGAGGTGGTGGCAAGTTATGAGAAGGTGATGGGCAGATGTTCACCATGAACAATAGTTGTCATATTATGCAGATAAAGTGTCCCTGGTAATCTCTTGGAGCTTCCCCTGAAAGACTAGATAAAAAATGTCTGAGCATGGTGATGACTTTTGATCTAGTTTCTTCTCTAGTGGTTAATCTTTCCTAGTTTACTGTTGAAATTTCTAGGAAGTGTGTTTTAAGACAATTTTGTGCCTTCTGGAGGAACATTTTTTAATCGTATATATAAGGGAACTTGAGAGAAAGGCCTTCCTGAGGCTTCAGCAAAGGAAGGCATAAGTGGGGCTGAAGCTAGAGAGACCATGGTTCTGAGGCTTATTTCTGAGGCCTTTTTGTTTGTTTGTTTTAATTCAAAGGACTCTGTATAAGTGCCATATGTTTTGGATTATCATTTTCAGATCCCTAAGAAAACTTTAAAATCAGCTTGTCAATATCTACAAAATAGTGTGCTAGGATTTTCTTGGAGATTTAATTACATCACTTGAGAGAGTTTGGAGGAACTGTCATCTTAACAATATTGAATATTTCAATTTGTAAAAATGGGGCATCTCTCCATATGTTTACACAAATCTTTGATTTCTTTCATCAATGTCCTGTGTTTTTTGGCCTATAGATCCCAAATATATATGTATGGTTATAGTTGTATGTGAATACTTCATTGTTTCATTTCAGGTGGGGGGGTTTATAAATGTCTTTTTAAAAAAATTATAAATCCCAATTGCTGTTTGCTTGTATGTAAACATGCAATTGACTTTTTTGTAATAATCTTGCATCATGTGAATTTCTATCCTTACCTATTAATTCTCAATGCAACCTCTGCCTGTGGATTCAAACAATTCTCATGCCTCAGCCTCTTTCTGAGTAGCTGGATTTTGTATTTTTAGTAGGGATGGAGTTTTGCCATGCTGGCCAGGCTGGTCTCGAACTCCTGACCTCAGGTGATCCACCTGCCTCAGCCTCCCAAAGTGCTGGGATTTCAGGCATGAGCCACTGCACACAGCCACTTGCCTATAAATTCTAAGTTGCTGTTGTTTATAGATACTTTGATTTCCTCATGTCACCTGTGTTTAAAGATAGTTTTATTTCTTTTTCTCCAATCTGCTTAACTTTTATTTTTCTTATCCTTCAGTATTAATATTTCCAATACAAAATTGAAAAGTGATGAGAAAGCACATCCTTGTCTGTTTCTGATCTTAAGAAAAAATTTTCCAGACACCACAAAGTATGATGTTAGTGGTAGGAGGTTTTGTAATTTTAAAAAATCAAATTAAGGAAGATCCTCTCTATTCCTACTTCGATGTGTGTCTTCATGTTGAATGGGTATGGATTCTGTCACATAATTTTTTAGGTTCAATTGGTATAAGCACATAATTTTTCTGGGTCAGTTATATTAACTGATTTTTTTGAAAGTGAATTAGCCTTGTGTACTTGAAATTAATCTCGTGGTTGTCGTCTATTATTGTTTATATACATTAACTTCAATTTGTTATTATTTGAGAAATCTTGCCTCTGTTCTTAAAAGATATTGGTCAGTAGTTTTCTCTTAATATCTTTATCTGCTTTTGGTGGTAGGAAAATGTTGACATTATGTAATAAGTTAGGAAGTGGCCCTTCTGCTTCTGTTGTGGAGAAGTGGCATTATTTAGTTCCTACATGTTTGGTAGAATTCATCAACTGAAATCATCTGTGTCTCATGCTTTCTTTTTGAAAAGATTTGAATTATTGATTCAATTTCTTTAACAAATATAGGACAATTTTCATTTTCATTTGTATAAATTTTGATAGTTTGTCTATAAAGAGATTTAGTTACTTAAACTTAGTCATCAAAGATGTTAGCATGACATTGTTCATCATAATCATTTTTTATTCTTTTGGTATCCATGGGTTTAGTGTAATGCCTCTTTTATTTCTGATATTGATAATTTGTGTCTTCTCTTTTTTATCTTGTTTAGCTTGGCTATAGTTCTATCAGCCTTAACAAACTTTGGCTATAGTTTTATCAACCTGACCGAACTTTGCAAAGAACGAAGTTTTGGTTTGACTGTATCTATTTTTTTTTAATTTTTGCTTTCAATTTTCATTATATCTGTGCTAATCTTTATTATTTCTTTTATTCTGCTTGTTTTAAGCTTATGTTGTCCTTATTTCTATGGTTTCTTAAAGTAGAAAGGCTTAGGTTGTTGATTGTAGATCATTCCTCTATTCCAAGACATGCATTTAATACCATGAATTTTGAAGCACTATTTTCACTGTATTCTCCAAAAGTTTAATAATTGCATTTTAATTTTCTTTTAAACTACATAAATGTTCTCTTGAGACTTTTTCTTTGACCCATGTGGTATTTAGAAGTATATTATATAATTTTCAAATATCTGGAAATTTCCCAGCTAAATTTCTATTATTGACTTGCGGTTTTAACTGCACCTGTGATCTAAAATCAAACTTCATATTTTTCTCATTTTTTAATAAGTATTTTTGATTCTTTTTTCCATTCCTTATGATATTGTCATCATTCATTTCTTTATTTATACGGTTGAATCACTAAATAATTAATATTATTACTTTAAACAAGTAGTTATTTTTTTGGTCATTTAAGAATACATAAAACAAAATATTTTATTTTATCTTCATTTATTTATTCCTATATTTTTATAGATACACATTTCTGATATATCATTTCCTTCTGTTTGATTAACATCTTTTAACATTTCATGCAGGAAGGTCTGCTGGCAATAAAATTCTTTATTTCTTCTTCACTCTTCAAGGATAATTTGGCTGGTTGTAGAATTTTAGTTTGGTATTAGTTTCTTTCAGTGTTTTAAATATTTCACTTTAGCCTTTTGCTTTGTGATTGTTGATAAGCTTTTATCCTTAAAATTGTTCCTCTCTAGAAAAGTTTTTTGTTTTGTTTTTAGATCTGACTACTTACAAGTTGTTCTTTCTATTGTTAGTTTTTGCAGTTTGAATTTTATATATTTTGGAGGGGTGTGTGTGTGTGTGTGTGTGTGTGTGTGTGTGCATTACTTTAGTTTTCCTGCTTTTTGTTTTCTGAATTTCCTGGATTTGTGGTTTAGTGTCTGTCATTAATTTTGGAGAGTTATTGGTCATTATTACTTCAACTCTTATTCCTCCATTCTCTTTCTTTTCCTTCAAATAATATGTATATGATGCCTTTTAAAATTATACTGCAATTTATTTTTAGTTTGTTTTTGTTTTGTTTTACCACAATTTTTGCATGTTTTGTCTCTTTTGTATTTCTTTTCCCTTTGCATATATTTTGGGAATTCTCTAACAGCCTATTTTTAACCTCACTGATTTTTTTCTCAGTTATGTGGAGTCTACTAATGAGCAATCAAAGGCACTTCTTCTGTTTTCTGTTAAGTATTTTCATATTTCTAGTATTTTCTTTTGATTCTTGTAATTTTGATATTCTAATCTGTGCCTCACGGAAGCATTAATTGTCTTTCTATGGGACCAAAAACTTGAATAAGAATCTCATTAAGTCAATCATATAGACAATTTCAAATTTCTAGATTTTTGAAATTATGAGATTTGACATTCAACCAGTTAAATTATTTTTTTAAATCTATTATTTGGTTCATCTAAATATGTTTTCATACCTGACTTAGTAGAAAGTAGAATTTAATTTTGATTGACTATCTAGTGCTAAGACGTGTAGAACAACAACATATGCTAAAGTCTAAATTTTATAGTCAGGAGATGACCATGATTTGTATCAGGATCAAGTATATAATGAGAATCACCCACATTTAAGTGAAAAACAGCAGAGCACCCATTCTTTGAGCCATTCTCAAGACCCAGACAACTGGCTCTAACATGAACATCAGGTGATGAAATCAAAGTGTGACATAATTTGAGCTAAAGACATTCTTTTGAACACACCTTGCTGTTATTCTGCTGTTAAAGCAAGAAACTCCTGTCCTGACGGTTCATCTCTTTATAGATTATAGTGTAAAGTACATCTTTGTATGAAGTACAATGTAAACACTAGTTATTGGTAAAGAGTAGGCAAAGCCTACTTCAATCCTTTCTTGAAGACAGCCAATTATAAAGAAAAACAATATAGATGCATAAACCATGTGCGCAATCCTAAATACTAATATCCCATGTTACAATATGTAACATTTTAAATAAGTGATGAACTTCAATATGATTGATTATACTCATCAAACACTGTTCAGAAATACATATACATATACACAATTTTGCCCATAATCCCTCCAAAATTCTGCTTTCAGCTCAGAATGCACAGTTTTAATAATCAAAGTTCCTCAAAGCATTTCCTTGTGAAAAGGTTAGCATCAGCATGACACATTGCGGAAACTGCAAAAACAACTTTCAACTGTAGCATTTCATTTCAACACACACCACAAACTATTGCTCTTTGCTACGATTTTGAACTGAAGAAAAAAGAAAGGTGTTCAAATACTATACCTCTAAAATATTTTTGTTTTCTTTGAAATAACAGGAAGAACACACTTCCTTACAACCACTTGAAACAACAAGGCAGGTGCAATCATTACAGGTAAATTCTTTGTAAATACCGTCACTAGGCTCTCAGCTAGGTGACCTCATGCAGTAACTTGAGAGTTCAATAATGCCATTTTTTTTAAAGCAACAGTGAAAGTTTGGGTCTGACAAATCCCACTCCTTTCTCAAAAATTCAACTGAGTAATAAGATAGCACTACCTCTATTCATCTATTTAATTTCTGCCAAAGGTATCACAAGCAATTTGCTCTCTAATGAAAATCGCAAAAGGGCCATGTCTCATTTTGCAGGCAATTTTTAGTAAAAGCCACAAAGGACTAGAATACTGGCAACTTATTTTCAGCTGGTAGGATTAGTTTGTTGAAAAAAAAAACATAGAAAGCTGAGATTGGAGAGTGGACAGAATTAACAGAGCCCTGGAGAGGAAGTCATTGTGCACAATTATTGTTTGTGGAATGAATGAGTGAACGAATGACCAAACTATGAAAATCCCCAAAAGGATGTTTGCTACAATGTTTAAATTAAATCTTCAAGGTGATTTTTTTTTTAAATATATAACCATGAGGGAGATCAATGAGGTCACAGCTTGTAAGATAAAATTCTCATTTTATGGTGTCAAATGAGACGGCACCAATGGGAAAATCATTCTGTCTTTTAATGAATATATATTAAGTCCACACTGGGTTCCAGGAAATGTACTAGGTTTGTGAGACACATTTAATAACCCTACATACATTGCCCTTCCTTCAGAGAGCTGCAGTATAGTGGAAGAGGTATGCATTAATCAACTAATCTCTTAAAAATATCATTAGAACTTGTGATTAGTACTTTGGAAGAATGGAATAGGGAACTGTGGGGCTATGAGAGTAGGTGTGGGATCTCTCATCTGATTGGGGAAGTGGGGAAGAATGCCATCCTTGAATATATGTGCTGGAGCTAATATATGAAGTTTGAAAAGGTGTTAATTATAATAGGGAGTAGGAAGGTATATTAGTCCACTTTCATGCTACTGATAAAGACATACTCAAAAATGGGGGAAAAAAAAGAGGTTTAATGGACTTACAGTTCCACACAGATGTGGAGGACTCACAGTCATGGTGGAAGTCAAGGAGTAACAAGTCATGTCTTACATCAAGGGCAGCAGGCAAAAAGAGAGCTTATGCAGGGAAACTCCCATTTTTAAAACTATCAGATCTTATGTGATTCATTCACTATCACGAGAACAGTGTAGGAAAGACCTGCCCCCATAATTCAATCACCTCCCACTGGGTTCCCCTCATGACCCGTGGGAGTTAAAATTCAAGATGAGATTTGGGTGGGGACACCGCCAAACCGCATTGGAAGGAAAAAGAAGATTCCCAAGTCCTGAAGTTGGAGTCATTACGACTTAGAACGAGTACTTTGTTAAGCTATATATAGACTGAACATGCCAAATGAAACCAAGTACAGATGCCCAAGAGTGAAGCAGGCCCAGCATGCCCAGGCTCTGTCTCATTGTCTGAAGCAGTGAGATGACCTCAGTCAGACCAGAGGCCAAATCATAGTCCTGCCTCACTCAAGGCAGCCACGGCTGAGATCTAAGTCAGTACAATGGTGGCCTCCTACACTGTGGATTTTCAAAGTTCCGCTGTTTAATCCTTACCTATCTTCAGAGCTGATGTGTGAAAACATTGGTAACTCTTCCATTTTATTGTTTTGATGCGAAGTCCTTCTTTTCTCATAGATTTGCTCCATTTTTTCTGTTAGCTATCCTGAGAATCGCTCAGTGAGATGTCCTCCCACCTGGTCTGCTGGAACACACATTAAACATGCAAATCCAGCCATGCCATTTTTCTGCTTGAGGTTTTATGATTTTCTATGACTTGAGGCAACCCCAGCTTCCTGGTTGGGCATTTGAGCCCCTAGCAATTTGGCCAGAGCCTATCTCTTCAGCCTTATATCTGCAACTTGCTGGATGCAATGTGTAATAGCGACAAAAAATTGCTTTGGTTTTCATAAAAACATAACTTCTTCCCCTCATTTGGTGTGTAAATTACATTGTTCCTGATTAAGTTAACTTCCTTACTCGCCTTCCTTGTCTGATTAACTTCATTTTACTTTTCAGACTCAGCTATCTTGCATCTTCCCCAATGGCTAAGTAAGTAGATGTATAGTGAGGGATTTAGAAACAAGGGCTTTGGATTGAGGCAAATATGATAGTCAATCCTGGATCTTCTACTTACCATGAAAAAATATTTGCCTCAGGGATTATTATAATTGATTTTTGACTAGAATAAGGACAATTGTACCTATATTTTTCAGTGATAACTCAAGGAATAATACATCACAAAGCACTTAGCAAGAAGCCTGGATATAAAGAATATTTCATAATTGGTACTAATAATTATTGCTATTGTCGTTCATCATTGTTGCTGTGTAGATGATTATGCAATGGCTCTGATGTAACATCTATCACAACATTAAACACAGTAAATTAACAATATTTTTTGCATACCTGTGTTTCACTTCAAACTATAAGATCCTTAGGTCACACACCCTGATACATTAACAGTCTGAAATATAGACATAGATTTCAGTCTTTGCTATTCTCCAAATAGCAAATAAACTTTTTTTCCCCAAAGTTAATATCTATACTCAGAAAAAGCTCATAACTTCCAAACTCATTAGCTGTGTAGGTGTTAGAATTTCTCCATTAGTGTCAAGGAAATGAAGCCAAATTGCAAAGCAATTAGCCAATTGTATTTGAGTAGTTTTTTCCTTTTGGCTCATTTTAAATACAGACAGACTAAATTACTTCTACAGCTTGTCTTTGAAGTGTTATTTTTTTTTCTTTTTCTTTTTTAAATGCACAGATTGTATTTGGGTAATAAATAGACAAATTATGCCTTCTCAATGTTTAAAAATATGCTGAATTCAATACAATTATAATGTGTGTTTATCTGTGAATCCTGGAACAGATAATAAATGCTTTTAGGACAAATTATTTGGCTAGTATGACATGTTAAAAAATAGTTTTTGTTACTAAAAACCTCAAGCCTTTTTCAACCTTTCTACAAAGTCTTCGTTAAACATTGATTCTACGACAAAAGAAATTCAAGGGAACTAAAAGTCATTTATTGACAAAGTGTTAAGCCATAGACGTCAAAAATGTAGACTCAGAGACTGAAATGAAAGCCTTTGATAGTTTCTTAGCAAAAGTTTCAATATACATGAATGCATAGTACTAAAAGAATATAAGTGCCAAATTATAATTGACACAAAAATTTAAGCTTTCCATTTTCTTTGTTAGCTTTATCAGAAATATTTAATTCAGCCCATTTTGGGGTAGCATGTGGGAGTGGTTGGTTGGGCTGGGAAGCTCTCTTCCTGGGAGTAGAATACATATCTCTCTTCCCCACCAGTAAGTATCAACTGCACAATTATTTAGCCATCATTGCCCTTTATGAGAGGGAAAACCTTTTTAAATATTTTTCTGTCACTCATGATTTGAATTGTGGTTTTAATGGATTTTTATTCAGGTTACTGATTGGGTTTCCAGCGCTATTGTGACAGAAACGAGAAGAATGCCTCTGTGTGTATGTGTGTGTGTGTGTGTGTGTGTGTGTGTGTGTGTGTGATAAAGCAAATGACTTATAGCTGGAAAGAAATGGAGTCTGAGGGAGCTATCTAAAGGAAAAGTACATGAATATAAGAATTCTTCTAGAAGGAAGATGGTCTCAGAGAAAGAACGCTTTGTAAAAGAATCTGGCAATAGGGAAAAAAAATCTGCTGCAAAAACCATTGTTTTACTGATGAACAGCTTTGTGGAATAAATTTTCTAAGGCATTCATTGTCAATCTCTCATTTGTCAAAACACTGTGCCGACCTCCCCCACAGCCCCCTTCAGCCTGTCTCCTACCCAATAGGCCAATGCCATGAGAATTTGCTCTGTGACCCAGTTTCTCTGAGTGCGGCTCATCTATAGTTTATTTTTGAGAAACTGTAAGATCAAAACAACCTCTGAGCACTTCGTGGGGTAGAAGAGAGGAGATTCTGTGTCAAATTTTGCTATGTATGGTCATACACACTGAGACAGTGGGGAATGGATACTCCTGATGCATACTCAGTTAGTTACAAATCATTGTATTAGTATTAGTTTGTTCTCACATTGCTATAAAGAAGTACCTAAGACTAGTCATTTATTTAAAAAAGAAGTTTAACTGGCTCATGATTTTGCAGGCTGTCAGAAAGCACAGCAGCCTCTGCTTTTTGGGAGGCCTCAGGAAATTTCTAATCATGGCAGATGGAAAAGGGGGAGCCAGTACTTCACATGGCTGGAGCAGCAGGAAGAGAGAGGGGAAGAAAGTGCTATACATTTTTAAACAACCAGATCTTGTGAAGAACAGTGCTAGGATGCTGATGCTAAACCATTAGAAATTGCCCCACTGGTCCAATCACCTTCCATCAGGCCCCACCTCCAGCACAGGAATTAATCTCAACACGAGATTTAGGTGGGGACATATATTCAAACCATATCAATCATCATCATGGAAATTCATATATTTTGTACCTCTGACTACTTACAAATGACTTAGCAATTGTCCATGTAAAGCACAAGAAATATGTGTTATATGAGAGATATTCTACACTTTTCTTTACATGATATGAGCATCAGATGGATTATATATTAATTAAAAATTTTTTTTCAGTAATTTCAAGAAACTGAAGTGCTCACACATAAGATGTGAAAGAATAATCTACATACTCAAAGTTGAGCAGATTTATGTATTCACAGGCCAGCTGATCATCTCAAGTAAAAATAAACCCTGTTATATTAAAGACAAATATTTCAAAGAAAATCTTTTGACAATAAAGTACAACTTTCTACTTTCTGACCTAAATCTTCACCTTTCAGTCCTGGAGAGTATTTATTGTAATCTTTTTTTCAGGGTAATGCACTGAACTTCCCATTTCTCTCCCTTAGGAATTTTCCTCTTTTTTCAAACTTGAGAAGCAAAAGTGACATAACAATTGTGAAACTATTCAGAGGAAGAATGTCAGCTTTTGACAAGTCAACTTTTATCTCACTGAAGGGACCAGAAGATATCAGCAGATGAAAGCAAAATTGATGACTGATGAGGCCTTTAGCACAAAAAGTCATATCTAGGTGTGCTGCCTGTTTTGGGTCACCCACTTTCTCTCTACTTTACCCACTACTCCAACTCAATGCTCATAAAACATTCCTCTGATAATTAGTCTTGCATAGCCTGTTAATTCACAAATGATTGTAACTATAACCCTCTGTTTTTTTCTTTCTCTTGTAAATTGACTCTCTCGGGCTGGCTGTGTGGTACTGAAAGTCTTCATTGTAGTCATAGGTAACTGGAAAATTCACTTACAACGAAAAATTAATTCCTCCCCCCTTTCACTGGACTACAGTTTGATTGAATTGAACTAATAAATGATTGGTTTTAATAGAATGTAGGGAACAATTTTACCTTAAAGGATTTTTTTTTTCAATTATAAAATTTCTTTTTATTTTTTACCAGAGTCCTCAATTCGTTAACACTGGTTTATATTTGTAAAAGCCATGTTAAATGTTAAATGTGAGCCACAGAAAATATTGTTAAAAATTATCTGTGAGCTTGTTTAAGATGGCAGACTGAGCAGAGTTTTACTGCATCTTATTCCCAAACTCCCTTTGGGGTTGCAGAAAGTTATAAAAGAAATAAGAACAACAGAAAAATCAGAAATCAGTGGACCAGAATATTTGACAAAATCTGGAAAATTCCAAGCAGGTGGGATAATATTAATAGAGAAATGTACAATCCAAAACACCAGCAGTAAGTACAATATTTACCGAGAGAGCCCTCAAGGCACTGAAATCTGAGCTAATTGCACAAAGGACAGACTTGGGACACAGGACAATTACGACTGTAATTAATTAAAGAACTCTATTAGAAATAAGTGGGGCAGTTAGAATTTCATTCTTCTATTGCCCTGCCTCCCATCTTCTGTTAAGTAAAATGGCAGTTTTTATTCTCCAAATAAAAATATATCAACTCCTCTATACAAAGGAGATGGATCCATAAAGATAGACTCAATGAATTTCAAAAGAATTACATTATTCAGAAGTATGGTCTCTAACCATAAGGGGATTAAGCTAGAATTTATTTAAAAAAAAAAAAAGGTAACCTCTAAATCCCAAACTCCATAGAAATTAGGCAGGATATTTCTCATTATACTAGGGTCAAAGAAGAACTGAAAATGCAAATTGGAAATATTTTAGAATGAAAGATAATGAAGCTATAAAAAACATTTTTAAATGTGGAATACAGCTCAAGTAAAGTTTTGAGAGAAATTTATAGGCTTAATTATATATATTAGAGAAATTATCAAGGCTGAAAATCAATGGTTGAAATATTCATTCCAAAATTCTGGAATAAGTAAGTCAAATGAAAGCAAAGAATGTACAAAAAGACAAGTACCAAAGAGAAAAAAGATTAATGCAATCTAAGATAACTATACAGTATATATATAGAAACAAAGCTAAAAGTTTGTTCATTGAACATAACAATGAAATAAATAAACCACTAGGAAGAATAATCAAGAAAAGAATAAAACAATGAATTAGAAATATTAGGCATGAAAAAGGGTCATGAGAAATTATAATGTCAAATGATGAAAGGAATATATATATTGCATGACCAACTTCATAACAGCAAATTTTATCATTTGGATGAAATAGAAAACTGTACCGAATCATACAGGACTGAGATAAATTAAACAGAAAGTTTGATTATTTCAGTATTTGTTTAGAAATAGAATGCCTAATTTGAATCTTTCACAATAAAACCTCAGAACCAGATGGCATTTCCAAAGAACAACATGAATCTTACCTAAACTTATTCTGGAGTAGAAGAAAGGGAGAAATTTCTGGGTCTTTTTTATAAGGCTAACATCATTTTGATTGTAAATATTGACATTATGTCCCTTTCAAGGAAAAAAATGATATATTATTGACAGATATTTTATAAGAACTAAAATGTAGCTATATGTTTAAAATATAAACAATAATTATTAATATTATTTATCACATTAGCATTACTATTAATAAAATTCATCACATTAACAGAAAAAAAGAAACATAAGTTGATAATTTTAATAAATGTGCAAAAGGTGAAGTCATTTCACAATATCTAACACATATTCATGTTTTTTTGAAAACATTAGAAAATTAGGAAATAAAGTTTCATCAATCTGAGAAAGAATAACTCCAAAATCTTACTGCATATATTATGCACGATGCTGAAATATTGACACCTTTCCCCAGAAACTGGAAAAAACAAATTAGTGTCCACTATTGGCACTTCTAGTCCATGTTTCTATGAGTCAAGGAAAAGGAAGAAACAGAATAATTTTAGAAGAAAAATCATACCTGCCAATATTTATAGATCATACTATTGTGCAGATAGATAACGCAAAGACGTCTATAAACTATTTAAAAAGAACTAATAAGTTTATCACATTTGTTGGATACAAATAGATATTTTAAAAATCAAATATAACCCTATATACTAACACCAAATACTTAGATAATAAAATTAATGAGCAACAATAAAAATGTTTAATATCTAGTAATAAATTTAACACTAGTTTTGAAAGAACCCCCTTCCCACCACATGCACATATAAAAAACTGTTTACAGAAATGAAAAAATCTCAGTAAATAGAGGAATGTACACTTTTTGTGGATGCCAGCCTTAATATTGTAAGAACTTTAATTATCTCTAAAGTAAACTTCAATTAAATGAATTCTC
This sequence comes from Sapajus apella, assembly GCF_009761245.1. Lineage (NCBI taxonomy): Eukaryota > Metazoa > Chordata > Mammalia > Primates > Cebidae > Sapajus > Sapajus apella. Next base: position 17,141,756 of record NW_022436960.1, on the reverse strand, counting down.
AAAAAGAATTCCATCAGGTTATTTTACAGAAGTTGACAAGCTTAATTTTAATTTTAAGAAATGCAGTTAACCACAAATAACCAGGGCAAATCTAAAGAAGAATGAAGTTGAAAGAATTATACTAACAGATCTCAAAAGTTCCCATAAAACTATGATTATTAAAACAGGGTGTTATTGGCAACAAATGGATAAACTGACCTATAAAAGCAACTGGAGAGTACCAAACAAATTCACACACATTTCCCAAAACAGCAAAGTCTACATTAGTACAATATGTTGTACCAAATTATCGTAAATTATACAACATATGGTGCTGTGTCAATTGGAGAGACATTTGAAAAAAAAAAGATTCTGAACATTTATTTCAACCATAGGCAAAACCAGTTTCAAATGAATTGTTGGTCTATACATGAAAGATTATATAACAAAACTTTTAGAGAAAAGTTTAGAAAACATCTTTGTGATTTGGAATAGGCAAAACATTTCTTGACTAGACATAGAAAACAATAAATGGTAAAATTGATAAATTGAGTTATACTAAAATTCAGAACTGTTGTTCATCAAAAGATACTATTAAAAGTAAAAATCAGGACTCAGAGTGAGAGGAGATACTTGTAATATATGTAGCTAATATTGAATTCAAATGCAAAAATCTATCTATCTATCTATGTATCTGTCTATCTATCTATCTACCTTAAAAGGAGACTTCCATATCAGAAAGAAAAAGACAGACAACCCAATAGGGGAAAAAAAAAAAAAAAGAAAACCAACTGAGCTTAAGACTTCACAGAGGAGGATATAAAAGGTGTTCAATTTCATTAGCTGTTAGAGAAATGTGATTCCATATTCAGCTATTAGATATCTACAATGTGAAAGACAATAAAATACCCAATGTTGGCAAGAATATGAAGCCAATTACAGCTCTCATAATTGTCAGTGAGAGTAAAATTACTTTGGAAAGCTATTTATTATTATCTACTGAAACAGAATAATTTAATACTCTATGATCTTGCAATTCCAGTTCTTAGTCCATACCAAGAAATGTTACATACGTTCATGAAAAAGAAAAAGCTACAATGTTCATAGCAAAACTATGATTAATAGTCCAAGCTGGAATCTATTCACATGCCCATTGAGAGAAGAATGGATACTTTAAAACACAACAGAATACTACTCAATAATGAGAAAGAAATATCGAGAATGATCCAGAATGATAATAAGGATTTCCACAATACAGATACATCTTACAAACCTAACATAGAACAAAAAACGTGAGACACAAAAGAGGACATACTACAAGCTAAATAAACTAGGTTTTATTTATGATGTTAGGATAGTCAATATCCTTATGGGACATTGATAAACCTTGATAAGTGTTTATTAGAATTTTTCTACCGGGCGCGGTGGCTCACGCCTGTAATCCCAGCACTTTGGGAGGCCGAGGCGGGTGGATCACGAGGTCAAGAGATCGAGACCATCCTGGTCAACACGGTGAAACCCCGTCTCTACTAAAACTACAAAAAATTGGCTGGGCATGGTGGCGCGTGCCTGTAATCCCAGCTACTCAGGAGGCTGAGGCAGGAGAATTGCCTGAACCCAGGAGGCGGAGGTTGCAGTGAGCCGAGATCGCATCATTGCACTCCAGCCTGGGTAACAAGAGCGAAACTCCGTCTCAAAAAAAAAAAAAAAAAAAAAAAAAAAATTTTTCTTTACCCACATAGGTGACACAGAAGGCTAAAGAGGTATAAAGGGGGAGAAATGTTTCTTACCCAGGTAGGTTAATTCTCTGGTAAAGTCTTCTCCACAGTGGGGCCAACTCAGCAACAAACCATTAACACGATTACCCAGTAAATACAGAGCCATGCGGCTGAGAATTTATTCTGGTTACACCCTTGTGATAAATGTGGCCATAAAATCTGTGCTTTCTGATCTGGTTGTTGCCTTAGGACAGACAGTGTCTGAGTTTATCCTAACTATAAAGTGCTAGGATGAAAGTGTCTAGGTTAAATTATATAATATTTAAGACTCTTAGTGACTACTGTTTTAAAGACTGAGACCAAGTCATACAATGCTATCTGTCCCCATCACCTTCTGATGAGGTCAGCTTTCCCACTAAGGGGGCCACTTGTGTAATTCACCACATAAGCACCTTTTCATAGCTACTAGTCTTTAATAACTACCTTTGCCTCCTGTCTAAACTGTTAAATTTGCTTTTTGTATACTATCAGGCTCTTGTAGTCCCATCTTTAACCAACTTAGACATACTTTCTGTAATGCAGGTTTCAATAAATGACATTACTCTTTAGAAATCTAGATAAATGCTTATTGTAGTTCTGTGACTGTAACTGTCACATTTGTTTTAAACCAAAATCCTTAAGATTGTCCAAATGAGTTATTTCCCCTTAAAATGAAAAAACAAAACAAAACATCACATGCAACTGTTTCTATCTTTCCTAACTGATACAAAATGAAGCATACAAATAAAAGACAAAAAGAGAGTCAGGTCTCCGTCTTAGTTCTACTAAAGCTTTTCCAGAAAGCCAGCAGCATCCGTGTTCACGAGTCTGTGAGGCATGAATTTACTTATCATCACTTAGCCAGCTTTTGTTGGTTCCTGTATTTACCACGAAAAGAGTTCTGATAGATATGAAGAGCTGATTAAGAAAATGAAATTAGTGAGGGAGTAGAAGGTTGGAAGCTTGAAATAGTTACCAAGGCAAGGATGAGGGCAGCAGGAAAAATTGGGAAAAGAGGTCTGGGTGGTGAAGATGTGGACCATGGATCCAGGTGAATCATAGGAAGAGATACAGAAGCTCCTGGCTTGTCACCGAGGGTGTGCAAATCCATGAGGGCTTAAACATCCAAAATTCTTTAATGTCAAAAGTCTGACTGAGCACCTGAGCCTCTCTATTGATCCAGATTCTACTCGAGGAGAGTACAAAACTTCATGTCAATTGGAATTTCAAATCTTCAGTCACTAAAAATGTCAGGACTAGAGGATAGCTAATGAGAACATATGGTCTTCATATTGGTAGACAATTTGTTTTACAACTCCAGTGAGTACACGGGCTAATTTACATGCTTTTTTGAGGGGTCTTCATCTTGGTCCTTATACAATGTTTAACATTTTTTAGGTAATTGTGACTGGTATGCTTTAATTCTTTTCCACATGCAAATGGAAAGAAAAATCAATTGGAGGAAAGATCTTAGACAAAGACTTGGTTTTTGTTATCCATTTTATGAAGTCTTTTACAGTCTGCATGTAACCTGGAAGCAGTCCAAACTGGGAAAATATGCCTTTCATATAGACAGGACTGAAAGAATTTTCGACAGAGGTTCAGAACTTGACTCCAAGCTGTTGTTGTTAAGCGCTGAACCAATGGAAGCCCTTACTCTTGGAAACAATTGGGCCTTTTTCCCAAGATACTGCCCACATTTTTCTTTTCAACCACAAGCTAGGACTGTGGTTCAAGATAGAAAAATACATTTTAAAAATAAACTGAAGCCAATGAGTGGGTTTCATTATACTGTAGAATCTCAAGATCCTTTGATACAAAGTCAGGTTTCAATATAGTGTAATTGAAAATATTTTCTAGGGTTAGGAACCAGAACAATTCTTATATTCTTTTACTAAAGGGATCTCTGAACATTTTTGATGACAATGTCTATTCCATTCTAATTTTTAACTCTTTCATTTGCTGATATTACAGAGAAGGTATTCAGAAATAGGGAATAATATTTAATTACTCATTTTATTAGTTACCTTGAGCTGTCATAACAAAATACTACAGACTGGGTGGCTTAGACAACAGAAATTTATTTTCTCACAGTTCTGGAAGTTGGAAATACATGGTCAATATGCCAACAGAGTTGGTTTCTGATGAGGCCCCAAAGGGGTCTTTGCAAGCCTCTTTTGTGACATGCAAAGGGCTGCCTTTTCATGTGGGCTTCCCCCAGGCACACTAGGAAAAAGCTCTGTGGCCTCTTCCCCTTCTTATAAGGACATTAATCCTATAGGGTTAAGGCCCCATCCTTATGACTTCATGTAACTTTAATTGTCTCCTTAAAAGCTGCATCTCCAAAGCCAGTCAGATCGGGGGTGAGAACTTCAAATATGAATCAGAGAAGGATGTAATTAAGTCCATAACATTGATATTTGATTAATTCTTTTTAAAAGCAGCAATGGAGTAAAAAGTGGATTATTTACATATAGTTTTTTACATGTTTGGATTTAACATAGAACATTCTACATCCACAGTTACTATATTTTGATAAAATTCTAACTTTGTAAGGCTATGTTCAATAAAGTATACTGCTTTAACATTAACTAAACAACATATATAATTATTAAAGGAATTTGTCTCCAACAATTTTTTTATAAGATCTAAGTTGACTAGAAGTAATTCTTTTGTTATCCTGAGTCAACAAGATGTATTAGTCTGTTTTCACACTGCTATAAAGATACTACCAGGGACTGGGTAATTTAGAAAGAGAAGAGGTTTAATTGACTCACAGTTCTGCATGGCTGGGGAGGCCTCAGGAAACTTATAATCATGGTAGAAGGTGAAGGAGAAGCAAATACCTTCTTCACAATGTGGCAGGAAAGAGAAAGAGCAGGAGAAACTGCCAGTTATAAAACCATCAGAACTCATGAGAACTCACTATCAGGAGAACAACATGGGAGTAACTTTCCCCATGAGCCAATCACCTCCTACCAAGTCCCTTCTGTGATGCATGGGGATTACAATTTGCAATGAGTTTTGGGAGGGGACACAGAGCCAAACCATATCATAAGTATTAAGCAATAAGAAGATACCCTGGTGTTCATTTCCTTGAGACTAGTGAGAAGTGATGATGGATAACTTGACACTGAGAAATAAAATTTAAAAATTAAAGCACATGTCTGTGTGTGTGTGTGTGTGTGCGTGTGTGTGTGTGTGTGTGCGTGTGTGTGTGTGTGTGACCATTTGGTGTAGAGGCCAAAAATCCCTGTAAAATCCTTAAAAAGTTATTTAATTTTAATTATCATTTTGGGAAAGTGAAGTAAAAATTAAATTACAATTTAGAACAGGGATCTCCATCACCTGGGCCAGAGACCAATATGAGTCTGCATCCTGTTAGTAACTGGGCCTCATAGCAGGCGGTGTGTGGTGAGCAAGCCAGCAAAGTTTCATCTGTATTTACGGCCACTCTACATCACTTTTATTACTGCCTGATCTCTGCCTCCTGTTAGATCAGTGGTAGCATTAGATTTTCATTGGAGCACAAACCCACTGTGAACTGCACATGCAAGGGATCTATGCTGCACACTCCTTATGAGAAACTAATGCCTGATCATCTGTCCCTGTCTTCCATCACCTCCACATAAGACTTTCTAATTGCAGGAAAACAAACTCTGGGATCCCACTGATTCTATACTATGTTGAGTTGTGTAACTATTTCATTATATATTACAATGCTGATAATAATATAAATAAAGTGCACAATACATGTAATGCACTTGAATCATCCCCAAACCATCCCCCACCTCCAATTAGCCCCTGGAGAAATGGAACTCCCCAAAACCAGTCCCTGGTGCAGAAAAGGTTGGAGGCCACTGATTTAGAACCTTCAGTTCAGGCAGCTGAAAATCTGTTAAATAAATTTAAAGAAAAAAAATTCCAACAGAAATTGAAGTAAAGATATCATTCAGCTATCTGAAAAACATGAATTACAAAAAGAAGAAAACTTCATTCTCCAATAATGCTAGAGAAACAAGTGTTTTATATCAAACTAAATTGATGAAAACACCATTGCTTTTGAAGTAGTGTTTCTTTCAAGCTATGGCTTGGTATTGTTGACTACTAAAAACATTTCTTAAGTCTCATTTCAATATTTGATGTATTTATATTTTTGATGGAGATATTGTAGCATCTGTTAGATATTTCTTAGCTTCAATTTATATCTGGTGTCATTTCCTCTAGATAAATTAACTATATAATTTATAGTACTTTAGAGTTGATTTAAATTAAAATCATTTTATATCTCTCTATCAATGCTCAGTGAAAGCTGCACTTAATGATTCAAACTTCATTTCTGTCTTCTAACCAAATTGTGCTTGTCCTTTGGCTCTGAAAACTTCAAGGTGATTTAAGTTCCTGAATAACATATAGGAAATGTTTTAAGTGGTAATGCTGATTATATGCTTAGGAAGTATGAGTTGGAAGTACTAGTAAATGGGGAAAACGGTTTCATAGCTGCAATATTCGAATACTTTGTTGCTGTACTTTCTCCTGTGAAATGACTTCTGTTGTGCTTAACTATTCAATTATTTTGAGTGATTTGCAATATTCACGATAAAATGAAGTTGTTACCACCATGAAATTCCAGCCTGGAAATTGAAAGAAAAATCTCTTGAATTCATAGAACTGGAATGTGGGTGGCATTTAAGACCCGTCAGTTGAGAAAATTGTTTTGGTTGGCAAAGCTGGGCTCAGTTTAGATAAAATATAATTTGGAATAAATAAATCTCTTTTATAAGCATGCTCAGATGGTTGGTCCTAGCACCAAAGTCACTATGGAGATTTTCATGCCTGCAAAAATAATGCTCTGTTAAATTTATGTCACATTTGCATTTTTTAAGCCATTAACACGACTCTAGGAGGCACTGTTGCAGATAGATGTCAATTTAATGAGGCAATTAACTCAGGACCTTGTTTCTGTCATGCTTTGGCACAGATGCCTACACAACTGCATGAAAAGTTACAGCTTTGGTTGTTCCACAAGAGCATTATGCAGAATTAAAGAATGTTGCTGCTGGTGTCTTTCTGTTATTTGAACACTTTTTTTTTCACGTATACTTTCATCTTTTTTCTCCCTCATCTTTCTAATATAAAGTTTAATTGTATCACATTAACTGTCAAATAAGTTGTAATTTTACAGAATGAGAAGGAAACGTAAGATGCCACAAGTATTATTGTCTTGGTTTGTCCACATTCAATTCACCATCTAGAATCATAGATCTTTTTTTTTCTGAGATGGAGTCTCGCTCTTGTCACCCAGGCTGGAGTATAATGATGCTATCTCGGCTCACTGCAACCTCCTCCCGGGTTCCAGCGATCCTCTTGCCTCAGACTCCCAAGTAGCTGGGATTAAAGGCGGCCAACAGTACACCCGGATAATTTTTGTATTTTTAGTAGATACAGGGTTTCACCATGTTGACCAGGCTGGTCTCGAACTCCTGACCTCAGGTGATCCAACCACGGCCTCCCAAAGTGCTGAGGTTACAGGTGTGAGCCACCGTGCCTGGCGTAAAATCACAGATCTTTTGACATGTATAATCAAGGGTCCTCTGCTCCCGACTATTTCATCTTCCCAAATGGCAAAGGGCTCAGGTGGAAGAGTGGTGTGTAGCGCTTTTTCAAACACAGCTCCATGCATGGGCATTGTCTGAATTCCATACATTTCCTGCCTTATACACAGTGTCCCTAGCAGCTTTCCTCTCTTTTTATTCCCCCATACATAAGCTTGTCTATAAATACCAATTCAGCATGGATGACTCCCTAAACTCAATCTTTATTTACTTATTAGCTGTCTACTTCAATAGGATCTCGCAATCAGGCCAGGGATTCTTGTCTATTTTGCTTATTGCTATAGTTATCAAATATGCAACAGTGCCTGGCAAATAGTAAACACTCAGTAAACAGTATGTGAAGTGAAAAGAGAAGGAAACACATCTAAGAAGACTGCCTTTCACCAAGAGATCATTTTCATCAAAAATCATCCCATAGTTCCTTAGAGATTCCACTCTTTTCTGTTCTAAAGTAAGCCCCTCTTTGCATATTTCATGAAAATGTACACCCACCTCTCCCACAGAAAGTGTCTGTTGAAGTCAAACAGTCCAGAGTTTAAATCTTAACTCTGTTGTCCACTTAGCTGTGTGAATTCGTAAGTCACATGACATCTGTGCACCTGAACCTCAGTTTTGTAGCCAGTCATAAATATTATTGACTTGCAGAAAAGGTATGAGATTTAGAGATGGCCAAGATCACAAAACCTGGACATGTGTGAGAGGCTGAAAAGGGAAAGGTAGTTATTGCTATTCCTTTTATTATTACTGGACAGTATTTTAGTGTTCATATAAGAGCAAAATTTAACTGATTTTTATTAATTAGCTACCACTTTCAAGGCGTTTTTTGTTAGACTCTGCCATGATGATGTTTCCTTTTTCCTATTCAAAGAAGCTAGAATGGGGCAAATCGTCATAGTTCAGTTTGATTTGTGGGGGGTTGGGGCTGATTTTCCTTTCCTCTTTGGATATAACACTTCAGGGTCTCCACTAAAACTGGCAGTATTTACTACGACTTCTCCATACTGAGCCCTGATTTCCAGGCTTTGACCCCTGGAATCCTTAACAATTTTGGTAATTGCTTCCTCAGCTTCTCAGTCTCTAGTCCCCCACACTTGTGGGTTAGCAAATGCCCCAAAGGGAAAATCCACACTGGTTGCTGAGCACGTGAGCTTTCCTTTCCTTTTTTTTTTTTTTGGAGATGGATTCTCACTCTGTCACCCAGTCTGGAGTGCAGCAGCATGATCTCCACTCACTGCAATCGCCTCCTGGGTTCAAGCAATTCTCCTGCCTTGGCCTCCTGAGTAGCTGGGATTACAGGTGCCCACCACCACGCCAGGCTAATTTTTGTACTTTTCATTGAGATGGATTTTTGTCATGTTGGCCAGGCTGTCTCAAACTCCTGACCTCAGGTGATCTGCCTGCCTCGGCCTCCCAAGTGCTGGGATTACAGGTGTGTGATCCTTTTCTTCGAAACTTAAATCTGAAGTTCTGGCTCTCTTGGTTTTTCTGCAATGCCTTCTGTCAAATTTTGTAAAAAATGTTTTCCCTAACTCTTCTTGTTTTTCTCATTGTGAAAGTTTTATGTATAGTTTATCTGCCAATACCAGAAAGAAAATCTGTAATATTAATATTTAGAAATGATGTATTATTATTTACAAATGTTTTTCTCAAAATTATGACTATTTTGAAGAAATCATTCCATATCACATTTAATGTTTGTAATTTGGTAAATTTCACACAGTATACTCTGTGAACACAGACTATGCAGCTTAATTTCTAAGTAATGATGGTCACTCATTGTAATGAACATGTTTGAAGCCCCTCTGTTGTCTTACTATCACTGAACCTCAATTTACATTTGCATTTAAATATCTCATATTTCACACAGGCCTATTTAAAAAAATGGGGTAGTGTATTACAAACAAGTGAATCAAGGACGATTTGGGCTAATATTGACCAGGTCGCCTCTGATGCTTGATGCAAAAAAAGAAAAAAGCGGAAGAAGAACCAGTTATCCTTTGAGATTTGGGGTAAAATGCATCTTGTGTGCAGACAACTTTTAGTGCAGATTTGCCTGTACTACTTTATCTACTTAACGTGGCTGGTTGGCTGTGAGGGCCTCAATGTCAGACGACATTAGGATGTGTGTACATGTAAAATTAATCAACAGACCTAGCAACGGGCAGCATAGTCCCCCTAGAGCCTGGGGTTAAACATCTGTCTGGAGTGATGTTTCCTGAAAAGCTTTATGTACTGGCCAGAGGAGCTCCGAGTAGGCACTAATGTGGAAGGAAGGGCGAGACAGATACTTGAGGGGAAGTGCTGGGTTTCGGTGGACTGACAGCTCGCCATTTTACCCAAAGGTTACAACCTTAGACTCCAAAAGCTTTTAAGGCTTCTTGTTTCTGTATTGCTTGACTGCCTTTAGCATTAAGCACTTATGACCGGGAGACTCTCAGCATATGTCTTTTTCAGCGTTTCTCTAATGGAGATGAAAGTGTCTGAATCTTTAAGAAATATCCACCCCATAGATCACAATACTAACTTCGTGATAGTGGGCTGAACTATTTGATTTTTTTCACGTTTTTTTTTTTTTTTCACTGTAAAATTGAACCAGTAGGGTTTAGATGTATTTTGAGGTGGCTTAAAACCTCAGCAAGTTTTATTCCTAATATTTGACCAAGTTTGTGATCTTTTAGCAGGAAGCATGGTACCACTGAAAGAACATGAGTTTAGGTTCAGTTGTGGGCTCTGCTAATTATTAGTTGTGTGACTGAACCTGTCTCCTTCTTCACTGAAACACACCATGCCATCTCCTTGGGGACATTATCTGCATATCTAGCTGGGCTCATATGGATTGTGTTCTATTTGGAAGATGCTCTATTGGCATTGTCACCCTGAAATCAGACTCAAGAGATCACTCTTATTTGGTTGGTTGTTACCATAAGTAGTATTTTTGAAGAAAATGAGTTCTGTATAGCTGCTCTACAAATGTACAAATTCTTAATAGTAAAACAAAACTTGAACAGTGGCAAAAATAACTCCTTCCATTTAGCTGTTGAAGGCTGCTGAAGAAATGCAGCAAAATTACAACAAATCCATCTTAAGACAATTTATTTAGAATACAGAAGATTTAAAGACATGCCTGGTAGAGGCTTCCCATGGTGGAAGTGAACAGATACCTCACCAAGTATCAGTCATTTGAAAGGGAGTCAGCTGTCATTGAGTTGAAGAGTGGGGTTGCTTGTTCAATTGTCTTTGTGTTGAATGTTTGAAGGTACCATATTAGCAAAATAAAAAAAAAGCGATTAGGATTTATACGTGTTTCCTTAAATAAGTCCGATTTTAAATAACAGGTTTTTTTTTTGTTTGTTTTTTAAAACTTAAAATGGACTCAATTTATACAGTATATGAGATCGACTGTCTTTCTCTGGGAAATGAATGGACTGGCAGTCATAAGCTTTGAATTTTAACAATATTCTCCTCCTATCACATGTGATCTTGGGCATGTTAATTAAACTTCCAGAATATCACCTACCTCATCTAAAATGAGAATTACAAAAGAGATTAACTAGTCAAAACAGCTTCTTGCTCAAAGAGTGGATAAAAAACAGTACAATATTTAGATTATTTGCTGACTTGATAGTGAAACAGCTAACTGGAATTTGGGGAGACAGTCACAATCAGGTACTATTGTTGATTTCAAGAGTAGAAATGGACAGGAGAGATATTTGTAGAGTAACGACCCCACTGCAAATATCGAAGTCCTATTCCCCAGAACCTGTGAATATGCTAGCTTACTTGGGCTTTGTTGAGGTCATTACATTAGGACTCTGAGATGGGGAGATTATCTTGAATTATCCAAGTGAGCTCAAGGTCGTCATTTGGGTCCTTAAAAGTGTAAGAGGGAGCAAGAAGAAATCAGAGTGATGCCAAATCAAAAGAAATCAATCTGCCATGGCTAGCTTGATTATAGACAGCAAAAGGAGACCTTGAGCTAAGGAATGTCAGTGGCCTCTAGAAACCTGAAAATGTAGGAAATAGATCTCCCCTATAACCTACCAAAAGGAATACAGCACAGCTGACATCTTAATTTTAGTCCAGTGAAGCCATGTCATGCTTTTAACCTACAAAACCATAAGATAATAAAAATGTAATGTTTTAAGGCATTAAGTTTATGGCAATTTGTTACAGCAAAAATTGAAAATTAATACAATGCTTAACATGGTGACTAGCACACAGAAGCATCTCTATAATTGAAGGAAGGTTTAGGCTTGTTGGATAAATGAATGAATGAATGAATGAATGAATCAGTATGATAAACATCCATATGGAGTATCTGAAGAAATGGCGAAATGAACCAAGGGCTTTTAACTTTCATACTTCTTATGCATCCTTTACATTTACAACAGAGAGTCTCTTCTTTGGGAAGAGTACCTCACCCTTAAGAGCCCACCTCTCTGCTTATCAGCACGTATGCATGCTTGCCATAGCAGATGTGCTGTAATGCAAATATTAGCTTACAAAGCCATCTTCCTAGGATGGAAGTTGTTGGAGAGAAGGATTTTCTCATCTTCGTTTCTCTTTCCCAGCACCCAGCACAGAGCCCAGCCCAAGTCAGAATGCAATGGATAAGGTTGAAAGAATGAATAGAATGAAGGATGGAAACCAGGAAATGACTGAGAGTTCCATTTGTTCAGGTTTGAATCAAATGTCTTTAAATATTGAAGCATATTTGAGTACAGTAAGGTACTAGGAAGTTTTGAAGAATGTCAAATCCCCAGTGCCTGCCTCTCCAAGTCTGAAGTCTTTGATAAAGCTCCTTCTCCCTTGTTTGAACATGTTTGTCTTAGTTGTAGTATGCTAAATTCTGTAGAAAATAATGCCAACATCTTTGTAGCTTCACGCAACAAAAAATTGTTTCTGGTTCACAAAGGTTTTTAAGTGGTGTGAATGGTATTGGTGCTGGTGATAGGGATCTAGCTTCTCCCAGACACTCACATTCATAGACAGTAGCTGAAAGAGGCTCTTTCTTCAATGCGTTAGTTCTCTGGTTTTCCTTGCCACCTACGAATAGTAAAAAATCAGGGAATATAATGAGAGCATTCACACATGCTCTTAACTAAACCGTACCAGAAAAAGATACGACATCCACTCACATTTTATTGTAGAGCGCCAAGATCATGCCCCACCAAAATGCAAGGGGCTGGGAAATGTATTTTAGCTTTATGGAAATAAGAAAAATCAGGCTTTGTGAACATTTTGCCAATTTCTTATGTAGTCTTCTTCCAAAACCACTTAAGTTTTCCGCCTACATGTAGCGAACAGTAATTTCATCCCCAGGGGAGAAAACCTAAGGTTCAATGTACTCAAAATCCAGAACTTGAAGAATAGTGTTCTCCAGTTGTTCTGACTAGAGTTCCCTATTATCTGGCCTTAATTATGCTATTTCTAATCTATCAATTACATCTAACCTCTCAAAAAAAAAATCTGTATCAAGCAGTATTTTTGGCGGCATGAAATTTATCTCCAGTTATCAATAATGCAAGTGTCTTACGCAAGCATCTATGGTGCTTACTTCTTTTTCCTCTCACATCCTGTAGGCATGAGGTCATCAGTGTGTTATTCCAGCAGGACGTGATGATGTTAGCTGTGACGATCAAGATCTCCGTAGCTCAGCATGGTGCAAATTGGGAAAATTGATCTCAGAGACACAGCAGACAGGAACTGCCTTACAGGAGATGAAAAATTTTAAATAAAACTAAACGCTGCTTGTCATGTTTTCTATTTATTGAAATAGATAGAAATAAAAAGTCTCTGTGTAAATATGAATACAGGTATAAAGTATTTTATCTCATTTATGCCAACATCCAAGATCGTGGCTGCAATTAGAATTACTACTTGGTTAAGATTACAGTAATCTGTTGCCATTTTACAAAGTCTTTTGCATTGGCCAAACTGGATGATTGATTGATAGATTAGATATAGTTTAATTAAAGGTTAATTGTATCTATTCATGCAGATAAAGATATACACGGTACTAAATTTGTTGCAGTAAATAAAATTACCAATAAGACATAGTTTCTGATTTCTAGGACTGACTTAGAAAGAGATAAACAGTATTTATATTCAGGATAATATTACAGATGTATTTCTTATATTAAATAAAAAAATCAGCCTGCGATTCAACAGTGTTGAAAGGCACAATCAGCAAGGGATAATATCTAGACATGGACAAAAAAGTTTTGAAACTTTGAAAACAAAGATATTATCTTATGAGCTGCCAGAAAGCAAAAAGTGATGAATTGTGAAGATAAATAATTTTAAATCTCAATACCAAAACCCTGTTGAAAGAAGAATGCGGAAGAAGTTGAATAAAGATAATTGAATTTATGTCACTATAATTTGGTCAAAATGATTTTTTACTTTAAAGGTAGAAAGTAAATGTATTTGAAATTTAGAGGCCAAAATAATTTGTCAGCTGGTAATCTCTATTGCAGAGTTTAAAGCAAGAGATTTAGAATGTAAAGAGCAATATAAGGTTAGGGAATATAGTTGGTTTAAATATTAGCATAAATTTAGTTTTGTTAAGCCAAATACAGTAATAAAAATAAGACAATATAGTGTAACATGTAAAATTTATTTTTCAAAACATTTGTAACCAAGATATAATAGCTTGTTGCAGTAAATAAAATTACAAATAAGATTTTATAAAATTTACATAAGGAGAATGAAGCAGTATTAAGCTACTTCCTTAATTTTCCTTAGTGAAAATTAAGAGTTACCCAGAAAAAAATTATTGAAGAAATAAAATAAATTATCAAAAGTTACTGAAAAATTATTTGCTAAAATAAATTATCAAAAGTTACTGAAAAACTATTTGCTAAAGTATTGGAAATTATGAGAATGCTTTAGAGTATATTTTAATAACTGTAATGTCAAAAAATTTTTGAGAAATTAAAAAATAAATGCTGCAAATTTATACAATTTATATTTTTATGTATGTTCCATCAGCTTCTGGACTTATGTAATTATTCTAGCTGGAAGGAAATAAATAATTTGATCTCATTAAATACCAAATACATTTATAAAAACAAAATAAGAATAAATAAGAATAGTGAAAGGTCAATTTCCAAAACTGTTGAAGATTATACACACACAGGCACACACACATATATATGTGTGTATATATAGATACACATGAATACACTCGTATATATACATACAAATAAATTATCTATGTATGTATGTATGAATAATACAGTTAAATGTTAAGTATGCCTATATAAGGTTAAATGTAAATGGTCTTAACTTCCAAATAGAAACATAAGTGGTGACAGACTAGGTTCAGAAAACAAAATTCAAAATAACTTTGTTTATAAGAGGAAAACACAAATATATTAGAAACAAATGAATAATCTAGGATTTACAAGGCTTGTGTGGAAACAGAAATGTATGCATTTCTAAAGGTAAACGCATGCATTATCTACAGATAATACATATGTAATAGAAAAATTAATTTAAAGAATAAAGTTATTCTAAAAAATGCATAATATACAGTAAGAACTAACAAAAACACTAACAAGGAATGTACATATCTCAAGCAATATAGCATTGAAATATCTTGAGGAAATTGTTAGTAAAGCAAATAAAATTACTTTTGATACAATTACAATTCCAAATTCTGATTTCTAATTAATTTATCTACCTAGATTATTAAACAAATATATCAAGAAAAATGTAATAGAGAAAGTGAGTCTGGACTCCAACAATGTGTTGACCAGTTAACTTATAATAACATTATGTTAAGAAAGGAGAAATGTGGCTGGATATAATAAAATAAATTGGGTTTATAAGTGATTGAACAACTGAAACCAAAGGTTTTTGATTAAGAGAATGATAGACAAATTAAGGGAAGTTTCAAGAGACATTCCCGGAACACTTTTTTCCTGCTTTCTTCTAAGAAACATTTCAAATAATAATTTAGGCGATTGCATGCTTATCAAATTTGAAAATGATAGAATCTGACTCCCAAAGCCATTCATTTTGTACATCTAAATTTGTACATCTTGAATCACTAAACAAGATGAATGTAATCCTATCAAGATGAAGTTTAGTAAAATTCTCAATACGCTATTTCGCTTAGGAACATAAATTCAAATATATAACTATAGGACTTGTGAAAATGACTTGGAAGCCTATTTGAAAGAAATGTTAATGTTGTAAGTGACAAAAAACTCAGTGTCAACCAACTGTGTCTAGAAACATCAAGAAACCTAATGTGAGCATAGGCTGCATAGATTACGAAAGAGAAAAGATTCATTTTATGGGCAAATGAAGTCGAAGGATAATCAGGAAACATACTGAAATGCTGTAAAAGTTGCTAAAATAATTTTTTTTAATTTCAACAGATTCCCTATAAGATGGCTACAAATACTTAAAGTATATTCTTTGCATTCCATGAGCAGTTTCAAATACATGTGTGTGTATGTATACATGTATATATAAATTATTAGAAAACATCCAAAATGGTCCTGAAAAAGGAGATTTAAATGTCATATATGAATTTTGATAAAGTTTAAACAGAATTCAATACATTATTACTCTGAGTGATTAAGTAATATTAGTGAAAAAAGGCAAGACATTTAGTTCATACACATTTTCTGCTTCACAATCAAGTAAAATAAATATTGTACTATAGCTTATTATTATTTCTATTCTGTAAGTCTATAAATTGATAAGTTGAACTCTATCAACTTGACACTGAACGTATCAATTCAGTCACATTGTGGGTGAACCTGCCCTGTAGAGTTGATGAAGGAGGAACAGGGTCATAATTTGTTTAAAAAACATTCAGAGAAATGTTTTCTGGGTTGCAGACATTCCTCATTATAGCTCATAGGCTCACTGCTCAAACATTCATATTTCCTTTAAGGTCTGTGGTTTCATTGCTTCCTTGCCAAGTTTGTGTGAGGATTTTGCAACGGTTCCCAAGATCTCAGTTTTTGTGATCTGGCCTCTACTTTCTTCCCTATCAAATTGCCTGTCACCCTCAAATGCTATGTATTGGAGCAGGGAATGGGTCTCCACCATTTAACGATCTCCCTCTGAATTCATTTCTTTTACTTACCTTGAGAAAATTTAGGCAAGACCTCTGTCCCTAAATCTACCACTTTCTACCTTTGAAGTCCTCTATTCTTGGACAATTTGGCACCATCGCTTCTACAAGCCTGTCTTTCAAAAACAGAAAAGCATTATGTAGCATTTTACTTCTTGGTGCTTGGAAGTTTTTCCTTCTAGATTTGTTGCTCTTCAGCTTTTATCAATAGCTACCCCTATTCTCAAGTTTTTAGAGAATAAACTCAAAGGCTTGACTTGGTAGCCTTCTTAGACTAGTAGTGAATAAATTATCAATATCAAAGTGATCTTTAAAAAAACAATAAGGGCTCAATATACTATTTAGGCATGTGATGATAACTTTCAAGAAAGTATTAACCATATCTGCCATATAAGAGGTACATATTTCACAGGTATTATGCTATACATTTGACTATCATTTAGTAATATTTTACATCATTGCATGGTAAAATATTATAAGGACCCATGTTATTGCTAAAGATGTATAAAGCAAAAACATACATTAATATAATAAGTCATCATTCATCATTCTAGATAATAAATAGAAACCCGTTATTCTTCAAAACAAGATATTGATTAGCATATAGCTACCGTTATTTCTGTTCAGTATTGCAATGGAAATTCAAGAATATTTTGGATTTGGAAAAAGTATAAGAAATGAAAATGTGTAAGAAATACAACAATATGAAACAAAGGAATGAAAATAGCACATCTTACAGATGATGACTATACATAAGAATATTAGGAAAATAAAAAAAAAAAAACTAATAGAGAAAAAACGTAAAATTAGCCAAATTCAGTGTATAATTACTGTTTCTACAGAAGAATGATGGAAACAGCAGCAAATATATTTGTATTAGTTTCCTGTGGCTACTATAACAAATTACTAGAAACTTAGTGGCTTAAAGCAACAAATAAAGTTCCTTTATGGTTCTGGAAACCAGATGTCCAAAATCAGTATCACTGGACCTAAATCAAGGCATCAGCAAACGAACTCCCTCCACAGTCCTAGTGATGAATCTTTTCTTTGCCTCAAGTAGCTTCAGATAACTGCTGGCATTCCTTGACTTGTAGATGAATCACTTCAATCTATCTTTGTGGTCACGCTGACTTCTCTTCTTCTAGTTTGGCTGATTTCCCTTTGTGGCTCTCTTAAAAGGACAAATGTGATTGTGTGGATTGCCCATGGGACAATCCAGGGTAATCTCATCTCAAAATTCTAAATTTAATCATATCTGTAATGTACTTTTTGTTGTTCTTGTTAAAGGTAACATTCAGCAACTCCAGGGATTAGAATGTGAATAGTTTTCAGGGGCTATTAAGCCTACCACAATATTCATCTACAAAAAGAACAGAATTACCAAGACTTAAGTATTAATTCAATTAGAAACACATAATTCATTTGGGAAATTCCTTGGTTTCCAGTTAGAGAAAAAGAGAAATAATAAATAATTAAATAAATCCATTCTGATTTATTTTTTGAGGGACTGACTGATAGTTAAAGTTTTTATGGAATGTTTTATAGAACTTGACAAATTGTTAGAAAAATTAAATTAGAAACATATATTAATTTAATCAGTGATTAACATATTTTAAAATTAATGACAAACTTACCATGCAAGCATTTCAAACATGTTAATATTTTTAATGATCAAAATCTTTTGGCATAATAGTAAAAACAGTAAAAAATGACAGTGGAAAGAAAATTAAAATAATCGATGACATGGATCCTAACTATGATCAAAAAAGAATACAGAAAATAGTGAAAAATTTTCTTAAGGTCTTTAATTCTGAGTTTAATGATGAATCAATTTATCTTATTCTTCATTCTATATGTTGAAATACACTACAAGGAATACACCTAAATATTATCAATTTGTAAATTAAGAATGACAACAGAATGTAATGCTCATTTCAAATCTTAAGATTTATCAATGATGAATATCATGATAACATTAAAACTATGATGTATGGGTGGGTGTATAGTAAGTCATTCATAAAGTTTCATAGTAAAATTGTGCCAGGGAGAATTTTGTACACAAGTAATAGAACCCCTTGCCTAGAGTGTCTTAAGCAATAACAACAGTTAATTATCTTAAATAAAATGAAGCTTGGAGGTTGTCAGTACAGCGTTAGTACAGCTCAATATTTTTACCAAGAGTATTCTTTTACTCTAATGTCTGCAGCTTGTTGCTTTTTTGATCATAGGCATATTGAAATATGGGTTCCAGATGGCTTCAACACCTCCAGACATCATGGCTCCATTCAAAGCCAATAATCATAGGAGATGTTGATAAAAATGGATTTTTCCTTAAGTTATTATTTTTTCTTTTTGTTTTTTTCCAGCATAATGAAAGAAACAATTCCCAGAAGTTTTTTCAGGAAACTTTATCATAGGCTCAATGGCAAGGAATAAGTGATATGGCCACAGCTAGTTACAAAAGTCTGGGAAAGAAAGATGAAATCTACAGGCTTAGGTAGGCATTATTAATCCTTGGTGTAGAGCACATAATTCTTCTAAACACAACCAGCATGTGTTAGCCAGGAAAAAATGAGTAGAATGGTTATTGGTTAAGAACTAAAATGTGTGTGGCAGTAATCTATTACATTAATGCAGTACACAGGGAATATTATGTGATGATAGAATAATACATCAAAATATAGATACAAACAAACTATATAATGCTAAAATGCACTTACTAAAATAGATGAAGGTAAATTAAATTGGCGCTCAACATTCATTCATTCATTTATTCATTCCTTCGACAATTAATTACTGTTTAATATATATCAGGCAGTATGTGAAATCCTCAGTATATATTGTATTAGCCAATGAAATGGTCTCTGCCCTAGTGAAGCTGAAATTGAATGGTTGCCCAGTAAATGGAATAAACTCTAGGAAATCTAGAGTACTTTTATGTCTCTGGTGGCATTTAAAATAGTCTCAGTTTCCTTGGAGATCAAACCTCAAACTTTTAATGACATCTTTAAAACTGGAAGGTCAATTCTATGAACATATTTTAACTTTTCAAAATTATATATGATCACTTAATGAAAAATTAGAAGCAACCAAGTATCTAATAGCAAGTGCATGGCTTATTCGACCATATTTTTTAATGCATTAAAATTCAATAAGGGCATTAAAAGGTGTGGTTTTGGACTATAAACTTACATAGAAATTTATAAGTGAAATAACACCATGAAAGAAGATAAAAAACAGTGTATTGAAACTGAGTACAATCTTTCTTACCTATCTCAGGTCTGAGAACTCGCTTTTACAATACTTATGGCATGTCGCCTCCTAGGAACCGGCATCAGTACCTAATCTGAAAAATTTCCCCTGCTCCTTGTCATATACTCAAAATTAATTGATATTTTTTCTTTTAACACTAATGTTTTTAATTACTTCCTATCTTATCTGTTATCACAATGTATCAAATTAGTTAGGTATGTTTGTCTCTCTGGTTTTTCAACACCTCTTTAAGGAAAGAAACAATAGGCCATTCATTTTTGTATTTCTGGGACCAGAGACATATCACTCTTGTGTCCTCAATATCCACAAATATGACTATCACAGGGAAGGTGCCCACAAGATGTTTGCTCAATGAATCTAGTTAAGTACTCAATAAATACTGGCTGAGTGAATGAATGGAACATCATGGAACTGTAATCATATTGGTGATCTGCATTAAATTCCAAATTGTTTAATATAATTTAACATTAATGACATGCATTTTTTCAGGTAAAATGTAACACCTTGACTATTGTACATTAGGATGTTCTTGAAATGTGAAATCTAAATAAATATGTACACAACTTTGAATATCTCTTTTTATGGCAGCTCTCCTTGGTTGATTTATTTGGATACCCTGTTAGATCTACTGAACTCGGTATCACACTTGACTTAGCTTTGTTTGACTCCAGCTTCCACACCGTTCACCAACCTGGATCTTTTTGATGTAGCTCATTATCCATAAATCACTGCTCGCATTGTCTAATTTAAGATCCAGGGTAACTGCATACTTGTGTATTGTTGTTTCTTTTGTGGAGTGGGCAGAATTTACATGAAAGCAGAAAAGAGAGTACCATGATTATACTCTAAATAGAATAAGAGAACAGAATGTCATTACCTTTTATTCTCTTACTCTTTTCCTCTCAACAGATTACCAACAGAGCGGTATTCACTGATTTTGTCTCCTTACCTACATTACAAGACTATGTGTTTCATTTAACTACGCCACCGGCAAATCATCCAAACATTCCACTTGACTTAACACCAGGTTTACACACAGAAAAAGAATACTGAATGGATGCTTCAAATAAAGAATGTGTGCATACGTGTTTTACTAGGGTCTCTGAAATTAACCTAAAACATCCTGGATCTCTATTTCAAAGTGTTAATCACAACACCAAGACATTTCTATCTTTTTCTTCTTTTTGTGGAGGTTTTCTCCAATAGAGACAACTATCTAGATTGCTTTAAGTGAATGTTCTTCAAAGCTGCTGGCAAAGACAGACAAATCTAGAAAGCCCTGATGTTTCATAAACAATATTCCCATGAAAAATTAAGTTTTGGCTTCTTTTGAGAACCAGAGGTGAGTGTGCGTGGAGTGAGGGGGATTTATATGAAAGGACACAACACAAAAGTTGAAAATAATTCTATCCCCTTTCTCTTAGACAAATGGTTTAGGTTTAACTGCCCCTGTTTTTGTTGGACCTGAACAGAAAAGAGAAGTATGTTAATCTTCTTTTTCAAAACATACAGACTTTTGGAAATGGAAGTGAACAGCTGTTCAACTGTCAAGTCACCAGCTAAATTCAAGTCTGAGAAAAGAAGACAATCTGTTTAAATGAAACTGTGTGAATGAAGGCTGGGGGTTTGGCACTTGTGTTTGCAAATAATAATAATAATAATTAATTAAACAATTGTTACTAAAATAAAGATTCTATTCCTAGGATGACGTTTGTTTAAACTGTTGGAAAATCAATATTTAAAATGGAATCTAGAAACTGAAGTGTGCCCTCTGCAGGATCACCAGAATGATGGGAAAATTAAACACAATCAACTCCTGAACTCCCCAAGGTCAGAGGTTTGGTCTAAGTCAGTAACTAATATCTAGAAGGTATTCCAGAAAAATGCATGTTGACAGAGTTAACAAAAGGAATGGTCAAAGAAACCCAGGAGTCACATTTCATGCCTGTATTAGTCTGTTCTTACACTGTTAACAGACATAATTAATTAAAAAAGAAGAGGTTTAATGAATTCACAGTTTCACATGGCTGTGGAGGCCTCACCATCATGGCAGAAGGTAAGGGAGGCAAGACACGTCTTAATGGCAGCAGGCAAGAGAGCATGTGCAGGGGAACCACCCTTTATAAAACCATCATACCTCGTGAGACTTATTCACTATCACAAGAACAATATGGGAAAACTCCCTCTCATGAGTCAATTACCTCTGACCCGGTCCCTCCCATGACATGTGGGGATTATGGGAGCTACAAGTCAAGATGAGATTTGGGTTCAGGCACGGAAAAAAACATATCATTTCCTCTGTTTTTCAAAGGCCTTATATAATTGGTTCTACTTTAGAAAAATTAATCCAATGATAGTTGGCAAAATATTCAGTTGTGTAAAAGATGGGTAATTGTTTGTACACTTTTAATAGTTTAGAAAATTAAGATATAAGCCATTCGTTAAGAGAGCAAATAGCCTATCTCATTATGACAATAATTAACAAGTTGATTTTTTTCATGTATGATAAAAATCTTTGAATGTGTTTCAATTTAAAAGTCATGAGAAGATAATATGATTTTTCCTCCAAAGTTGGCTGTTTGGCTATTAGGCTCTAAATCTCATAATGTAATGACCTTGGTGAAAACATAGTAATTTAAATATTGGACATTAGATTTGCAGGTGCAGAAAATCAATTGTGTCAATATACAAAAATTTTATTATACTCTTACAATGATTCACACTAAAAATACTTGGCAGAGACAGATATATAAATATACATGGCAACGTATTAATTTATAAAGGTGGTGATTTCTCTAACCATTTTCACCCCAGCTGTATGTTATGGAGTCATAGTTGGAAACCACTGGGGAGGGTCATTCCAGCTGAAAGAGGCAAACTGTCAAGTCCCGGCGCTCTGACACCTTCCTGCTCAAAAGGTCTCTCCATCTGCCATTGCTCTCTTTTCTGTTTATATGGGTCAATGCCTCCTGTACAAGGAAACATGATCTTCTATCATCTACGGTATTGTTCTTCTCTATGTTCTGAACTTCCTTTTTCTGGACTCAGCTCTCTACCATATCTTCATCTTCAAAACTTTCCCACAGTGTTTTCTACAACTATCCATATAGAATAACAACAACAACAAAAAAACACATCTTCAACTTTACATTCCTTGCTGTAAATGAAGCTTGACTCTCATCTGAAGATATCACCTTCACTGTTTCCCTCTTAATTCTAGCTGCTTATTTTCTCACATGCATACCCCTGGATGAACTCCCTAAACTCCAGTGGCACTTCTAGCAATAAGACACACATTCTCTTGTAAAACTGACAAAAAAAAAAAAATGCACATACTGTATTGGTTTGTTCTAAAATTGCTACAAAGAAATACCTGAGACTGTGTAATTTATTTTAAAAAATTAGGACTAATTGGCTTACAGTTCTGTGGGCTGTATAGGAAGCGTAGCAGCTTCTGCTTCTTGAGAGGCCTCAGGAAACTTACAATTATGGTGGCAGGCAAAGGGGAAGCAGACACATCTTACATGGCTGGAGCAGGAGCAAGGTGGTAGGGGAGGAGCCACATACATGTAAACAACCAGATGTTGTGAGAACTCATTCACCAGACAGTACCCAGAAGGGATGGTGCTAAACTATTCGTGAGAACTCTGCCTCCATGATCCAGTCCCATGTCCAACAATTTGACATAGATTTGGTGGGACATGGCACCAACTCACCTACACACACATGCCTGCACACACACACACACACACACACTCTCTCTCTCTGTCTCTCATACACACACACATAAACTAAACTCATTTGAGGTTCATGACGTGTCACTATGCAGCTCTCACTGCTTTCTTATTGCCATCATCTAACTTCTGGTAATTGGTTCACTAACATAGCGTCAGCCCAATCCTGTCATTGCCATCCTTCATAACACATGAATCCTCTATGCTTAACATACTCATCTCTGAAGAATTTGTCCTCTTCCCCACCACACATCCGTATCTCTCAAATTATGAATTTTGTTATAAATATAAATTATCTCTACTACAGGAGTGCTAATTCAGTTCTTAAACTCCTGAATACAACTCAATTCCTAGCTATGGTCATTTCTGTGCTTAAGTGAGAGTTCCAGTTCATGGTGTTTCTGAATTCGTAGGGTTCTTTAAGTATCTTTTTTTTTGTTATCAACATTACTTTCTAATCATCAACACTCAAAGTCAATCTTGTTCAGAATTTCTTGTCGACAATTTCTTTCCATCATTATATTAAAAGTGTCAATTCTTCTCCACATATTTTCAAACGTGAACTCAGCCTCCCAGCTCCCAGCCAAAGAACCATCCGATCTCTTCACAGAGAAAATATGATATGTTCTCAATTTCTGCTTCCACCTATATGAGCCTATCTACATTTACCTCTAGTTTGTCCTGCTTCATTCTGCTTAAGTACAGTTATTGGGCATGTTTCCTCTTACAGTCGAAATCTTTTCTTACGTGAGTTCTCCATTATTGCCTCTCTATGCATCAATATTCTCACATTAAGATCCTTATGGTGTTTATCAATTATACATTTATGGGGAGATATATATATATGTGTGTGTGTGTGTGTATATATGTATATAATTGTTCCAAGTAAAATGTTTCTGCTTTTTTTAGATTTGTGGATTTTCTACCTTGGTCCATATTTCATGTAAATAGAAAGTGTGAGATAAACTTTTATTTACTTTATTAAATATTAAGTAAACTAAAATGCTTAAAAAGCCTTTTTACACACCAAAAAACTACACTTTTCTCTGTACTTGGACACTTTGATAAATCGTAATTGGTAGTTTACAGATGGGAAGCTTACTTGCAAATGTTCTAAAGATGAATGCTTCCTTTTATATGACATTTTGATATAAATTAAATTCCGTGTGTTTCACATATAGCTGAAAAAATAGTGTTAAAACAATACTTCCTCTGCTGAATATATGTGAAACTGTCTCTTTGATTAGTGATTCTGTCTCCTCTTTCACAGCAAAAAATAACCCTCAAATTTCTGTAATTCTTTCCTACTTCCTCTGCTTCTGCTATGAATATTTTCTCACGACACTGGAAAAAGTTTTAGTAGCTAACTATAGATATTCACATACACACATATGTGTGTATACATATATCTACATATATATGCATATCATGTGTACATATTTATACATATACATTTATATTGCAATGACACCGATATAGCATTAAATGGCTCCCTTCCCACCTGTTATTGTAGGAGCAGCTGTAATTCTTAAATAAGCCTTTATTCCATTGATGTCCCCAAGGGTTGTCTCCATATGTGCCCAGGAACTCATTCCTTACCCGTAATGTAGCATCTGCTGGTATTTTTATTTCTTATTTGTCCTGTGAGGAGATGCTACAGAAACTACAGAGCCGGGAAATCAACTATTATGATTAACTCTCTATTAAAATCAGTGCCTGCCTCTGAGCTATTGATGATTCTAAAAAATACAGCAACTACTACCATTACCTCCTTATGTATAAGATAGGATATTGATCCCACCTCCACGTGTAGTAGTAGTGAGTCTCATAATGCTGTAAGTTTTGGTGCTGTTTCCCAACTCTGCACGTGCCACAGTAATTATAAGCATTAGCCTTAATACACATTGGGTTGTCCCTTGAAATGAGAATTCTCGTCTTCCCATTTTTTATCTCCTAAAAATCCAGGCCAACATATGACCTTTCTTGGCATAGATTGAGGTTCAAAGGGCCTACCATGTACCAAGCAGAATATTGATTTTGGAAAGATCTCAAGATTTTTATTATACAACATGGGAAAGAGATGTGTGAACGAACTATGTGGCCATGGTTCTGATGAAAAAATGTGGGAAGTGTTCAGAAAGCACGAAGAAAGAGCTGTCTTATCCTGTGTGAGCGTTACAGTTTGTTACAGAAGAGAAAGCCTTACACTGGGTTTTCAGTGGTAGAATACATTCAACCGAGAGAAAAAAAAAAGGAAAGAAATTGCAAGCACAGAATTGTATGAGCAAAAGGAGTAAGCACAAATATTTATTCAAATTCTGGGGATCACAGAATACTCCCATGGCATTAGAGGTTAAAAAATCTCAAATGTCTTTATGGGTCAGGAAGCACTAAAGTCAAACCATCCAGATGTTGGGATGTAGAAAGAGATTTTAGTCACATGCCACATGGTAACATTTTGCTTAATAATAGAGCATGTATATGATGGTGGTAATACTGTATTTTTCTATGCTTAGATATGTTCAGATACACAAATGGTTATCATTGTGTTCTAATTGCCTACCGTATTCAGTACTGTAGCATGTTTCAGAGGTTTATAACATAGGAAAACTGGTTATACCATAGAGTGTAGGCATATGGTAGAATGCATATCACCCAGGTTTGGGTAAGTATACTCTATGAACTTTGCACAATGACAAATTTGCCCAGTGATGCATTTCTCAGAATGTATCACCCCATTTAAATCACACTAGAATGTATTCATAAAGTACATTTGGAAAGGGCTTATACACTTCAGTCTGGGACGGAAGTGACCAGTGTTCAACTCCAGATAATTGTTGCCATGTTGGAATAATAGATTGGCAAGGACAGATTTTTTTTTAAATTTAAAAAGTACAGATTTTTAACATGAAATATTAAATCACAAATGTATAGTTTTATAATATTGGTACTAATCATATTTTTATTTAATTCTTTGAATCTCTGATGGTTGACACTCTTTAAGCAAAATAAACAGATTTTTTAGCATCATCTCTTTTTTGGGTCATCATTTTGTAAGATGGGGAATGTAAGTGTTGGATGAGATGTCATACGAGATAGTCATACTGAGTTAAGTTTGTTTCTCCTAAGTCAAAGTAATAGGCCAATCAGAAACCATTATTTTGCCTTACTCAGAGATGTTCCACCACTGTTATTGACAATCATTCATACATCTATTTTTTTTTTAAGATTCTTCTTGACTTTGTCTCCTTCTATCTCTTAACCTTGGATTTATCTCTTGGATAACATTCTTTTTTGGGTGCATTTGTTCTTGATCTCTTGGAGACGCTTACTGTGTTGTCTCAATGGCCAACATTTATTCTTTCTGCTGTTTCTTCTGGGTTCAAACTACATCAAGTGGGTTTGTGTTTCATAATCATTCCCTCAGAAATCAAGTTCTGTGTTACTGGTCAAGATCCTTGTCAGAGAATGTGGCTTTCACATGGATGAGGGGATGTATAGACAAATTTGTTCCAGGTTCAAAGAGGCTGTGCTTAATATTCTAAGGAAGTAGGACTATATGGATCTAAAAATAGAACATTATCAAGGATCTACAGGCAAGGAACTAGAAGCATTCACTTTGAGTTTACATAGCAGTAGTATGAAAACGGATGACCAATGATCAAATATCTAACTCTCAAGGAAATCTTTTTTCAGCAACTTCAACCTATATCAGACTTTCTTTTGTGAAGGTCTGCACCGCTTATCTCCATCATATTATCTATCACTAAGTAATAGTAGTATCTCTCTCTTCCTCTCCTCTGTCTCATTCTATATCCATCTATCTATCTTATTTATCACTAATAGTAGGATCTCTCTCTTCCTCTCCTCTCTCACTCTATATTCAACTATCTATATATCTCTATATATCTATCATCTATCTATACTTCCTGTTTAATTCCACTATGCTAGCAATGCATTTTAATTCTTTTAAATTTTAAAATTTAATAATGTATGTTTGTGACACAGAATAGAGTCTGTTTGTTCACAATATGAACATCTTGGTAAATGTCCTATGTTTACATAAAAAAAAGTCATGTTCTGCTGCGTTTGAGTGCAGTAATCTATGAATATCAATTAGACCAAGTTGGTTGATAGTATGTTCAGGTCATCTGTGTACTTATTGATTTAATGTTCTATTAATTGGTGAGTTTTGAAGCATCAAAATATAATTGCAAATTTTTCTATTATCCTCTCAGTTCTATCCATTATTGTTTCATATATTTTGAAGGTCTACTATTGAATCCATACAAATATTTGGTATTATTGTTTCTTGTTGATAAATTATGTCCTTAATAAAATTTGTAATATTCTTAATCTTCACTGGTAATAACCCTTGTTCTGATGGCTACATTTTCTATTATTAATATAGAAACATAAGCTTCCTTTTGGTGTTTAAGTAGTATTATTTTTTCATCATTTTGCTTTTAATCTATGTCTTTATATTTAAAATGAGTCTGTGTTAGATAGCATATAATTGGATTTTAGTTTTTTAAATCCAATTCAGCAATCTTTGACTTTTAATTGAGGGTTTAGGCCAATTGTACTTAATGTAACTATTGGCATGGTTGGATTTTAATCTATTAATTTACTATATATTTTCTTTTTTTCTGCTCCCTTTTCTTCCTCTTAACTTTGAGAAAAGTAAACAGAAAATCTCATGTTTGTTTTTTATACTCACAATTGGATTATGGCTCTTGAAAATATTTATAGCTATTTGAAAATTATTACTCTTTTAAATTGTTTTTGAATTACCTACCCTAATGTTTAAAATATGTATAATTAATTTATCACAGGCTAACTTCAGGTGATATTATGCTACCTTTTAAACAGAAAGAATCTTACACAGTATACATTCAATTCTTCTCTACCGTTCTTTGTTTGTTGTCATAATTTTACTGTTATGTAACAATTCCACAATATATTTTTATTAAACAATTAGTTATCTTTAGAATGCTTTTTTTGACCAAGTTTTGCTCTTGTTACCCAAGCTGGAGTGCAAAGTCACGATCTCAGCTCACTGCAACCTCTGCCTCCCAGGTTCAAGCAATTCTCCTGCCTCACCCTCCCAAGTAGCTGGAATTACGGGTGAGCACCACCATACCTGGCTAATATTTTTGTATTTTTAGTAGAAATGGGTATTCATCATGTTGGCCAGCCTGGTCTTGAACTGCCTTCAGGTGATCCACCCACATTGGCCTCCCAAAGTGCTGGGATTACTGCCCTGAGCAACCACTCCTGGCCTTAGGATTTTTAATAAGAAAATACATTTTATTTTATGTTTATTTTGAACATTCATGGATTGTTTATTTCTATATGTTGACTGAGTTTCTGTTTTGGTATCACAGTTTTCCTGCCTGAAGAATTCCCTTAAATTTTTGTTTTTAACTTTTGTTTCAGGTTTAGGGGTCCATGTGCAGGGTTCTCATTGAGGTAAACTATGTTGTGTTTGATGTAAAGATTATTTAGTGTCTCATTTAGTAACTACAGTACCTGATAGACTTTTTTTTAATCCTCTCCTTTCTCCCACTCTCCAATTCCAACTAAGCCCCAGTGTCTGTTATTTCCCTCTTTGTTTCCATGTGTTCGCTTTGTTTTACTCCCACTTGTGAGAACGAACAGTATTTGGTTTTCTGTTCTTGTAATCATTTGCTTAGGATAACCTCTCCAGATACATTCATGTTGCCACAAAGAACATGATCTTGTTCTTTTTTATGAGCACTTTTTATAACCCAAGTCTACTGGAAATGAATGATTTCAACTTTTACTGCAAAAGTTTTTATTTTCCCTTCATTTTAGAAATATTTTTGTTTGGTATAAGACTTTGGGTTGATAGATAGTTTTTCAAAATCATTTATAAATCACAGTCATCTATCACTCTATTGTCTTCTAATTTCCACAATTTCTGGATCTCTTCTATTTCTTTCTCTCCTGCATGTAATTTATCTTTTCTTTCTTTTTTTTCCCATGGATGCCTTAATATCTTCTGTTTTTCTACTATTTTCAGCAATTTGTATATGTTGAATTTCTATGCTCTCCCCTCCTCACAACTTGCTTGTGATTCTCTGAGATCTTTAGTCAGCAATTTGATGTCTTATTATATTTAGAAATTCTGGACCAAATATCAAATATCCTGTTAGAGATAGAAATGGTGGGTGGAAGAGAGAGAGATGGAGAGAGAGGGAAAAAGAGAGAGGGAGATTTTAGGGCATTGGCTTAGGCTGGCAGGCAGGAATTGCCAGCGGTCGGCAGTGTTACAGTGTTGAGTTCAAAGGCTGTGGACACATTGCCTTTCTTTTTAAGGAATCTTAGTCTTTTCTCTTAAGGCTGTCAACTGATTGGTTGAGGCCCACTCATATTACGGAGAATAGTCTGCCTTACTCAAAGTCTAGTGATTTAATTGTTAATCACACCTAAAAATTTTCTTCAAAGCAACATCTAGACTGGTATGTGACCCAACAATTGGGTACTACAGTCTAGCCGTGTTGACACATAAGACTGACCACTACAGGCTGGAACTAAGGTGGTGAGTGGATTAAGGTTTAGTTATCTCTGCATTTACCTTCCACGGACTTCAGCTTGAATTCTCCAAATGTTGCGTTAGTGCTTAGAATGGAGGCAGGGTGCTGGAGGAATTCTTCTCTTAATTGTGCCTCTACCATCTTCTTTTAGCCATGCCAGAATACTTGAACTACAGAAAGGGATCTTTTGCTGCTCTCTCGCTTCTCCCTCAGCATTAGACTGTTCTTGCTTAGTGTTCTGTGCTAAGATAATTTGGGGGGCAGGGAGAGTTCTCTGTTGTTCTACGCATCTTTAATCTTAGTGAGGCGTTGCATATCTTACCCTTAGGAGTAGGTTTCACAGTTTCTATCAAGTAGAAGCCAATTTCTGTCTAGAGTGCTGTCTTCTTGTCCATCTTCCAGTTATAGGAGATGAGTAAACTTGTTATCAGCATGTAATCTTAGGCTCAAGGCATTTCCTATAATTTTCCCAGTCTTTGAATTTTTCTTTCATTCTTCCCTCAATAACAATGTGTTTTACCTGTGCCTTGTGATTAAGAGGGTTTGTTGAATCTTCCTCTGCAGCTTGAGACATTTGCTTCATTGGATAAAGGGGTTTGGAGAAATGCATCATGTTTTTTGCCTGTATCTTTTTAGTTACTAACCGCCTTTTTAATCCCAATCACCAGCAAGTGTGGGCTCCTTGGTTTCTTGCCCTGCCATCATTCTTTCTCCTTAGCACCTGGCAGAGGCTTGTGAAAAAGGAGATGTAAATTACTGCAGATTCCATTTTGTATCAGGTGCTCCCAGAAATTTTGGATTTCCGTGTTAGCCTAGCTTTGGCCTTGCAAGCTGATGTTTTATCTCAAATCAATTTACATGATTTTATGCAACTAAATTGGTGCCTCTTATTAACATGCTCTGCTAAGGGAGACCTTCCTTTATTTCTTGCTTTCTTTCTTTTTTTTTTTTTTTTTTGAGACGGAGTTTCACTCATGTTACTCAGGCTGGAGTGCAATGGCACGATCTCGGCTCACCACAACCTCCGCCTCCTGGGTTCAGGCAATTCTCCCTCCTCAGCCTCCTGAGTAGCTGGGATTACAGGCACGCACCACCATGCCCAGCTAATTTTTTGTATTTTTAGTAGAGACGGGGTTTCACCATGTTGACCAGGGTGGTCTCGATCTCTTGACCTCGTGATCCACCTGCCTCGGCCTCCCAAAGTGCTGGGATTACAGGCTTGAGCCACCGTGCCCGGCTATTTCTTGCTTTCTAGGAGAGATGGTCCTCCTACTTTTTTAGATCTTTGTTACCTTGAGAACTCACCTTTTAAAAAGTAAAGTTATGATTTCAAAGTTTATTTGGATTTTTATTGCTGTTAGAACAGGAACAACATTCTCTGCAGCATCTATATCCTAGACAGAAGTAGAATCTTTATATCTACTTTTTATTCCTCATATCACCAAATAAGATGTTGACAATCTTATTGAATATGTTTGTTGCTTCATTATTCCACTTAATACCACATAATGCAGACTGAAGTCATGAGGCAAATTAAATGCTAAAAGTATTTATTGATCAATTCAGTGTTAAAGATCGTTTCACCTTCTATGTATAAGGTTCTTCCCCCCCACCCTCCAAACTGAATCAAATGATATCTAGAAGCTGTGTCCTGAATTTTAAAATAAAATAGGCATTGGTTTCCTATTTGCAATTGGTTTGGCCATCTAATTAGTTGTATTTGTTTTACAGAAACTTACAGTTTAATGACCATTACCTTGATGGCTCGTTTCGTATGGTGCAGTTTCATTATACCTTTGTGGTTTCCCCAGACTTTCCTCAGGTTTATGATCCAAACATCCTTTCTCTCCATAGCTCTTTAGTCGAGAATAAAATTTTCATTATTTGCAGTGAGAGAGAGGTTAAGCAGCAACTGAAGCTTGTATTGTTGATTATGTTTTTAATGTTATTACCATTAGGAGTACAAAGCATTGGTTAAATGCCCATTGTGCAGTAAACTAAGTAAGATAGCAAAACCTGGTATCCCTGCATGGGAAGCTTACATCCTTTAAAAACGTGATAGACATTTTCTCTTTAAAAATATCCAGTTGTATTTAAATTTGCTTTGTGAAGCTATAAACCTTGGACTTGGTGGAGAGTTAGTTGTCAGCTGATTCAAAGTCCTCAGGTGGGTCTGAGTTGCTGTACAACATCCCTTTGCTTGAATGGTTTTGGTGCTTTTCCAGGAAGCAAGATCCATTATGAGATAGCTCTAAATGCTTTCTTCTCCTGAGATAAAGCCTGAGATAAGTTATAGGTGAATTTATCTTAGACAGGGGGTATGGTCAAGATAACCCCTGAATGTTAGGGTCATTATTTTGAACATAAGATAGGAATTATTCTTACCCACCCCTTCTCGTGCAGAGGGGAAAAGTCAGGTAATAAGATTACCAATAGAATGGTTAGGAGGCATTTTAGCTAAGCAAGGCCTAAGAAAAGTGCACAAGACATCTTTTTTTGCTGTCATTCTGTAGTCAGTTGGTGTTTATTTCTTGGTCAGGATGGTAGGGAGGACATAATTGAGCATGATAAATGTGATCATGTGTTTTTTGTGTGTAAACTCCTAACTCATCACCAAGTTTTGAC
The DNA here is from genome assembly GCF_009761245.1 of Sapajus apella. Lineage (NCBI taxonomy): Eukaryota > Metazoa > Chordata > Mammalia > Primates > Cebidae > Sapajus > Sapajus apella. Next base: position 17,109,116 of record NW_022436960.1, on the reverse strand, counting down.
ATAGGTTGTTAAACAGAGCACATTTTATTTAGAGGACATGTTAGGGTGTGCATCCATTATTTATAGAGAGTAATGTGCACTTAGTAGAATGTAAATTCATAAGCAGTAACTATTTATATATTGCATTCATTTTTTGTGCTGTGTGATATTGTGAAACATGTATTTGGTCTTCATCCCATTTTCTAGCTTACGTTTTCAGAGTGCCTTTTGTATGCTAACAAGATGGCTGGTGGCTGGGGAGGGGAGGGGTCCCTAGATAGCCTCAGGTTCAGAGCTGGTTGCCAGGTGAACCAACCTTGTAATCATCAGATTGGAACTTTTATTCCTTACCCCTACCCCACTGACTTCCACTGAGGTGATAAGGGCTGAAGGTTGATTTGCCAGTGATGTCATCAATCATGCCTATGTAATGAAGCCCCCATCAAATTCCAAAAGGCTGGCTTCTGAGGGCTTCCAGCTAGCTGACCATGTTGAGGTTCCTGGAAGGTAGTGCACTGGAGAGGGCATGGAAACTATGCCTGCTTGTCCCATACTTCTCCCTCTGCATCTCTCTCACCTGGCTGTTCATTTGTACCCTTTGTAATATCCTTTATGATAACTAAGTAAATGTAAGTAAAGTGTTTTCCCGAGTTCTTTGAGCCATACTAATGAGTTAATGAAACGTGAGGGGAGGGCATGGGAACCCCAATTTATAACCAGTGGGTTAGAAGAACAGGTTACAACCTGTGCTTGTGACTGGCATCTGAAGTGGAGGGCAGTCTTTTGGGATTGAACCCTCAACTTGTGGGATCTGACATTATCTGCAGGAAGATGGTGTCAGAATTGAATTAAATTAGAGGACCAGGAGGACCCAGCTGGGTTTGCTGAAGAGTCATCCACAGAGTTGGTTATTGATAGGGAAACCTCCTTCATATCTAGGAAATAGTTGGAGAAACTGAATTTGTTTTTCCCATGTCTTTTCAGGCTGCCATAAAAAAGTACCATGAACTTAGTGGCTTAAACACCAGAAATGTATTGTGTCCTAGTTCTGGAAGATAGCAGTCCAAGGTCAAGATGGTGGCAGGGTTTTTTCCTTGTGAAGATCGTGATTGAGAATCTATCTTGTGTATTTTCTAGCTTCTCGTGATTTGTTGGCATTTTTGGCTTTCCTTGGTTTAGAGATGCATTACTCAGATCTCTATCTTCATATTCACAAAGAGTTTTTCCTGTGAGTGTAACAGTGTCCAAATTTTCCTTTAGGTAAGGACAACAGTCATATTGGAGCAAAGGCCCATCCTACTTCCAGTATGACGTCATCTTACCTCATTGCATCACCAGTAATCTTTTCACATAATCCCATATTTCTTGGAGGCTTTGTTCATTAGTTTTTACTCTTTTTACTCTAATCTTGCCTTCTCCTTTTACTTTATTGAGTTGATCTTCAATCTCTGATATCCTTTCTTCTGCTTGGTCGATTCGGCTATTGAAACTTGTGTATGCTTTGCAAAGTTCTCATGTTGTGTTTCAGCTCCATCAATTCATTTATATTCCTCTCTAAGCTGTTTATTGTCATTAGCATTTCGTCAAACCTTTTCTCAATGTTCTTAGTTTCTTTGCATTGGGTTAGAAAATGTTCTTTTAGCTCAGAGAGGTTTGTTATTACCCACTTTCTGAAGCCTGTTTCTGTCAATTCATCAGACTCATTCTCCATCCAGCCTTGTTCCCTTGCTGGTGAAGAGTTGTGATCCCTTGGCAGAGGAGAGGCGTTCTGGTTTTGGGTGTTTTCATCTATTTTGCACTGGTTTCTTCCCATCTTTGTGGATTTATCTACCTGTGGTCTTTGTAGTTGGTGACTTTCAGATTGGTCTCTGAGTGGATGTCCTTTTTGTTGCTGATGAAGTTATTTCTTTCTGTTTCTTAGTTTTCCTTCTAACAATCAGGGCTCTCTGCTGTAGGACTGCTGGAGGTCCACTCCAGACCCTGCTTGCCTGGGTATCACCTGCAGTGGCTGCAGAACAGTAAGGGTTGCTGCCAGTTTCTTCTTTTGTTATCTTTGTCTCAGAAGAATGCCTGCCAGATGTCAGCCTGAGCTCTCCTTTATGAGGCATCTCTTTGGATATATGGGGGTTGGGGAGCTGCTTGAGGAGACAGTCTGTCCTTTTGGGAGCCCATGGTGCTAAGCTGTGAGCTTCATTGCTCCATTCAGAGCTGCTGGGCAGGTACATTTAAGTCTGCTGCAGCGGAACTCATAACCACCTTTTTTTTTCCAGGTGCTCTGTCCTGGGAAGGTGGATCTTTATTTATATGTTCCTGACAGGCTGCTGCCTTTTTTCAGAGATGCCCTGCCCAGCGAGAGGAGGTGGCCTAGTCACTGTCTGCCAGCAGAGGTGTTGCTGAGCTGCCGTGGGCTCTGCTCAGCTGCTGTGTGAACTTCCTTGCAGTTTTGTTTATAGAGGTATAGTTAGAACTGCCTCAGTAATGGTGGTCTGCCTCAGTAACGGCAGACTGTCTCCGTATTGGCAGACTGCCTCGGTAGTGGCGGACTGCCTCGGTGGTGGCGGACTGCCTAGGTAGTGGTGGACTGCCTCGGTGGTGGTGGACTGCTTTGTTAATGGCAGACTGCCTCAGTAATGGCAGACGCCCTTCCCCCCACAGAGAGAGACTGTCCCGGGTCCAGCTGGGTGGGTGCAAGTAAGAGTCTTATGAAAGGGAATTAACCCCATCACCAGCCCGGACACTGGCTCCAGGGGCAGCCGTGGCTGGCAGAATCCCGGCAGCACCAGTAATCTGAAGACTGTTGCAGATGTAATGAGGTAAGATGAAGTCATACTAGAGTAGGATGGGCCTTTCAGGCACTGGGGGTTAGAACATCAGCATATGAATTTTGCAGGTGATACAATTCAACCCACAACAGGTATGTAAGCAATAAGATTAATGCTTTAAAAAGCTCTGATCCATGAGCTTTAGGAATCCATCCTTGAAAACTTAACAGTTTAGAAACTACAAACAATTATAAGCAAAATTCCAACAAAACACAGCCCTGTAGCTGTATAATGAATTGGGAGTGTCAGGACTAAGCTTTCCGTATAATGACTGGAATTCTCTGACGTAAGACAGCACTCACCTTGTGACGTTAACTTTAATCTTTGTGGGATACATGCAAAAGGAATACGGACATGTTTGTTAAGGAAGATTGCAAAGAGTTAAGTTTTAGTTTTATAAATAAGGAGAAAAGTGGGGAAAATAATTCAAAACAAAAATAAATCAAAATGTCATTAGTAATTAAATGGCAAGAGATTTATTTTATAATCTACAGGTTGCCTAGCTTGTTTTTGTGCTCCAGTAACTTTCCGTGGGCAGCACAGAGAGGTGAAAAATGTATGATTATGCTTTTTATTCACTGTGTAACTTCAGGTTTGCTGTTTTACCTCTGAACCTTTAAACTACATATGTAGCATTTTCACACGTAAAGTGGGAAAAGTAAATCAACTTGTAATGATGGCTTGATGAAGCATAGGCTATGCTAATGAAATATTAGTTCTATTCGTACATATTTTTCCCTCCAGATTTTAACTCGAACTTTCCTGTTAATCAGGAATGTGAATAACAGGCACTGGCTTTGGGGAAAGGGTGAAGGTAATTTGTAAAAGTACATTTGCTGAAGGAAATATGCAAACATACTCATTATGGACGTAGACAAAATTGAGTAAATAAAATTTAGAATTTCTCATATTACTTCTCTAACAGAACCCAGTATATAAATTTGTTTTAAAATTAAGATAATTTGCAATAGAAACAAATTTTCAAAATCAGACCTAGAAAGGCTGCAGTACATTTATCCACTTAAAGTTACATTTGTATTAACCAGATCTCAGATTTTCATAAAACCTTAAAACTTCTGCCATTTAGATTTTATTTTTAGATTTATGTATTTAAACTAGAGAATTGATTAAATATTATTCTGGTAATCAAACCTAGTGAGAGAAAAAACATAAAGATTCCCATTATGCAATGGCAATAAAAATCAGCGAGTACCTTTAAGTGTTTGCAAGAAAACTTAAAAACAAAACAAAACATGTTAAGCTCTGCATCAATAAGCATTGGTGAAAAAAATTATTGTTTACCCAGTCACTAAGCCTGGTTAAAATTCTTCAAATGCCTTAGGTTCCAAAAATCTAATGATAACTTAGCTCGAATCTATAATGTAAGGAAGAATGAGAAATGGACTATTAAATTTCTAGAAAAATAGCATTTTCTTTATAACATGCGAGTGGGTATCTTGTGTCTAAAATAACTCTCTTTTTTTTTTGAATTTCACACTTATTGATTGGTTTTAATGCAATCACAATTTCATTAGTGGGTTGGACAGCGTCTCAATAATAAAAATACACATATTTCCCATTGAACAATTCTTTCTGCAGTTCTGCTTTGTGATTCGATCCTGTGAAAAGGTCACTACCAGATATTCATTAGGCAATTTACAATATTTGCTTAAACTCATTTTGGTGAATGAATTCTCTTAATCCCAAACTCATTTCCAAAATATCCTGTAAAGTCAAATAGCCACTTCCATACTGGCTACTCATAACTAAGCAAACAAAAGTAGTTGAGTATATTGAAAATTAAACCCAAACTTTTAGAATGAGTTATGTGACACTGGATCACAACTAAAAGGAAAAAAAGGAGGCATATCAGTTTAACTTTTTTACTGGATACATTGAAATATTTTAAGACCCTTCGTTACACTGATTTCTTCACTTACTCATTATGTGATTTTGTTCATTAAATTATGATTATTTTTGGCCCAAGTGCAAAAAAGGAGATGTTTTATTAAATTGGGTAGGCAAATCTAATTGCAACTACTATATCTAGAGGCATTTGGACTTTTTTTTTCCCACCTGGTTTTCAGATTTGTTTAAATACCAAATATAGGTATGAGCCCACGTCCTCTTATCTAAAATTCTCAGGTCCCAAAAGCCTGAAAACTAAATTAAAAAAAATAACAATTTCTTAAAAGCAAAACCAGACCTTATGTGAATCAATCTGATGGTAAAACCTGAGGTCATTTCTACTAAATGTGAACAGTCAGATGTTTTGCAGCAGACATGGTGATATTTTGATTACTGGCCTCCTGAAAAGGTTTAAGGTAGATGCACTGTACTACATTTAAAAACTTTCTAAAATTCTGAATATATAAATAAATCTGGCCCCAGCAGGTTCCAATGAGAAACTGCAGACCTGCATTTTCTCCCTTCTTCCCTAGAAGAACCTATACAACTTCCAAAATGTCAGAAAAGTATTCATCACACTGTGTCTTCTGTACGTACATTTATTTATTTGATACTTGCTATAGGAATGATCCTGACATCGTAGCCATTCTGTGGCTAGAGAGACTGATATCTTTTGAAAGACTGAAATTATTTTTCCCTACTAGAGGACACTTACAGCATTACAATTGACTTAGAATAGATTCCCCACATGTTCATACGATAAGGCAGAAGGTAGACCCATCAATGGTGGTAATAATTTCAGCAGGACCTGTCTTTGTTTTTGTTAGTGATGACCGCGGGTATTGTGATTATGTGGGTTATTGAAATAATTCATTTCTGATATGCAAAATAACTCATTAAATGTAAGTGTCTTTTGTCTGGAAAACCCAATTCATTCTGTGAGAGTGATACATAGGTAAGAGAGGCTGGGATGCTACAGGGTCAGATGAAATTTTAGCTTTTAAGATTGAAAAGTTCTATGTTAGATGGAAAGGGTCTCCTGGGAGACAGTTTCATTATATCCTTGATGTTAGCAACATTTCTCTGATAGAATTTTCGTTTTCCTAGTTTCATTCCATTGGCCCTAGGTGTGTCCTTTTGCAAGACTCTAAATAATTCAATATTTTATAATAGCTCCTAGTAAAGGATTCTTTTCACTTCCATTTCCTGCTCTCACATTATCCAATAAAACCTTTAGTTTAAATTTGCTATTCTTTAACACCTTTTAATTTTATTCTCTGGACCTTAGTCTATGATTCATCTGCCTTTTAGTGCCCCAGTTTTTCTACCAGATATGGTCAGAGCTACCTAATGAGAATAATAATACACTTTTATACAAAAGTAGAATCAAATGCAGCAATGCGTATTTTTTTCGCTTATAGTTCTGAGACGTTGTAGGCTGCTTCCGCCAACAGCCAGTGGCCTCTCAATTCCCATGAAGACAAATTAAACCTAATGAAAATGACGACTAGAATAATTAAAAGTAAAGAAACAGATGAACTTTTTTCCCTTTAACAGATGCAAACACCAGACTGACTTTCTATTCTATAATTAGCTAATATTTGACATTTTGTTGTTTTCTTTGCCTGCATTTTAAAAACCACTGTTTTTTGCACTTACATGTTCTGAAATATCTTACTTGGAATATTTCGAATGCACCTTCTTACATTGCTGCTGTCTTCTTTCTTTTACCTTATAAATGGCATCAGGGAAAATGTATTGAAAACTTTTCTACTCTTTTTGTTGTACATTCAACTTAGTAAATCGTTGTGTAAGATAGGAGAGTGAAAATCACATGAGTTCTACTCCTACTGAAACTTCCAATATTGTAAAGAAACAGATATATACAAAAAAATTAGAAAAAAATACCATGGCCCCCAGTTAAAAGTGAATATGAGTGACTAGAGATGGGGCATCCGAGATATGAAAAGATGAGGGTAAACTACCATCAGACTTCCTAATAGAAATTATGAGGACGCCACCTTAAATTCACTTAACTTGTAAATTCGTTAAGATTAGAGTCAATTTTGAGATATGTTGTGGATTAAAGATGACCAAAAAATGTTTGCAACTTCTCCCTTGGAGTGACAGAGACCATTTCTTCATATGCTTGAATCTGAGCTGTCCTTGCAATTTGCTTCAATCAATAGAATCTGGTAAGAACGATGTGGTAGTTCTGAGCCTAAACCTCAAAAATCTTTACAACTTCAGTTCTTGTCTTCTTGAAACACTGAAACTACCATGTGAAAATGGCAGACCTAGCCATCCTGAGGATGAGAGACTCTGTTGCAAAAGGGGACCCTGGTGAAAACTGACAACGGTCAGAACTGTGACAGGCTGTCTTCCCCCACCTAGCTCCTGACAGCACATGCGTGTCAGTGGGCAAATGAGTGACCCCAGGCATGACCAGCAGAAGAATTTCACATCTGTGCTCAGACCAAATTGCTGACAAAAGAATCATGGGCTAATCAATTTATTGTTACTTTGAGCGACTACATTTTGGGCTGGGTTTATTATGCAGCAAATAGTAACTAATATGTACAAAAGCAACATGTAGACAAGGCCAGCAAAATTTCGTTTAAAAAAGGGAATAATTTAAAAGTGTTTTGTATGACAATACACCATTAACAGTTTTCCTGGAGGTGCATACTGGCCCTACTGGAATGCTGATAGTACCTTCATCAAAATCAAGCCATTGTATCACAATCAAGCTCTTGCCTGTGCAATATTCGAATGGTTGAGTTGAAGATATTTAACCCTTTGTTTTAAAAGGGTTTGCAAAGAGTTTAGAAGAATCAAATCAACCAAATAATTAAACTTGCTACTAGAAAAATCAGGTACTGATATGTAAATACTCAGGTGCTTTCTAACTTAAATTTTATTTTCTTCACAGTGGTAGAAGAACACATACATGTTTCATGCCCACCATTACTGATTTCCACTTCTCAGAGCCAACCACCCTTAAGTCTTTTAACTCTTTCTCCTATTTACTTTTATGCCTTCAAAGAGCATAGTTAATTTGATTTTTCAATTTTAGATATTATCTCTTGATTTCTTACCAGGGGTGAAGAGGATGTAGCAGCCACGCATACATCACTACTCCAGCCATACGCACTTCCCCTCGCCCTTATTTCCCTATACAGTACTTTAAATTTAATTAATATTCAGCATTGATTTAGGATCACAGCATAAATATTCTTCAAAGTAAAGCCATGCAATCTGTACTTTCTTACAATCTTTTGTATTTTCTCTAAAGTTAATAATTGCTTCCATTATTTATTTTCTTAGTCTCCTGTGCCTCTGTTACTAATTAATTGCCAAATTATCCTCTAGACTTATAAAACTTGTCACAAATGATAAAACACATCTGGGAATCAACGTATTCAACTTTTTCCATGTAGACAAACCAGTTTAAGACTTCTGGCTTCCTGTCCAACATCGACTTGTTTTTCTCCAGGCATAATGGACAGCTGTTATCGTAGTCTGAAAACTTTCCTTAACTACAATCCTGGGAATTCCTTTCCTCTCTGCCAGGCTGGAGCTACTGTTTCCTATATCCTGGTTTTTGTTTCTTCCTTGAATTAATGCCTTTTTTTTTGTCGTTGGAGCTCATTCCCCAGTAACTTCACTAAGGATAAGTGGCAACAGAAACACTCTCATTTAGAAACCCAGAAATCCCATGCGCCCTTGCAGTCTGGAGTGCGAATGGTCACAACTGAGGCAAGGACAGAGTACGTTTTGCCCAGTTTTCTGGGCAGCTCTTACATGAAAGGCCAGTTTTTGAGACATGGTCGGAAAATTTGTTAACCCATGCTCACATACGATTGCTGTTTTGTGCTGAGTACAGTATTGTGGACATCATTTGTTTTCTCAGAATTCTGAAAGCATTGCATCAAAATGGTGTATCTTCTGATGTTGACTCTTTAAGCCAGAACTTTTTTTTTTTTTTTACTTCTGAAAACATTTGGAAACTTTTACCCCTGGTTTTCTACAATTTCTAGGTGTTGTAACCTGACATAGGTCTCCTTTTATTTATTTTGCTGAGCTTTATGCAAGCCCTTTTTATTTGAATATTCATATCCTTCCAGAACTAAAAAACTGTATTTATTTGTTGGCTTGATGTGTGCATTTTCCTCTGAATGTTTCTAGTTCTCTCTCCCTAGAACTCTTTTTAATCACATTCTGAGTTATTATAATTTGGCTGTTTTATTCTCCAATTTTATATCTCTTTGCCTTTTGTTTCAGTTTTCTTAACTTGATTATCCCAATACCTATTATATTTTTAAAAATCATTGCCATATTTTCCAAGAGTTTCTTCTTATCTGAATGCTTATTTTAAACATTCTGTTGTTCAATTGATGCGATCTATTTTTCTTATCACATACAAATTATAGTATTTTTTATATGCTTCTTCTGCCATAGGCGTTGCCTCTGTTTCCTTGAGGTTCCTTTATTTTTTTAGAATTGGTTTGTTGTCTTTTATGTTAGAAGCTTTCTACAAAGATATCACAATCCATGGCCAGCCATTTCTGGAGAGGTCTTTAAAAATTGGAACCTGGCTTGTCAACTGGTGGCTTTCACTGTAGAAAGATAGGAGTGCAAAAAATGTGGCATTTATAAAGGAGATTCCCCATATGTCTATTTTTATAGGTTTTACAAATTGTAACTCAATTCAGAGTTTTGGGTGTGAATTGTAGTTTGGTCTCTACTTATGGAGATGTGAGCTTCAGCCTTGAATCGCTCTCTAACCATCTCCTCATCTGTTCTCCAATTCCCTACATTTTATTTATATCTCACAATATCCAAGTCATTCTCTCCCATTCATTCTCTCTTTTGTGTGGATTTATGATTTTAAAAATAATACTTATTCTTAAGGGAGGTTCTGAGAGAGACTGGAGATTTACATACATGGTAATCTACAATGTTTAACCAAACATGTTTTAATAGTTTTATTCTTGGTCAGATGAATATTTAAGTGAGAAAAAAATATTTTTAGCTGACAATACATTTAATTGGCATAGAATTTAAAAGTTATGCTTTTAAATGCGCTGTGTGGCTTCTGTCTCTAGAGGCACTTGTTGTTTTCGGCTTCTTGTATCGTCTTCTATGTATATATCACCCATTCTGTCCTTTGATGTTTGGCACTGTGCAATAAAAATTAAGGATCCTTTCAGATTAGTTCATGTAGAAGTATCTCAGTCTTTGCATGAATCGAATTATTCTAATAAATGATTGCTGCATTGAATGAATATACCCTAATTTCTATGCATTTATATAACTATCCTCATATTGATGGATATTTCAGATTTTTTTTGTTATAATATCTAATGCTTAATTACTATTGCCATAGAAACAACATTTAATTACAGAGCATGTATATCTGTAGGGTAACTTACTAGCAGAACTGTATTTTTAAAATGTAAGTTTCCATGGAAATCACTCTAGGTTCCAGAAAGGATTAAGTGATAATACTGTTTTCCAAAACCATTATCAACTCTGGCTTCATAATCTTTTTAATTTTTGCTAACAGATAAAAAAATATATTGTAGCTTATGTGCTTTTTCATCTTTTTATGAAGGCGGTTTGGTAGCTTTTCATATTTTTAGAAACCTTTTTTTCTTCCTTTATTATGAACTATCAGTCCACGTTTTTTTCCCATCTTATATTTTGGCTTTAGACAGTTGTCTTCTTAGTATCTAGAGGTTTGTTTTATGTATTAAAGCATCGTGATATAAGCTGCAGATTATTCACCAAATCTGTTGTCTTTCAATGTTGTTTATGTGATGTTTACGCTATACAGACATTTAAAAATATTGTCACAATGAAATATATCAGTGTTTTCACTTTTGTATTCCAGATAACTTTTTAATCTAGTCTTTAAGGCCTTCCCCTCTCAAAAGTATTCATGTTTTCCATATATTATTCTAATCCTATTATGTTGGCATTTTTTCCTTTCTGGAAATAATTTTGAAGTAAGGCAGGAAGTAGAAATTCAATTTTTATTACTAATGGTTGCTGTTTTCCCTAGAATCATGCATTAAATAATTTTTCTTTCTTCCCAATAACTTGAAATTTCATTATTACCATCTCACATACTATATTCCTGTATGAATTTGGTGTATTTCTTGGACATCCTGTATTGTTCTATTGATCTGTTTGCTGATTTTTCAACTGGTGCCATATTATTATAATTATTGCAGATTTTATATATGTTTTAATACAAATGAAAGCTAATTCTCTGTTAATATGTAAGTTTAGAATGTTCCTGTCTCTTCTTTTTGATTTAGTTATATAGTTATATGATAGTATTAGCTTATGATTTTACAGAAAGAGAGTTTGTTGGTATCTACATTTGAATTTGTTAATCAGGATTTAATGTGGGACATACTGTTAGTGAACTATTTTATACACACCATCTTTTGTCTTAGCATTTAAGTTTTTGTTTGCATCTTCTAATAGCAGTATATACCTTTTTAATATTAATCTTGCATATTTTTCTTTCCAGATATTTTATTATTTCTAATTCTACGTAATATTTCTCAGTGATTGTTGCTTATGTAGCATGTCTATTTTTTTCTACAAATTAACTTTGTATCAATCACCAATTAAACTATATGATCATTATTTTCACTGTAGGTTCTCATTGCTTTTTTAAGTTAACAAACATGTTCTTCAAATATTACTTTAATGTCCTCCTTCCTTTTCAAGCTTTAAATTTAATTTAAATTTAAATTAACAAATCTTTGCTTAATTTGTTGTTTGATACCTTCTAAAAATGTTAAAATTAGTTGTTCTGAATATAAATGTATACATGTATATAATATGTCGTATTATTTTCTTGCTAAGCTTTAGATATTCCTGATAGATTTTAAAACACTTCTTTTCCACGTACAGCTTTTCCCTCTCTCTCTCTCTCTTTTTTTTTTTTTTTTTTTTTTTTTTTTTTTGAGACAGAGTCTCATTCTTCACCCAGGCACAATCAGAGTTCACTCTAGCCTTAACCTCCAGGGCTCCAGTGTTTCTCCTGTCTCAGGCTCCTGAGTAGCTGGGACTTCAGGTGCACACCACCATGCCCAGCTAAGTTTTCTCTTTTTTGTAGAGACGAGGTTTCACCAAGTTGCCCAAGGTGGTCTCCAATTCCTGAGTTCAAGCGATCTACCTGACTCAGCTTCCCAAAGTAGTGAGACTACAGGTGTGAGCCACTGTGCCAGTCTCCTCCTCTCTTCCTGAGCCCTCACTCTTCCTCTACCATTTTAATGTTGCCATGTATTGTACAAAGAGCAAATGCCAGGTGTTTGTCAATAGATGTGAACGTGGGAAAGAGTACCCAAACTTTCCGAATTCATGGTTTGTGATTTATAAACTATGTTAATCAAATTCACAGTCATCTTTTGGTAGACTGCTCCAAGGGAGAGAATTAGTGAACCCACCAAGAATGAGGTTGTAGAACACCTGATCCATTCTCTTAATTCAAACAAGGGATCAGGTTAGTGCTTGTGAATATGTAATAACTCATTTTAAAAACTTTTTATTGAGGGATGCCACATATAAGATTAAATGATAAAATATATAGTATTAAGTACATACACACTGTACAAATATAAGTTGCTGACAACCACTACTGAGATAAAAGTATTGAAAATTTCAGAGTGGCTGGTGTATCTCTTTCATCTCAAGAAGTCATCCTCCCTATAGCATCTGTTAGTTTCACCTCTTCTTGATCCTCATATAAATACAATGTATACTTTTTGGCCTAGCTTCTTTTATTCAACGAAGTATCTATGCTGTGCAGATCAGTAGTTTATAATTTTTGTTGCTGTTTCATATTACACTTTGTGAACATACGATGAATTACATAGATACTATTGCCAATGGATATTTGGTTGTTTTCAGTTTTGGGATTTATTTTAAAAAGGACATTCTTGTACAAGTTACTATTAGTTGAAAAAAACTGTTTTGGATATTTTTATTTGCTTATGGATGTAACACATTCTTTTCTTTCCTATGTACCTAAGAGTGGTATTGATGAATCATATGATAGGCATACCTTTAGATAGCTTTAGTAGACAATTCAAAAGAAGTTTTCAATCTGTCCATATCAATTCACACTTCAACCAACCATGAAATAGAACTCCAGTAGCTTCATGTCCTTGCTACTTGGTACCATTAGATGTGTTATTATTAGCCATTTTGGTGGTATGAATGGTACAGGCTGAGGTTTTAATTTGTAGTCTTCTGATGAATAAATATGTTGTGTTCAAAAGCCATTTGGATATCCTGTTTTTTAAGTGCCATTCAAGTTTTTGCCTAATTTTAATTGAATTTCTTTACCTTTTTATGGTGTAATTTTTTAATGTATTCTGGATATAAATCCTTTATTTGATATATACGTCAAAAGTGTATTTTTCTTAGTCTTTGAATTAACTTTTTGCTTTCTTAGGGGTATTTTTTGATGAGAAGAAATTCTTAATTTTAATAATATCCAATTTATCACTTTTTTTTTCTTTTAGTGTTAGTTGCAAACTGTTTACTCCAATTACACAAAGGTATTGTGCTATGTTTTCTTTTAGAAATGTTATTATTTTAATTGTTATAATTAAATCTATGATTAATCTTGAATATCTTTGTGTATGATGAGAGTTAGGGCACCAAGATTTAGTTTTTCAAATTATCCTAGCATCATGCATATAAAAGGCCATCCTTTCCACAACTGAATTGTAGTGACATCTTTGATAGAAATCAGGTGACAATATGTGAGAGTCTATTTCTAGACTCTATTATCTTCTTTTGTTTATTTCTGTATCTTGAGCCAATACCATAACTTATTTACTATTACAGTGTTATCCTTAATCACTATGTGGTAGTATAGATCTTTCAACTTTGTTCTTCTTCAGAATAATCTTGGTTAATCTAGGTCCTTTAAATTTCCTTACATCACCCGTTAGTTTACACATCACACACACACACACACACACACACAGACACACACATACATGGATGCACATACACATAGTGTGCTGGGATTTTATTGGAATCAAATTGATTTATGAAATTTAACATTGGCTGAGCTGTTTTGCTAAGTACTTTTCATTCAATGATTTTTGCAACAATTGTGTGATGTTGGTACTATGTTTATCATGATTTTACTAATGAGTAATCTAGGTTTAGAGAGTATATAAAATACTCAGGTAAAATCAAGGTGCATCAAATAATACAGACATGATTGGTTCAAATACCTATTGCATAACTTGTTAAAGGTGGTGTCTTTTTCAGAAATTCTGTGAGATCTTTCATTTCAGAACATTGAACAAACAATTGAATAATGAGTAAAATAAATAGTATGAATGTAATTCAAGACTATTTGCTCTTGGAGTTGAAGCATAACGGAGTTCTTAGTATCAGTTTAACATACTGCTGGCTGTTTTTTATAGAAAATAATTACATGACAATATATAATTTTAGACTATTAGTGATAAAGAAATGGTCCTGTCACAATAATAATTACCTTTCCCTTCAAGATAATATGACATAGCTGTGGCACTTAAGCTCATTTAGTTCTAAAGATCCTGTGACTACAGTTCTATTTCACCTTAATTTTAAAAAAGGTTAGATAAGAAGAATATAAGAAAATATTTGGTATTTCTTCTTTTTTCCCTATTACCTTCTTGACTGAAGATATTGGACAAAATTGGGACACCATGATTATTTTTTCAATCTGTATTTAATTATCTTGATGACTTCAACATTAGCATCCTAATTATACTAAAATAATCAGAGGCTGATAATTTTTGCTGCAAATAAGATGCTAACAGATTTTCAAAAATAAAGTGTTTTCTGTTTCCCTTTCTTTATGGACCATTTCTGTATTTTCCACCGCCTTTATCTAATAATTTTGGTATCCAGTGGTGTCAGAGTGTCCTCTGAATGCCCAAGGTTCAGCTGTTGACTCAGTCTATGACTATCTTCCCACGCAGTTTGCACAGTCGAAGACAGCATTCTTTACTTTGAGGCTAACTAAAAAAATCCCTCATTCTCTGATTGCAAATTCTTTTTACAAGTCTATTTGACCTAAAGTTCTGACCAAACGATATTAATATTAAGAAAATTAGAATAGTGAGAGGGCCTGATTATAGTGAGGACATTATACTTCTCAATGGAGAGAAATTTCTAGAACAGTTATTTTAGAAATGAATACAGTATTTGCTACAGACCCTCTTCTGTTTCTCATTTCATTTAACTTTATTCTTTTTGAATGTGTTGATATGCTTTATTAAATCATTGGTTCTCAAGCACTTTCTTTAAGTTTCCTAAGGAAGGGGTTTTTACCTCCTGATTCTTTCCCTTTAGCCCCTTTACCTTCACTCCCCAGCAGTAAAATTTGCATTTCTGTGCAAAATTCTGTAATCCAATGGTAGAAAATATATCTTTCAGTTAGGTCTCGAATTAGGTGAAAATTTTAATGGCTGTGATTCTGCTTAGTTCTTTGTTTCTTTTCTTATTGTGCTTTACTGGTTCTTGGGTGGGTCTAAGCACTCACTTCTATACATAAACCCATCTTTGGAGAAATATGAACAAGGATCCTTTGGAAAAGGTTATTATTAAAAAAGCTTCTGAAGGTAAATACATGTTGCACCAGAGAGGAAAGAATGAAAAATGAATCTGAAATCTTCATTCAAAGCATACTTGACCACAGTTGACAAAGATAAAGAAGCTCTTTCTGAAATTACAATCATTCTTCCTAAGGGGCATCAGCTAGGGAATGCTTGTGTTGTCACTGAGTCTTCCTCAGGTGTTAGAACAGTGTCTGGGACATACGAAACTCAGTAAATATCACTTGTTGGCTGAATTTATTTTCCATTTACTGGATTGTGATCGTGCAGTCCAACAGAGGTTGGAGAAACTTTTACAATTAAATGTGTCAGGGGGAAATAAGGGCCATGAGTTTAGGTGGAAGCAGAATTCAGGAGAAAACGGAATAAATTATTAAGTAAAATTGATCATTATTCTTCAAGTTTATCTGTTATTTAAGAAATAGCACCTTCAGCAGGCAAGTACCTACTGAAGGCAGAGTTAGAAATGTAAAGCAAAGTGGTGATGAGAAAAAAATTGTCAGAAGCAGAAGATCATGTAATTTCCAGTTAAAATTGTCTTCTAATTACTGCCCAAGAACCATACTGAGCAAGTTGCATATGGTGAAACATTCCCGTAAAATTCCTTAAAGTCCTTGAAAAACATCATAATTATTAGTATTATTAAAAATATTATTTAAATTACTATTTTTGAACATGTGAAATATGGCAGGCATTGTGATAATCACTTTATGTAATCAACACAAAATGTCCTGTGAGTTATTATTCCCATTTGCAGATGAACAAACCGAGACAAAAATTATGTAACTTGCCTGAGATTATACAGCTGGTAAATGTCAAAGTCATGACCGAGGTTATTTTATGTCAACAGTAATGCTCTTAAGCACGAAGACGCTTTGCATCTTAAAAGTAAAATCTCTGGGCCGGGAGCGGTGGCTCACACCTGTAATCCCAGCACTTTGGGAGGCTGAGGCATGCAGATCATGAGATCAGGAGATCGAGACCATCCTGGCCAACATGGAGAAACTAAAAAATACAAAATTTAGTTGGGCATGGTGGCACACTCCTGTAGTCCCTGCTACTTGGGAGGCTGAGGTAGGAAAATTGCTTGTACCCGGGAGGCGGAGGTTGCAGTGAGCCGAGATGGCGCCACTGTACTCCAGCCTGGCACCGGGTAACAGAGCGAGACTCTGTCTCAAAAAAAAAAAGAGTAAAATCTCTGAAAAGATACATTTTTCCTTTAGGATTTATCATTTCACCTTAGTTTGGTATCACCTTAAATTTCAGTTTAATGTGTGGATTTTAATAATATAAGTAAAATTTTTCCCATCAGATGCATATCAGACTTTCTTCACCAGTTGCTCTATCCTTGTTTCAAAATAACCCTAGAAACCCTTGGAGTCTGGGATCAAACTAATGCTAGGTTACAGTATGTGGTTTAGAGTATTAGAAATATTGGAATTGATCAGCCATCCCCAGAAGTTTTAGCTCTGGGAACAGAGTCATCTTCAATCATATAATCTATGTCTGCATAAATAATAAAGTGGTGGGTGTATTGTGGTATGGGGGAAAGGTATCAGAACAGCATACTGATTTCTGAGAAGTTATTTAATCTTGAAAGAAAGCAGGAACTTGTAAATGGTCTGTACTCTAGCCAGGCTCCCTATATTATTTCCATTATTTAAGAATTACTGGAATCTTAATACTTATTTTATGCTTTTGTAAATCATCGCCCTTCTAATCATCTTTTAATTATTTCACTATATATGTGCATATTCTTATTGCTCAAATTTCCTTCTGTTTTGTTTCGAAGAAATGTAATAATATTTCAAATTACTGCTTTTGTCCCCAAGACATCTGCTTGGTGTGAAGACTCCCAAGTGTGCCTCAGGAAAGAGAAAATAGCTGTTAAGTGCTATTATATAAGCAAGTAACTTTTTTAATGGATCCTGGGCTGTTCTTTGTCTTTAAGGAAAATAAACTACTATAGCTATTAAAGCTTTCTAACATTACCGATGCCTAGAAAGTGTTAATTTGCAATTAGTCAGTTAAGTGATATTTTTGCTATGCTGAGCATTACTGTTTGGTAGTTTGACACTCTGTTGAAAAGAGAAGACAGTCTTTTGAGACAACTATTTGTAGTCACTGAGTAACATTGATTATCTATGTTTGCCAATGCCTGGAGAAAGGAAAATCATTATGAACAACTCAGATTGCATATAAATATGTTGATAAGTATGTTTGACAATGTTGAAATATATTATTTCCCTGTATTTGAAAGAAAATTGTTTGCCAGTCTAAGGAAGGGATAAATGGCATCCACAATGCAGACTAGCTCCTTTTTTATCTTTCTTTATTTCCCTGCAAAGCTAACATCTCTGCTCCTCTGCAAGATGACCTCCTCCTGCAGGCACACAGCAACCACTGGCTCATAGCAGCAAGGCAGCCCCCAAATGCCTCTGAAAATTGCTGTGAAGCAGAGATTTGTCTGTTTCTTGAGAATCAGAATGAGTCAGAAGCCCAGTATATATGGGAACAGTTGAGCCTCTGGATCTTCTGTGCAGTTTCTCCTTTCTGATAAGTTATTCTCTTCATACCTGCAAATGATTCTCTCCCAGATAACAATCTGAGCAGGGAGAAAAAGAAGAAAGGGACACTTTCTCTAGTGAGTCAAACTTCAAGCAGCATTTGATGTACCCAAGCCTTGGAAAAGGACAGAAACTGCATTTAGTTTGTGGCAAATGTGAATTATCGTCTTCCTGTGTCAAGTTGTTCAGATCTTTTGATAACACAGCAGATGATACTTACTCAGAGTATTAATCATGGCACTTAACCTAGTCTGAAAGAAAGCTCAAATACCCTTAGGGAGAGCTTCCATTACCAAGATATCCAACATTCATTTTGCCCTAAGTGCAGCCTCCAAAGATGCAGTCCTATTTAAATAATCAATTCTTCTCAATCACCCCACCCAACAATGACTGGAAATTACTCCAACGAAAAGAAGAATGGAATAACCAACTTTGAAATAAAGCCCTTTTTACATTAAACTTGTAAGTAGTTTTTCTCACTCTCATTGTTTGTATTTTTTTAGTACATATTATAAGCAAACATATACATCAGTACATATCACTTGTTGAATTTGTCAATCAATTCTAAACATCTATAGGGGATTGATATTTGTTTAGCCTAAAGAAGTAAAATAAAGAGCAATGAATTATGAAAAGTAGGTTATAATTGTAGCTTAATGTTTGTGATACTTTAATTAATCAAGTTAAATTTGCATATTTGCAACAGGTTTCTTGAGTACATTTTTGTTGTTGAACATGGGTCAAAGAGTGAAAACTGACTTACAGAGTTAGAATCTGGATCGACAGATTTTTATCATCGGTCCTGAGGCCAAAACCCTCTTCCTTTCACTTAAAAATGAATATAGATTGGGAAATTAACTGGTTATCCTAACATTGCAAAATACCCAAGTCTACATTCACAGTGAAATAAACAATGTTTGGGTCTTGGAAGGGCTTTATGTAATGCTAATGTGAATTACTTGAGTTCAAGATATGGTCCTTCAGTGCTTTACAGAAAATCTTGTTCTTTAGTTACATGGATATATGTGACTTCCATGTTTAAATGGCTTGACTCTAGAGAGTATTAGAGTAAATATTGATAAATCCCAATGGGTGTTTCCTGGCATTCTATGTCAATGTATCACACTGGCTTGGCTTGTACTTTCCTGACATGCTAAGTCAATGTGTAGCTCCTGGATCTACACAGTGGTATAATAGGCACTGAGGTAAAAATCCATTCCCTTCAAAATAACGGTGACCTTCCTAACAGAGGTAATATCTTCTCTGCTCCTCCCCAGCAACTTTCCAGTCACCCACAGGGATCCTCTTAGCTAAATAGCCATCAGCTTCCTTTTCTAATTTTATGGTAGGAGGTTAGGAAAAGGACATACTCCCTGAGGCATTTGGAAAGTTTAATTGTATTTTTGCAACTTAGTTTCTCATAGAGAGTGCAAATTTTTTCACAATAGAATGAATTGAAATAAAATGTAAGATACAGTCACTATTTGTGATTATTAAAACTGTCTTGTTAAGTGATTTTCAGTATGTGTTCTCCTCTACACGACTGATGTGTGTGATTATTTATTGATTTACCTGGGTCTTGTTGTGACATTGTTTGTACAATGAGACCAAAATGCTACTTTGATTCTTTAGGCTTAGTTAATTAAATAATTTCCTGGTTGGGCTTGTTAATTCCATAGGTGTGAGCTTGAGGGCAGGGTGTTTACTTTTTTTCTATCACTGCTTTTCTCAGCTCTCTCCTTGTTAGCGATTACCTATGAAGTTCTTTGTACTTTATGAGGAGAAATAAACAAGTAATCTGAAGGCATTGTATGATAGATTTTTCCAGATAAAATATTTCAGACCTCCCACTTATAAGTTTCAATGAATTTCTGTTTATGGTGATCACTGTCCCTCGGGGGTATGTTAGCTGTAGCTGGCAGACAGTAAGGGGGAAGTCGGGCACCCACAGAGTGTTGGGTGCCTATTTATTCTTAATGTGACAAGACAGAAGGTGCATCATCGGAGGTCATGCAAAAAGCGTGTTATTTATGTTGATTGAATGTCCAGGTATAGATAATGAATGATTTAAACCTCATAATTGACTCTTTGTTCATTTTCAACATTGTAGGGTAACAATGGAGACAAGAGAACATAGACCCATGTTTTCTTTATTGTGCTAAAGCAGGTACATCTTTGGCACAATTTTCTCTCTTCCTTGGATTGATAAACTGATTTCAAGAGGGTATTAGTCTTAGTTCTCCAGAGAAACAGAACAAATTAGGAGCACATACGCATATATATGGCCTATATGCATATGGTATTGGTTTAAATTGTTAAAAAGGCTAAGAAGTCCCCAAATCGGCAATCTGTAACTGGCAACTTGAGACTAAGGAGAACCAGTGGTATAGTTCCAGTCTGAGTGCAAAGGTCTGAGAACCAGAAAAGCTAATGACCTAAATAAATTCCAGTATGAGCTTCAAGGCAGAAGAACACTCAAGTCCAAGCTCAAACACAGTCAGTCAGAGAGTGGATTCTCCCTCACTCCATCTTTTGTTCTAGTCAGGCCTTCAAGGGATTGGATGAGGTCCACCCACATCAGGGAGGGCAAACTGCTTTACTCAATCTGTATTCAAAGGCTAATCTCCTCCAGAAAAATCCTCACAGATACAACCAGAACAATGTTTAATAAAATATCTAGGCACCTGTGCCCAGGCAAGATGACACATCAAATTAACCATCAAAAAGGGGCTAGCTCTGGTCAAGGTTAAGGCTTTTGACAAAATGGTTTGTTTAAATTATCTTTCTTCTATGTAACTTATCTATTAAAGATCCATGCACATTGCTATGGAATGTGATTTGTCTCAGATCAATTCAATTCACCACACATTTCTTGAACCCCTATGCTTACAAGATACAATGCCAAACTATATGGGAAATTAAGTGGAGCAAAAGCTTTAAGAGTGTGTAATCTGGTATTGAGAGATGAATATCCCCTCATTGCAGTGAAAGGAAGAATATAATAAGTGAAATAAGACAGATATCAATTACTTCAAAAGGAAGACAAAGATGGGAAGAACTTATTTCTACTGAATCAAGGAATACATATGAAAAGGGTTAAACTAGCCTGGATTGTGAAACATAAACACCAGGGCTTGAAAGGGGTCGATTTTATAATAACTATTCCAATTTGATGAAAATATATTTTTGAAGCTCAGAAAATTTCTTGAATGAGAAAAAGTAAATTGTGGCAAAAAGCAGAAAGAGATCACTAATTCTGTCACAGGATTTGGACTTAGCCATTTTTGACACGGAACTATTTTGATGGAATCCCCAAGGAATTATCTGAACATATGATGTGTAGGTAAGGTATTTGTCAGCCTTCTACCCAGCTCCTACCATAAAGATATGGTCCTTTAGAAGGTGGTGTGTTCAGTGAGTGTCATCCACCAGGGAAAGAGCACAGACTATGAGAAATCTTAAAATATAAATTCTAACTATTTTGTTTCCTGCAGAAAGTACTCTCTGCAAAGACCTAATGTTATTTTATGAAGTATTGAACTTGGAATAATGATATGGGCCTTTTTGTTGAATTCTAAGTCTGTGATAGGTCATAAAAACTATCTTGGAAATATAATTTTAATAATTAGCTTTAATAGTAAGTGAAAAATTATTTCACAGACATTATTTCTATTAGTTGTAAGTGTAATAGAATAAGACTGTACTAATAAACACTTCTATAGTAATTAATATTTGATTTATATTGATCCTGACTCATAATTCTAATCCTTCATGACTAATCGGTACTATATGGGTGTGCAAGATGGCAGGAAGGGAAAGAAAAGAAGGATTTTTAGCAAGGTAATAGAGAGGGGTAAGAACTAAACAAGATATAGGTGTTCTTTACCACGAACAAAGTCTCAAAGAGAAAACCAAAGTTTTCTAGTAATAGTTAACTATGACGTGTGTTATTCATTTAGCAACCATTATGTATTAAGTTGTGTGCTAGAGATCTCAGTATTGAAAAATCTCATATTATTAACCACATTATATAAGAAAGAATCTGAGATTTGAAAAAAGTAGTAGCTTTTTCTTTTATTAATTTACACAGGCAACAAATAATAGAGCTGAGATAATACAAATTAATTTTACTTCAGTCATCCCAAAGCTCATACACTTTTCAGTATATCACATGGTTCTTGTAAAGCCTACATGAGTTTATTTATTTCATCATTGAGATGTCTCTTACATTCAGTAACCCATTTATATACTTCCTCTGTCCTTGGCTTGAATGAACTCTTTCCTATAACTTTTCAATGGTTGTTTTAAAACTGATTTTTCTGCCTCTCGTTTTCCATTTATGCCAGCTGTCTACTTCTTGTCTCTGCTCTTCAAATGCACTTGTGTGTGTGCATTTAGATCACCTAGGTTTGTGATATTATAGCTGAATCTGATAAATATTTCTCCTTTGCCCACAAACATGAGGTTTGCTCTGTTTATATCTCATCAAGAAATGAGGTATCTGTGCATGTACATAATTCCTTACAGAAAAAAAAAATGTGTTAAACATAGTTAGCTATTCCTGTTGCAAGTGATTCTCTCGCCTCAGCCTCCCAAAGTGTTAAGACTACAGTTATGTGCCACCGCGCCTGGTCATTAGCTATTCTTGAACCTAAGTCAGAGCAAGGCAGAGTGAATGCTAAATTGAGTGAATGTTGCAGAGGAACTCAAATTCCAGATAAGGTGTCTGACAAAGAGAATTGTTAAGATCCTTTGACCCTTGAGAATTTATTCTTGATCTCATAGAAAAACAGTCCATAGAAACATTTACTGCCTGTCTTCTTAAATACTCATTTGTGTTTGTGTACCTTGTCTTACCACTGTGCTATTTTTCCTTCTAACAATGTTCTTAAGGCTATACCAGTTATACAGTAGAGTTAATTTATTTGTAGTGAATAGGGATGCAAGTGCCTACTTCTAATTTTCAGTTTTTATCACCAGAAAATGCACGGTTGCTTGATGGAAAATACTAGAGTTTAATATGAAAACCTTCATGTCATCATTTCAGTTTTCCTTCATTGCCTTGTTTCCCTAACAAATACTCCACATTCTCCAGTGTTTAACAGACAATAAATCAGTGCTGTGGCTCATTTAACACTCACATTGGAAGGGGTTTATTCTCTCTGAAGATTCAGAAGTTGGGCCAAATACTCAATTTTACGTATTCAACCCCTCAAATCCAAAATATGTGATATGAATCAAACTAACAACACAAACAAACTCTCTGGGGGGAAAATAATGTAGTCAATTTAAAATCACTAATAGATAAAATGAGGACACATTCCTCCTGGTGGTATAGAATTGCTCTCCTCTGCTCCAGAGGGTGCATTCCTTTTCAGCAACATAAATCTATCTCCTTTGGTCAAACAGGTGACTTAGTCTCCAGAGCCGAGAAAAGATCCTGTTGGATTTTAGAACTTGGAGAGTTCTATAAACTCCAAACATGAATTTATACACCAGAACTAGTCAATGGTCCATCTAGTCAAGCATCCTGCTTCCTCCTGCATCTAACGATGGATGTGTTAGAAGAAAGGAATAAACTTGCCATGATGCCCCTAATTGAGAAAAATAGCCACACCGAGGAAATTTCTTCTTGACTCTGGTACTGGGTTAGCATATTCCATCATGCCTGAGGCCTGATAACTATTTATCTCCATACTACTGTTAGACAGAGAAATTATTTTTTCTTTTTTTGGTAAGAGCAAACTATTAGATTTCTCATAAGCATTTAATTCTTAATTGAATCTCATTACCTTCTGCTGATATACAACTCACTGTAGAGTGAACCAGCAATCACATTCCACCTCTTAATTTTGCTTAAAAACTTCCAGCTAAATGTACATAAAATAGTGATACCTCTCACTTTGTGGGTTTCTTAATATTATACCTCTAAAACATTGTGACCCACTGGAAGTCAATACATAAAAAAATTCTCTGTATTTAGTTATAAAATGTATTATTTGGTTATTAAATGACAAGGAGTGAAATTTCAATTCATGACTTGTGAGTGTTTCAAGCCCACTCTGTATTATTTGCTTAAACCTTTTAAGAACCTCGTATTTCTTTACCAGGAGAAATTGCCACTGAGCTAGACTACATTAACATGAAATATGTTTAACAATATCATTACTTGGAAACTACTAACAATGTGTTAACAGTTTTCCAGGACACTGTGGACAGCGTATTTTATTTTTTTTGACAACAGAGCTGCAAACCACTTTATGCAACTCTGTATTACATTGTTAAGCCTTTGATGGAAGGACTGTAAGTAAACAATATATGTCATCAAAGGACTCAACTCATTGTCATCACCTATACAATGCTGAGCAATAAGGGCAAGGTCAAATCTTGCGTTAGAACTCTGTGCTACTGTGGGTTAACTGCTACTCAGCCTTTGAGAGCAGGCATTTATGCTTGTTGGCAAACTAATTAAGGGAAATGATATGCCAAAAGAGTTCTGGCCTCATCATTTTTTAAAATGTGTTTACTCATAACTGTGCTT
The DNA here is from genome assembly GCF_009761245.1 of Sapajus apella. Taxonomy (NCBI): domain Eukaryota; kingdom Metazoa; phylum Chordata; class Mammalia; order Primates; family Cebidae; genus Sapajus; species Sapajus apella. Next base: position 17,084,650 of record NW_022436960.1, on the reverse strand, counting down.
GGATTGGTGGTCAGAAGGGCTGGAAGAAACACGAATCCTCCAATAATTCTCTAGTTATTTTTGCACAAATAGCTTACGTTACCACCTATTTTGAATGAAAAGTCATAAATTGATCCCAGGAAACAGTGAATCATATAGTCATATATGAAAGCTTGTTCCTCTGAATCATAACAGGGTAACAATCAAATATTTATTTATATGATTAATGTGCCTAAAGTGGGGTTTATTTAAACAGCATAGAATGATCATCAAGAGAACAGGACTTCTGCATGGATGCCCCAGACTGGAATCCTTGGCCCAAGTAGTCATTTCTATGTGCAATTCAGCAAGCCTGCTATTGCCTATTAACCTACTTCATAAGAGTGCGATGCTAGAATTAGAACTTTTCAAAACACTTTTAGGTCACTGTTTATATTATTATCACTTATATATTATGATTTACAAATTATGTGATTAACATGAATAAATAAATTATGTGAACAGAATATTCTATAACTAAACCGGTTAATTTTGAAAACCAGTGCAGATTATGAGTTGTTTGAAAGAGAGAGAGAAAGAGAAAAAGCAAGCAAGCTCTGGCAATGTGTTGCTCTGATATAGCATATTCCATTGTTTCCATAGTTTAGTCTCAAATATCATGTACGGTGTGTTAATTATTACTATAAAACTTTGTTAAGTATGTATTTGTCTCTCTAGGAACTAAGCTCCTTTAGAAAAACAATGTGAATATATTTTTGTACTGTTACAAGATAGCACTAGACTGATAAAAATGTCCTCACAATACCCTTTCTTCCACAAATGGACATACCACTTGAATGGTTTTTGAGTTAAATGGTCCCATACATGTCAGAATTATATTTTTTTAAGTGAATATCATTTTTTCCATGCCCTTGCATATGTGTATAGGCACTGCTAGTGGTAAACAGGTAGATGGCAAGTTGTTTATTTGCTTTAATTTTAGTTGCAAGGCAAATCTCCTAACAGCCTCTGTTCCATGTACCTGAAGAGAAAAACAGAAGACAGGAAATGTAAAAAGTGACAAGAACTTAATAAAAATTTATGATTAACTCAGCATGCACTGACAGAGGCAATGTGAAGACCCTAGAATGTATACACGTACCCAAGTATGCAGGATCTACAGGGTCAAGACTAGAATCTGATACATAAGGAATGCTTCACTATTCCTTATACACACACATACATGCATCTATTACATTTTAGAGGATAACTTATTTTATTTACTGTGTAGTTTTAAAAAAAATTTAAATAATAGATAATAATTGCACATATGAGTTACAGAGTGATATTTTGATACATGTATATAGTGTCGTGATCAGGTCAGGATAATTAGCATATCCGTCTCCTGAAACATTTATTATTTTCTTGTGTAGTTTACATTCTAACTCCCTTCTTCTAGCTATTTGAAAATATATAATACATTTTTCTTAACTATAATTACCCTATAATGCTGTAAAACTTTAGACTTCTCATTCTAACTATAATTTTGTATCCATTAAACAACCTCTCCTATCCTTCCCACCTCCCTACCCTTCTCAGCCTTGAATAGCCACAATTCTACTCTATTTTTAGGAGCTAAACATGTTATCTCTCACGTATGAGTGAGAACATGTGATATTTGTATTCCCGTGTCTGACTCATTTCACTTAACATAATGTCTTTCACATATGAGAGGATTTCATTCTCCTTCAAGGCTGAATAGTATTCCACTGTGTATATATGAACATTTTCTTTGTCCATTCATCTGTTGATAAAGACTTAAGTTGACTCTATATCGTAACTATTGTAGAGTGCTGCAGTAAACATGACAGCGCAGATATCTCTTTGATATACTGATTTTATTTCCTTTAGATAAATACCCAGTGGTAGGATTGCTGGATCGTATGGAATTTCTATTTGTAGTTTTTTAAAACCTGATACTGTTTCCCATAATGGCTGTACTAATCGACATTCCCACTGGCAGTATATGAAAGTTCTTTTTTCTCCACAACCTTGCCAACATTTGTTATTTTCAGTTTTTTTGATAAGACTCATTCCAACAAAGTTAGCCATCTCATTGTGGTTTTGATTTGCATTTCCCTGATGATTAGTGACGTTATTTTGTCATAAAATTCTTGGCCATTTGTATGTCTTCTTTACTTTGCTGATTTTTAATGGAATTATTTGTGGAGTTTCTTTTAGCTGTTGACTTATTTGAGATTTGTGTATATTCTGGATATTAATCTATTGTCAGATAAATAGTTTGCAAACATCTTCTCCAATTTTTTTTTTTGTTTTTTGAGACAGAGTTTTGCTCTTGTTACCCAGGCTGGAGTGCAATGGCACGATCTTGGCTCACCGCAACCTCCGCCTCCTGGGTTCAGGCAATTCTCCTGCCTCAACCTCCTGAGTAGCTGGGATTACAGGCATGTGCCACCATGCCCAGCTAATGTTTTGTGTTTTTAGTAGAGACGGAGTTTCACCATGTTGACCAGGATGGTCTCGATCTCTTGACCTCATGATCCAACCGCCTCGGCCTCCCAAAGTGCTGGGATTACAGGTTTGAGCCACCGCACCCAGCCATATCTTCTCCAATTTTACAGGTGTCTCTTCACTCTCTTGTTTTCTTATTTATTTATTTATTTTGTTTGTTTGTTTTATTGTACTTTAGGTTCTGGGGTACATGTGCAGATCATGCAGGATTGTTGCAAAGGTACATACATGGCAAGGTGGTTTGCTGCCTCCATCGCCTGTCACCTATATCTGGCATTTCTCCTCATGTTATCCCTCCCCACCCGCGCCACTCCCCTGTCCCTCCCCTAAACCCCCAATCATACCCCAGTATGTGATGCTACCCTCTTGTGTCCATGTATTCTCATTGTTCAACACCCACCTATGAGTGAGAACATGCAGTGTTTGATTTTCTCTTCTTGTGTCAGTTTGCTGAGGATGATGGTTTTCAGATTCATCCATCTCCCTAAAAAGGACACAAACTCATCGTTTTTTATGGCTGCATAGTATTCCGTGGAGTATATGTGCCACATTTTCCTTGTCCAATCTATCATTAATGGGCATTTGGGTTGGTTCCAGGTCTTTGCTATTGTAAACAGTGCTGCAGTGAACACACTCGTGCATGCTCATGGTTAGGAGGAATCAATATCATGAAAAAGGCTAGGCTGCCCAAAGTGATTGATAGAGTCAACGTCCTCCCCATCAAGCTACCAATGACCTTCTTCACAGAACTGGAAAAAACCACCTTAAACTTCATATGGAACAAAAAGAGAACCTGCATAGCCAAGACAATTCTAAGAGAAAAGAACAAATCTGGATGCATCATGCTCCCTGACTTCACACTCTATTTTAAGTCCACAGTAATCAAAACAGCATGGTACTGGTACCAAAACAGACATATAGACTAATGGAACAGAACAGAGCCCTCAGATGCAACACCACACATCTACAACCAACTGATCTTTGACAAACCTGACAAAAACAAGCAATGGGAAAAGGATTCCCTATTTAATAAATGGTGTTGGGAAAACTGGCTAGCCATGTGCAGAAAGCAGAAACTGGACTCCTTCCTGACACTTTACACTAAAATTAACTCCAGATGGATTAAGGGCTTAAACATAAGACCTAACAACATAAAAACAATAGAAGAAAACCTAGGCAAAACCATTCAGGACATAGGCGTAGGCAAGGACTTCATGACTAAAACACCAAAAGCATTGGCAACAAAAGCCAAAAAGACAAATGGAATCTAATTACACTCCAGAGCTTTTGTAAAGCAAAAGAAAACCAATCATTAGAGTGAACCAGCAACCAACAGAATGGGAAAAAAATATTTGCAATCTACCCATCTGACAAAGGGCTGTTATCCAGAATTTTCAAAGAACTATAACAGATTTACAAGAAAAAAAACAAACGAATCCATTCAAAAATGGGTGAACAGACATTTTTCAAAAGACATATAGGAGGCCAGCGAACATGAAAAAATGCTCATCATCACTGGTCATCAGAGAAATGCAAATCAAAACCACATTGAGATACCACCTCACACCAGTTAGAATGGTGATCTTTAAAAAATCTGGAGACAACAGATGCTGAAGAGGATATGGAGAAATAACACTTTTACACTGTTGGTGGGAGTGTAAATTAGTTCAGCCATTGTGGAAGACAGTGTGATGATTCCTCAAGAATCTAGAAATAGAAATTTCATTTGACCCAGCAATCCCATTACTGGGTATATACCCAAAGGATCATAAATTGTTCTATTATAAAGACACTCTCTTGTTTTCTTTGTTGTGCAGGAGCTTTATAGTTGGATAAGACTGCACTTACCAAAAAAAAAAAAAAAAAAAAAAAGATTGTACTTATCTATCTTCCCTTTGGTTGCCTATGCTTTTGAAGTCTTATTCATACAATTTTAGCCTAGAACAAAATTCTGAAATATTTTTTCTATGCTGTCTTCTATTAGTTCTGTAGCTTGAGGTCTTATATTTAATTCATTTTGAGTTGATGTTTGTGCATGTAGAGAAACAGATGTCTAGTTTCATCCTAATACATATGAATATCCAATTTTCACAGCATCATTTATTGAAGAGGTTATCCTTTCTATGGTGTATGTTCTTGGCACCCTTGTTAAAATCAGTTGCTTTAAATACATGGATTTATTTCTAGGGTTTCCTATTCTATTCCACTTGGCTATTTGTCTCTCTTTATACTGGTACCATGCTGTTTGGGTTGTTATAGCCTTGTAATATATTTTAGAGCCAGCATTTTTTTTTTTTTTTGCTCAGAAATACTTTGGCTATTCAGAAATATTTGTGGCTGCATACAAATTGTTTTCTAGGAATTTTTTTTTAATTTCTGTGAAAAATACCATTGGTGTTTTCTTAAGAATTGTATTGAACCTGTAGATCAGTTTGGGTAGTTTGTTGATTTTAAAAATATTAATTCTAATCCATAAACGTGAGGTGTCTTTGTATTTTTTGGTATACTTTTCAATTTCTTTTATCAATATTGAGTAGTTTTATTGTAGAGATGTTTCACCTCCTTGGTTTAATTTATTCCTAGGTATTATTTTTTGTAGCTATTATAAATTGGATTGCTTTCTTGATTTCTTTTTCAGCTAGATCATTACTGATATATAGAAACATACTCTTGGTGGAGGCAGTTCTGATGGCTTCTGTTTGGCCTTGCTCATCACTGTCCTCACCTTACAGATCAGGGAACTGAGGTGGGGATTATGCCAGCTGCTGAGTATGTCTATTCCAATTATGCATCTAAACCTGGGGAAATAACCAGAATAGGGGTTTGGGGAGCTGTGTAAGTTGAACCTGAGCTTGAACTCTGATTATCACCTGACCCTCATAAGCCCCTATTTTAAACGGAGGGTCAAAATGATCTTTCAGGTCCTGAAATCAATGTTAGTTCAGAGTCATTGTTCAGCAGTCCCAAAACGTTCTGATTATTTTCCTTTCCCCAGTATATATTTACTCAAGTAAAAGGTCAGAGCTTCCTTCGGGGAAGGATGTAAAAGATTGACAGTTTAAATTTTTGGTAGTATACTGGGGTTTTTCCTCAAGGAGACTCAGCCTCCCCTACATTCAAGGAATTCTGGGTCTACAAACTGGCTCAAGGATGGAAATTGATTGATTTTTATTTTTATGATTCAAGCTAGACTTTTGTTTACTTGATCTAGATGTTTTCTGCATATACATATTAAGTAAGAATGTAATAGGTTTTCCATTTATTTCACTCTAGAAGCATCCTGATTAATTACACAATGCTGTAGGTCTACATGGGTCAGGCTATTCTGATTGCTGTTTTGCCTCTGCTGTCTATTGCTGTAACCATGTCCACTTGCCTTTGGCAGTTGAGTGCTGCCACTTGTCCCCTGCCACCTCCGGATCCAGTTACTCCCATTGCATTTAGGTTTTACAATTAAGTGATTGTGGTTCCCACTGCAAGATCTGGAATACACAGAAGAGTAATCTCCGAGGTCTTCAAGGATGCTAGTTTCACCTCACAAATCTATTTCTCAAAGTATTAGTGAAAGGTGTATCTTCTGGATCCTCCCAGTGTGGGTGAATGGGTTTTATGTGAAAAATCCACTTTAGCATTCCAACTCCCTAAGACTTTGAATCTCTTTCTGGATATTAAACCAAGGAAGAGAAGGCATTTCTAGCTTTCATGATGGGCTAGCTTTTGATCCATATTTCAGCCAATGAAACAAATAATTAGGACTTTTGTTAACTCCCCAAGCTGCAACATTAAATCCATGTTTAGTGAGCCCATACTAATAAATTCGGCCTAATCCAACTTTATTTCCTTTTCTCATTATCCCATACCCTTAATATCCATTCCCATACATGTTCCCCCAGTTTTCTGCTTGTATATAATGTAATAGAACACTCAGCTAGTTCTTTGGAGTATAGCATACTTCCTCATTGTACCTCACCTTTAGGGGACTCTGGGACTTAAGTCCAGTCATTGGTCCAGAAGAAAAGAGGAGTTGTGGGGGTATGTTCCCAGAAGAACCAGCACTGTCTTGCTTGGCAATTGCCTCAGAGGATGCCATTGTTGTTTCCTTAGGCAATGCATGGCTAATTCCTCCAGACAGAGGTGGAAACACCAATATCACTGTGAGGGGTATTGCCACTGCCACTGGGAGTAGGGAGGCCACTTCCTCTGGCAAAAAAGACTCATCAGAATTTAGGAGCTCATTGTCCCAAAGCTTCATCAGAGCCCTCCCATACGTCCTCATTCCAATGTACAACATCCTATTCTTTTCCAATCAATGCCCTCATTTTAAGAGTATGAGGCTGAGAGTTTACCTTTTGTTATGAGTCAGCTAATGACACCATGAGGGCTTGTGTTTGATTATCAACAATCTTAACCTTGTGGCTACAGGAGAGAAAACTCTCCTTTAGGGAATACATAGAAGATTTCAGGCTATTTGTGTGCATCTGGAGCTGAGTGTCCAAATCCCTGAGCTTGTCCTTTCATTTTATCAACTTGTTTAGTGATTTTAGGAGCAATCAACCAACATTTCTTGGTTTTCTACAAATATTTGAAATAGAGTCCTTAGCATTTGAAGGTCTAATGAGATTAGAAAGCCAGTTGTAGAAACCTCAAAACCAATTAAAATTCATCCTTAAAGTTCCATTCCTTTAGAACAACTTCTCATACCACAATCTCTATTAGCCAGGGCTCTCCGGAGGGAGAGAAACAATAGTATACATATAAAAGAGAATTTTTTTAGGGGGAGTTGGCTCACACAATCACAAAGGTGAAGTACCCTTATATACAATTGGCAAGCTGGAAAATGAAAGATGCCTGTAGCAGGGCTCAGTCTAAATCCAAAAGCCTCAAAACTAGGGAAACTGACAATGCAGCCCCTAGTCTAAAGCTAAAGGCTTGAGAACTCCCAGAAGGTCACGGGTGCAAGTCCCAGAGTCCACAAGCTGAATAATCTGGAGCCTGATGTCTAAGGGCAGGAGGAACAAAAGGCAATCCAGTCTAGAAGGGAGAGAGAGAAGAAACGAAGCGAGTTGAATATCCACCCTACTTTGCTCAGTTTTATTGTAGCCAGACCCCCGGCTTATTGAATGGTACTTTTCCAATCAATGTCCTCACTTTAACAGTTGACACCCTACAAGGCTGAGAGTTCACCTTTTGTTGTAAGTCAGCCAATGCCATAATGAGGGCTTGTGTTTTATTTTCAACAATTTAAACCTTGTGGCTACAGGAGAGAAGGGTCTTCCCACCCACCGAGAGTAGGTCTTTCTCCTCCAGTCCACTGACTCACATGCCAATCTCCTCTGGAAATGCCTTCACGGACGCTTCCAGAAACAATGCTCACCAGCCCCATCTAGGCCTCCCTCAATCCAGTCATGTTGACACCTAATATTAACCATCACATAAAGTGGAAAAAGAAAGTCTCAAAAATAATTCATAAGTAATCTTTTCTGAAATATTTGGTTTACCAGAAGGTAAATATTTGGTTTACCAGAGGAAATGCATTGCCAATTGTAAATTCATTCATTGAATTATTTTTGATTTGATTACATCCCTTTATAGTTTTCTTCCTTTCTACATTCTTGTCCTTTCTCTTTGCATTTTGCACACATGAAGCACACTGTCTTTTCAACACTCAGTTACCTAATATTTTTATAAAGTGAAATATTGTTACAGAGAACATCAAGGGTTATATTGAAGTAATGACAATAATAAGGCTGAAGGTAATAGAAGCTAATATTTAGTTCAGACTTGTCAGTTTGAAATTTTACTTTACATGCATTATAATTGTAATGTCAGCTCAAAAAGAGCAGGGGTTTTGAGTCCTATGCACTGATGCTTTCCTGATGTCTAGAGCAGTGTATGTAGGCACTCAATGAATATTTACTGAATATTGTTGAATGATCTCAAATTTTACAAACAATGCAGCAATGAATATATCATTCAATATTATCTCCTACTGCTTGGGGACTGAGGGGTTGAGCCATGCTACTGGCTTCTCCTGTTTTCTAGCTTGCAGATAAGTTATGTGTCTTTCCAAAAGTATAGGTGAGAAGTCAGATAAGCATGAAATCTGGATCTTCTGAAAGACAATCTTGGAAAATTACCTTTATTTCATCTAGACTGCTTAATGCACAGGAATTTGTAGAAGTATGCTGCATGATTACTTATACCTACTGAGCAAGTGGATAGACAGATTCTCTAGATTAATAGTTGGCTTATATAAAAGGATCCAGAAATCAAACCAACCTATGTCTAATTATAACCATGTATTTCCCTTTAATCTATATTGCCTGGCAAGGAGAAATTAATGGAAAGAGAATAGAATAAAGACATAAATTCTGAATGTTATCTAATGTTTATAGTATTACGGAATGTGTGTGCACATGTATGTATGCTTGGGAGAGTACGGGAGAGCAAGTGTAATGGATATGACCCGGAATGTATCTTAGGTTCTTCTCTGATGAATTATTCATCTGTTAGAATTTTAGTGATTGCCTTTTTCATAATGTTTGTATAATTGCTTATCTAAGTAAACTTGATTTTTCACACATGTTTGCACAAACGTAACACTGCATGCAACTCTATTTCTGAAAGCACAATATAATACTGATTTAATTATTTGGTTAGAAGTACTGCCCTTCACCCCAGATAGTGAATATTATAATGAGAAAGGAAATGTGTTTTATTACATACATGCTACAAGCATTGTGGGGCTTCAATTAATGTTTGCTGAATTAAATTACTAGAGATGTAATAACTAGTTTCAGAATAATAAAAGCAAACACTTACAATACACTGACTGTATGCCAAGCGCAATAGTCTAGGTGATGTATCTACAGCCTCTAATGTCCTCAATAAGCCAACCAAGTAAGTACTGTTATTATCATTCACATTTTCCTGTTAAAAAAAAATTAGAGTGAGGTAACATGTTTAAGGTCACCCAGATAGTGAAAAGAAAAATTAAAATTTATACAAAGGCCCAGTTATTATTTGTTTTTCTAGGGAGAAATGAGGTTCATCTCTTTATCTTCAGGTAAGTTGCTTCCTCTTAATGGAGATCTGCGCCATGCTGTTCATGAAATATCTAAAAGTACAATCTGGGTCTTAAGACAGCCAATCTAGTGATATTTCCACTATTTCATTAAACTCTAACTTGCTTGTGGCTGTGTGACTTACTTGTGTGACTTACACCACAACTGTCTTGTTGGAAGTCATATCCAAGAACTTGGTATAGTGACCCTCATATTGTATGTAGTCAATAAATATTTGTTTGGTGAATTAATGATTTAAACACAACAGGGCTCCCTCAATTTCCATAAGAACTTGATCCTGAAGTTAAAAGGTAACAATTTAAGACACACAATTGTAGTATTAAGGCCACCATCTATAAAGGAGCACATTCTTTATTGCCTTGCAGACCAATAATCATTAAGAGACTGAATATCAAGTTTGAATAATAATATACTGAGCTAGATTTTATAAGGGACATTAATTCACATGCACATCTGCAACAACCCCTGAGGACTTTGTAAAATGTGAATATAGACATTATGTGATTCATGCCTTAACTAGGCACCTCTGGGGCATGTCAGGATGGCTTGCATTCAGCCACAAGTTAGTGAGAAATATTTGGAAATGTCAGAACCAGCAAAGAACACAAAATGTGCAATTGAAAACTTACCCAGAGATTTCAGTGAGGCTAACTCTTCTGAGATCTGCAAGAGGCAGTAAGCCAAGCCCCAGCACTGTCTCAGTGATCAGATAAACACGTGTTGGCATATGACAGTGGCCTCTGACAGATGATCTGTGGGAGCCTGCCAGTGAAGTTGGCCTGATTAGCACTTGACTGGGTGCTCTTCCCTGCTTTCTGCCCTGGGCCAATTTCTGGTTTTGTTGTTCAGACAGGCTTGCCTCCTTTGTAACACGGGAATGCAGCCACAGTTTGGGTCCACTTATTTCACACTGTCATCAGTTTTTTTAGTGTGTAACGGAAGGCTTCATTTGAAGCACTAAGACATAGGATGGGTGTAATAAGCCCGTGCACCACGTGAACAAAGCTAAATAAACCTCATTGCCAGGTAAAAACTGAGAATTGTCAGGACCCCAATGCCATTTTTCTTTGTCTCTCCTGCCTTTTTTTTTTGTAATTTATCATTAAAATGGAATAAAAATGTTTAGTTAAATGCACAGGTATCTTCATCCCTCAGTCAGTTTATGACTATCAAGAAGAACAGTTTAACCATTAAAAGAGAATAAACAAAAAGTCTGTAAGCATGGCTTCTAACTGTAGCTCTTCCATGAAGCAATTAGGCACTCTCTGCCTTATGTGTGAGTTAACTTCTGCAATATGAGAGATAAATAATATCTAGTGGTCTGTTTTCTCCTCTGTAATTCAATAACTTTTTTGTTTGAATTTTATCTTTTATCTTTTCTGAATCATTTATTATGCTCAATACAGTACATCTACAAAAGAGAAATCTATAATTCCTAGAATACACACCTCTTACCTTTTCTTGTGCTATGTGGAGTTCTGGGGTTTACGTATGACACGGTTTGGTTGTGTCTTCCCCTAATCCTCACCCTGAATTATCATAATCTTCATGTGCCAAGGGCAGGGCCAGGTGGAGATAACTGAACCATGCAGGTGGTTTCCCCCATACTGTTCTTGTGGTAGGGAGTAAGTCTCATGAGATCTGATGGTTTTATAAATGGGAGTTCCCCTGCACAAGATCTCTTGCCTGCCACCACGTAAGAAGTGCCTTTCCTTCTCCTTTGCCTTCCATCATAATTGTGAGGCCTCCCTAGCCATGTAGAACTGTGAGTCAATTAAACCTCTATCACTTATGAATTACTCATTATTGGGTCCGTCTTTATTAGCAGTATGAAAACAAACGAATACAAAGTACTTTTGTATGCTTGAACTATTTGCTATATACTAAACATGTTTCAACTATTAGATCTCTTACCTGTTTATCTTCTTATTGTCTTTTTCCCATGTAAGTTTAACATAGTGATGCAAAAAAACGTAAAAGTATTAAAAGCTGTTAACCTGCATGGCACAGTTAGGAACAATTTTGATGCTTCTGCATCTGGCTATGCTGTATGATTTTATTAAACCTGCAATCTCAAAAAAAGTGTCGGAATTCAGGATAGGATGTGTTTAAATATAGCTCCTTGAAGACATCAGAGTATGCCCAAGGAGTGATGACTCGAGAGAACAAGATACCATAGATTAGATAAATTCATTGAAATGAGCCTGATGTTCCCTAATGGTTTTCTTCCTAAAACCAAGGAAACAGCAGATAATGGGTTAAAAATCTAAGGATAAATTTCTGATGGTTTCAAGAAAAACAGCATTAGAAATGTAGGGGCTACCAGGGAGCAGAGGCCCTGGCAAATACCTCTGGGTTTTAGTTTCGTTTCCTGAAAGACTACTTCTCAGAATAAATGCAAACCAGACTAGTTCAGGCCTCACTCATACGTGAATTATTACAATTACAGACTTAGTCAAGGTGCTCTTCTAAAAGAAAATTATATATTTTTTTCTCTAGAGGGAGAAAAATGCATAATATCTACAGCTTCTATAACGTTTTATACACACAGCCCAGAATTCACACAAAAAAATCACGACATGCCTAGAGAGAGGTTCAGAAGATTAAAAGTATGCCAAAATACAGACAACAGAAGTATATAGGTTATTATTAGTCATGAACTTTGTCGGTTATTACCTTTAAAGTAACTAAGAGGAAAATGTTCAAAAAATAAAATACAATGTGAATAGACTTATCAAAGTACTGGAATCTATAAAAAATTATGAAATTAAAATATTAGAAGTGATAGTTATAGTAACTAAAATTTTAATTTAAATGAACTAAACAGCAAGTTAGAAACAATGATAGTAAGGATTAGTTAACTGGAAGCTAACTAGGTAAAAATATATTCTGACAGAGGGAAAAACTTACAAATACAGAAAAAAACTTAGAGATTCATTAAGACAGGTTAAAAAATTCAAGCATCCATCAGTTTAAAGTACTACCAGAAAAGAAATAGAACGTAGTAACAGCAATATTATTTGGAGAGACAGTTTCAAAATTGATAAAAGACATCAAACCACAGCTTCTCAAAGGTCTAATTGCACAAAGCAGAATATTTACAATAAAACCACATTGAGATAGATTATACAAAATTACTGAAAGCCAAAGCTGAAGAAAAAATTATAAAAGGAAGATACAATATGTTTGAAGGAAGAATAAATTAATGTCTAGTTTTTCAGTAGAAAAAATACAGCCAAAGTAAAGACAGTAATTACCTGACCTGACAAAAATAACAAACATAACTATTCCTGTAATAACACAGGTTAGCAAGTGAAGCGAGGACAAGACGTGCTCTGCAACACAACTCAGAAAAACACTTACATGGCTATGCTAACATTCAGTGAGGTAACTCTAAGGAAGTATATATTATGAAAGAGTCAGTCTTATGGAACAATTTAGCATTTTAAAATTTTTAGTTATCTAAAAGCATACCCTAAAAAAAGAAAAAAAAAACTAACAGAAATAAAAGAAGAAATAGACGTATTTGCAGTTAGAAGGGGAGATTTAAAAATACCTTCTTCAGATACTAATAGAACAAGAAGAAAGCAAGCAATTCTGCAAGGATATACATAGTAAACTAAGTAGACTCAATTGCTACATATAGAACCATCAGCCTCAAACTTCACAACACACATTGTTTTTCAACCTTAAGTTTCACAACATACTTTTTTTTTCAAGTGCACGTGGGACATTTAACCAAAATTAACAATACGCAGATCTGTAAAACAAGTCTCAATAAGTTTTAAAGTATTGTTCATTCAATTTGACCAGGAGTAGTGGTCTTGAGTTTAAATGGAGATCAAAATTACAAGACATAGGAAGCTTCATCCATACAAAATTTACTTAGCTTTAAGAAAAGATAAAAATATGCAATACTGCATGAATAGCAGGAGCATAGCAGTAATATCAGGCATATCACCTCATGTCTCCAAAATGCTCTTGGGATGTACATGCTAATGACCAGTTTAGTTTAGAGACGCTAGCCTCTCTGGGGCTCTTCAGCTTTAATAACTTGTTGATTTCATAATGCCCTCCTGAATGTGTTCTTTGCTCCCATTGTCCAGAGTAGCTCAGTATCATCCATAACAGGTTACTCAATAAGCAATCTCAACGTTAAGTCCAGGTTCTTATCAAAACATAGCATTCATTGTGAACCTAGTGTATTGCTACACATTTCTTCACTTATTATAAAATAATTCTACATGTATCACTCATGTAAAGATCTTTCTGACGTTACAGAGAAGAGTGTCGATCAGCTGCTAATTCACCTTTCAGAACAGAAAATAATTAATATAAAGATGATTATAACACATTACACTATTTGGAAATTAAACAATACCTTTCTAAATAAATCATGGTCCAAGGAAGAACTGAATTCTCCCCAGTAGCTGGGATTACAGGCACTTGCAACTATGTTCTGCTAAATTTTTGTATTTTTAGTAGAGACGGGATTTCACCATGTTGGCCAGGCTGGTCTCGAACTCCTGACCTCAGATGATCTGCCTTCTTAGGCCTCCCACAGTGCTGGGATTACAGGTGTGAGCTGCCTCGCCCAGCCCTAATTGTGCCTTTTGTAATGAATCCTTCATAAAAACCCAAAGAGCTAAGACAGAACTTTTGGATGGCTGAACCTGTGAAGGTTCCTAGAGAGTGGTATGCCCAGAGAGAGCATGGAAGCTCTGCACATATTCCCCCATACCTCTCTCTATACATATTTTCTATTTGGCTGTTTATCTGTATTCTCTGTAATATTATTCCTAATAAATCTATAAAGATAAGTGGAGTGCTTTCCTGAGCTCTATGAGCCACTCCAGCAAATTAAACCCAAAGAGGAGGTTGTGAAAACCCAACTTATAGCTGGTCTGTCAGAAGCACAGATCAGAACCTGTGCTTAAAACTGGCACCTGAAGTAGAGGGAAGTCTTGTGGGACTGCACCATCAACCCGTGAGATCTGACACTACCTTCAGGTAGATAGAGCAAGAATTAAATTGAATTAGAGGCCACTCAGCTGGAGTCTGCTGCAGAATTAATTGGTTGCTGATGGGTAGAAATCCTCACAGATTTTGGTGGCCAGAGGTGCTGTGTTAAGTGGAGTTGGATGCATGAAAGTAAGAAAAAAAAAAAAAGAAAAGAAAACACACTTTGGCTTTGTATTTTTCCTTGTATCTCAACATTCCCACAATAAAATCCAGGCCCAGGACTTCATCAGTAAATTTTTTCAAACATTTAAGAACGAAGCAATGTAGATATTACACTAAATATTTCAAAGAATAAATAATGTGAAAACAATTCATAAATTATTTTCTAAGGTCAGGAAAACTTCAATATCAAAATACCTAGTAAAAAAGAAAGGAATGTCACAGATCAGTCTTTCTTACAAGCACAGTTGCAAAATTCCTTACAAAAATGAGAAAATTAAACCCAATAATTTCTACAAAGATAACTCATCAGGGTTATGTTTGTTTATTCCAGAAATGTAAGGTTTCTCTAATATTTCAAACTGAACCATGGAAATTAACTTTACCCTCTTACGTACCAAAACAGCAAAATAAATTAAAACAAAGTACTTGCAAGTACCAAATGTTGGTTAGAACATGATACAATTGGAAGTCTCATTCACTGTTAGTGAGAATTCCATTGGGTACAACCATTTTGATAAGTCTTCTAAAGTTTAATATTTGCCTATCTTATGATCCAATAAGTATACTCCTATGTGTACATTCAGCATAAGTGCAGAATTATATTTAACAATGTCAATATATGAGAATATACAGAGAGCCTTCTCAGAAAAATCGGAAACAGCCTTAATTTACATAAATATTTTCAGCTCATGTTATACGATGGTCATATTTCATTTATTCTTCCATTAATTGTGTGACACATTTGGAAACTGAAGTACAATTGAGAACCAGAGAATGAATAATGAAGATCTTAAACAAGCAAAGTTTATTCATTTGCTCACAGGAAACTATCTCTGAATCTAACTCACATGATAACCCAGAGTGGAAATAATACAGATGTCCACCAGACATAGATGGAAAATATAATTTGTGATATATTCTTCCCATATACTGATAATACTATAAAATTAAAATTTAAGTACATGCAATGATATAACAAAATCTCAGAGACACAAATTTGAGTACAAAACCTAGATTTGAGGATTCACATGCTCTGCAGTTTCTGTCTTATAAAGGCAAGAATGGAAAAAAAACGAATCAATGGTTATAAAAGTCAGAATAGTGTTTATTTTGAGGGGATAACATCTGGGATGGGCCTGAGGCAGTCTTTTGGAAAGCTGATAACTTTCTATTACTCAGCCTGGATGGTAGTTACACAGATGTGTTTACTTTTCAATAATTATCAAGCTATACTATTATGATTTGTATTTTTTTTTCTCTATGCTACATTTTAAAATCAAAGAAAATGGACGGGAATATTCTTCCTCAAATAAAGGGATCATGTAATGAAGACTCATTACAGCTGTTCTCTATAAGCGTGAAGAACAATGGTATCAGATAGGTCTAATTCCAAGCATCCAATTGGATAATGATAAATTATCTAGTTATGTTTCATAGGAAATTTGTGGATATCCAGAGGATTGAAATTGAGCCAGTATTTTTTTAAAAATTGTAACAGGTTGGCTACAGAGCGTTACCCTAGGGAGATTAAATGGCTTTACCAAAATTTTAAATAAGATATTCAGCCATTTTATCATTGGCTATATAATCAGTTGAGGGAGACTGACGTTGCACAGATGAAGAAAGAGGTGGAAGTGAAGAGTGGGTAAACAAAATCACATTGCCAGTAGGCTCATGTCCTGTGCTCACACTACAGCCATATTCATCTTACACTTTTGGGGTGACAATAGAACAATAGGTAATAACTCATAACTATTTATAAATTTAAACTAGAAACTCTGCTACATAGTTGATGGGGCTACATAGAAGTTAAGCCTATTCAGAAATATAGGAAACACAACCTTATATTTACATAAATATTTTCAGCTCATATTACATGATGGTCATATTTCACTTACCCATCCATCAATTGTGTGACATAGTTGGAAACTGAAGTACAATTGAGAACCAGAGAATGAGTAACAAAGATCTTAAACAAGCAAGATTTAATAATTTTCTCACAGGAAACTATCTCTGAATCTAACTCATATCCTTTTGATTCTTAACTTAGACACAGGTTTAATGCTTTTGGTTTATGTGCTCTCCATACAATTGCAACACTAAGCTTGGGCATTCTGATATTCTAGAACGCCAATACTTTCCTTAGACAATAACTTTATTTCAGGTACTTATTAGTAGCTTCAGTCATTCTCAGCAGGAGGGTGTGGTTCTTTTGCCTCATCTACCTCATTCACTTCCCTAAGAACATAAGCCCTTTTTATGCTATCACTCAGCTCCAGCAACATCTTCCTCACGATCGTCTGTCCCATCTCACTCCCTGCCAAGGAAATAGAAAAGCTTTGCTTGGATCTTGTGGGAGGACCCTGTGGAGCCGGTGGATGTCTCTATAGAAAACAGATTAAATCAAGGCAATCTCTCCCAGATTGGTAGGTAGTAAATTAAAAGATCCGGGCAGAGGAGTTGCCCAGAAGCAGTGGTTCTAAGTGATTCATTTAGAGACGATGAAGAACTAGGGAACATAGTTGAACCAGGCCACAGAGGTGGCAATGCTGACTAGGCACCGCGGGTGAGACACAAGAAAAAACTAGGAGAGTCAGTAAAGGCTAATACTTCCTATCAAACTGACTGTGCTTGTTGCTTTAGTGCATTCTTTCGTCTCTGTAAAGCAATACTTGAGACTGAGTAATTGATGAAGAAAACGGGTTTAATTACCTCATGGTTCTGCAGACTGTACAGGAAGAATGGCATTAATATCTGCTCCTGGGGATGTCCTCAGGAAGCTTACAGTCATGGCAGAAGGTGAAAAGGGAGCAGGCATAGGACATGGCCGGGAGAGGGAGCAAACAGGGAGGGGGGAGGTGCCACACACTTTTGACCAATCAGGTCTCACGTGAACTCAGAGCAAGAACTCACTCATCACCAACGGTATGGCACTAAGCCATTCATGAGGAATCGGTCCTCATGATCCAGCAACTTCCACCAGGCCCCACTTCCAACATGGAGATAACATTTCAATATGACATTTGAAGGGGACAAACATTCAAATTGTATCACTTGTTGAACATTAACACTGCAATAAATTTGTTTTTTCACCACAGTCTGGAAATGTTTATACATTTTTATATTAGAAATGCATTAATTTTTTGCTCATTGGATTTAATCCATGAATAGTTTGTTTTATGAATTATAAATATAAAACATTTTATTTTTATTTTTTATAAATATAACAATATTTTAAATAGATATAAAATAAAGCATTAATATTTAGGTGTCGTACAAGAAAGATGTATACATATATACATAAATATATGTGTGTGTCTACATTCATGTGTGCACACACATCTGTAATGAATACATTAGTTCAATAGTTAAATGCAAATCACTACAAGGTACAGCAGGGTTTAGGCACAAAAGTAATAGTAGAAGGTAGGAAGAAGCAGGTTTACAGGTGGCAGTGAATATTGGCTGTGAATCTAACAGATAGAAAAGTGAAAACAAATACATCAACAGGAAATATAAGAAATAAAGCCATGCAGTAAAGGGCAAATCCAGACTCCTGAAGAGATCTCCACGGACTGGATAAACGTTAATGTTCACAATGATGACATGGAGGAATGTGAAAAATAGCTATTGCACCTGTAAAAATTAAGCACCAGGCCTGGCACAGTGGCTCAGTGCCTGTAATCCCAGCACTTTGGGAGGCCAAGGTGGGTGGATCACGAGGTCAAGAGATTGAGACCATCCTGGACAACATGGTGAAACCCCGTCTCTACTAAAAATACAAAAATTAGCCCGGTGTGGTGGCTCACACCTGTAATCCCAGCTACTCGGGAGCCTAAGGCAGGAGAGTCGCTTGAACTTGGGAGGTGTAGGTTGCAGTGAGCCGAGATCGCGCCATTGTACTCCAGCCTGGGGACGGAGTGAGACTCTGTTTATTAAAAAAAAAAAAAAAAAAAAAAAAAAAAAAAAATTAAGCACCAAAGAGTATAGTTCTTTACAAGTATGGCTAGTTTCCAGATGTGTAAAGAAAACTTTCATCATTAAAAAATAATTCAAAAAGCAATTTTCTGAATATTTAAAGAATGTGCTTATCTATGTTTTCCTTTTAAAACTATCCCCTGGCAGAAGTTTACTGAGTTCTTCTATTTAAATAGAAGAGGCTGCCTTTTGTTAATGCACTTTTGTTAATTGCACGCTTAATGAATCTCCACAGGATTCCCACCATGAGAGGCAGGATCCTATTTCTCAAATAAATATTTCTCACTCTTCTGCTGACACGTGGCCCCAGATGAACTTTTCTGTTTCTACCAGGGCTATAATAATGTGAAGACTTGGGGAAATTCAACAGAAGTGTAGGTCTCTTTATTGAGAGACTTTAAATGCGAACTCTATGAAGCTGCTCTTTTGGTGGTAAGTTGAATGTCAAGAGAGATTTCATAAAGTATAAAATATATCATTGATTTTCTGAGTTTTAATTTAAAATATTATAAACAGTTCTGTAATCTTTGTTATTACATTTTCTTAAGGGAGGGCACCACCAAAACATCTCTGGGCTGGAGATGCAAAACATGTGAATACACTGGACCAATCATATGATAGGGTTCAAACAACTTGGGCAAGTAAGTCTATAAGGAGGTAGATTCTAAATAGTATAGGCAAAGGTGAATAGAAATGTATAAGCTTAAGTGACATTAGCATAGATATTTCGGAGCTCAGGTCACACATCACTGCACCCATGTTAAGGAAGGCATAGAGAAGGAATGGCTAACACATTTTATTAATTGGGAAAGTAGACCAGTGTGATTTAGCAGCATATACAGTTACGGCGACACATATGAGAAGCCTTTTTATTACATTATAACAGGAGTAGTAGTAACTCAAAAATGACATTATAAACCAAAGATCTTTGAGAGTTACTTTACTGAAAATATGTAACTTGTAATTATCACATTTTTAATTATGACATTTAATTATGTGCTTAACATTGGCCTTTTTCTTTAAGCATTTAAACATACCAACTGAGCATATCCTCAAATTACTAATTTTCTTGCTAATGCTTTTTCTCATATTAAAAGAAAAAATAGTAAATTCTAGCCAAGTCAATGTCCACAGGTAGCAGATTTAAATTGGCGGAACCCTGAGAAGTGATTTTTTTTTCTTTAAGAGGAAATATGTAAAAATCATGAAAATTTGACTTTATAAATATTGAACTTATCATTACAATGGTAATGACTGGGAAGCTAGCACAGGTTATCAGGGTGTTTTATCTGTCTTTGAGACACTACTGGTATGTAAAATTACTAAAAATGCACCTCCCTCTTGAAATGTTATTTTTAAAAAAGATGATGCATTTCTGAAAGACCCATCTATTTTGCAAAGCTTCAAAATGACTATTTACTATGTACTCACTAATCCACAACTTGTTTGATGGGAGCCACTGTTCAAAAAATAAAAAAATAAAAAAACCAAAATCAACCAGATACTAGGCTTTATCTATTCACAGATAGATTTCAGATTGGTTGTCTCTTTAGATGTAATATAAGGTGGCTCTGCTAAGTTCATGGTCTGGTCTCTGTTTGGGAATCTCGTTGTGTGTGAACTTGGTGGGTAGAAAGAGCTGAGAGGCTGAGGGTATCCAGGATGCACATGTTGCCATCAGCTACTATCAAAGTTTAAGGTAATCTAGGGAATACTGATCCCCCTAGGTGAAGATCTTCATAACTCATAGTTTCATGATAGCATAAATTATGTTATCATTACTTCATTAGAGTACTGCTATGGGGCCTCCCATATTGACAAGATATTTTATTATTCAAAGTTTATTGCAATTCCTAGACATTTTCAAACCAGAAACCTATGATATCCCATTTTCCTCATTTGGGTCTTCTAATTTTATTTGCATGTATAACATCTGCTTAGCTCAGAGCAGTGAACAAGCTATTAAGAGTTAGCTGATAATAGAGGCTTTGGGATTTTTATTTACATATGTTTCCAGGATTAACATATATACACAGAGAATGCACATACACGTAAGTACAAATGCACACATGTATGTGTTTACTTTTAAACTATGAATATGTTTAATAATAATTATTAACATATTTTATTCAACATGATTTACCTTTTCATATATTACCTTGTTTCTCAAGCAGAATATAAGTGTCATGGGGAGGATCTGAGAATTAATTCCTTAGAAAGACACTCTGAGATGAATGGTAACTTGTATTTGGCAGTCTTTTTGTGCCATTACTAAGATTATTAGAAAACCAGGATTGAGCACACGGAGAAGCTGACTTGGAATACTGTTGCAACTGAAATTTTGTTGGTCCTATAAGAAGCTCTGGAGCTGAGATAGCCTTTCACAGCTGTTGCTTCTAGTGAGGGTGCAGTAGGGGGTTGGAGAAAGGGGCTAACTAACCTTGGGCCAAGCAGTGGCAACGGCCAAGGCCAGTCCCAGGGATGAACGCAGCCATAAGACACTAGTGTGTGCTGTTCCTAACAGCTGGGGCATGGCTGTGTCATACTTGGCACAGCACCAGTTTTCACTACAGCGGGATTGGTTTTATTAATTAATTTATTTTTTGTATGTCCCAAAATACAGAATGACACTTAGAAGATAGTGTGTTCTCAGTAAATAATTTCTTAAAGTTGTTTATCAAAATCTTATAATTTATAACTTATTAGATTGATGAATGTTTATCAAAATCTTATAACTTATAGCTTATTAGATTGATAAAATCCTAACAAAATAAGTTATGAATCACAGTGCAGAGGAAAGAAAATCTTTATCACTGTTCTCCCAATTATAATAAAATATAGATATAACATTATGCTTGATATAAAACTGAGTAACTGTTAGAGAGGTCAGCAGAAATGCTTTTTCAACATTCTTTTAGTATGTAATAAGGAAGTACTTCAGAACATACTAATACTGTAGTCAAAGAAACCTCATTATTAAATAGAAAAAAAAGAGTGTATAGATGAGATCAATGGAAAATTTTTAAATTTTATTCAGTGTCTCTGAATCTGTTAACTCTGGAAATAGGTATGTCGAGTTACACTAGCTTCAAATAAAAGTGTTTTAGGGGACTTCAATTTATATATGAATTATATGTTACATTTTAAGCTAGTTTCCTAATTCATTGGTTAGGAAATTGTTATGTATTTGATTTGAAAAGTCTTATTTCATGTACCTGAATTGAAATTTTCAAAATATTTATGGAAAAACTCAATCGACTTAACTGTTCTAATAATGATTAAGCCTATTCAAATATGATTTGAATGCGCCTCTCTTCAGATACATATTAAAATTGGAATGACATGAAAGAGGATTTTATGGCCCCAGGACAGGTGTACAATACAAATATGTGAGGCATTACATGTGTATTGTGTGTAGAAGAAATAAAATATCCGACTGATCAATTTCTCTCAGCAAAATTTAATGCCACGAAAAATGGAGCAACACCAATCAGATATTCATGGGAAAATTTTGTCAAAGATGAGGTGCCTAGTACTTCCTGTTCAATAAAGTCAAGCTTTCCAACAATATCAAGCCTATGGAAATTCATGTACCTATAGAAATTGAGGAATTTTAACCCCAGATTCTCTTCCTGAGAGCAGTGCTTGACAATAAACTACAGCCAATCAAGGGGTGTCTGATGAAACTATGTACAGAAGGATCATACTGTCATTTGCACATTGGCCCCTCCCAAATTCATGCTGAAATTTAATTTCAAATGTTACGGCATTAAGAGTTGAAGGCTTTTAGGTGATTGGGTCATGAGGGCTCTGCCTTCATAAATAGATTAACCCATTAACTGTTTAATGAGTTATCATGGGAATTAGATTAGATTAGTGGCATTATAAGAAGAGGAAAAGAGCTCTGAACTAGCACCCTCAGTTTCCTCACCGTGTGATACCCTGTGTCACCTTGGGACTCTTTAGAAAATTCCTACCAGTAAGAAGGCCTTCATCAGATTTGGACTCTCAACTTTGGACCTCCTTGCTTTATAAGTGTAAGAAATAGATTTTGTGGAGTTTTTTTATGTATATATGTGTGTGTGTGTGTGTGTGTGTGTGTGTGTAAATTAGTTCCAAACACTCTACTATAAGTAATAAAAATATGGACTAAGACAGGAAATTGATACCATAAATGGGATTGTTTCAGTTAAACACTTGGAAATGTGGAAGCAGCTTTGGAACTGGGTAATGGGCAGAGGCTAAAAGAATTTGAAGGATTGGGCCTAGATTCTGGAGAGGGCTTAGAAGGCAAGAAGACTAAGGAGAGTTTAGGACTCCCTCGAGACTGGTTAAGTGGCTCTGACCAGAATGCTGATAGAAATATGGCCAGTAAAGGTCATTCAGATGAGATTTCAGATATAACTGAGGAACAAGATACTAGAAACTGGAGTAAAGGCCATATTTATTATAATTTAACAAAGACCTTGGCCACACTGTATCCATGCCCCGGGGCTTTGTGGAAGGCCAGACTTGAGAGTGATAAACTAAGGTATCTGGCCACATAAAGCTTTGTAAAAAGTTTGGGAATGGCTGGGTGTGGTGGCTCATGCCTGTAATTCCAGCACTTTGGGAGGCCAAGGCAGGTGGATCAAGAGGTGAGGAGTTTGAAACTAGCTGACTAACATGGTGAAACCCCATCTCCAGTAAAAATAAAAAAATTAAACCGGGCGCGGTGGCTCAAGCCTGTAATCCCAGCACTTTGGGAGGCCGAGGCGGGTGGATCACGAGGTCAAGAGATCGAGACCATCCTGGTCAACACGGTGAAACCCCGTGTCTACTAAAAATACAAAAAAAAAATTAGCTGGGCATGGTGGTGCGTGCCTGTAATCCCAGCTACTCAGGAGGCTGAGGCAGGAGAATTGCCTGAACCCAGGAGGCGGAGGTTGCGGTGGGCCGAGATCGCGCCATTGCACTCCAGCCTGGGTAACATGAGTGAAACTCCGTCTCAAAAAAAAAAAACCTATAATTATACAAAAATTAGCCCAGTGTGGTGGTGTGCGCCTGTAATCCCAGCTACTCAGGAGGCTGAGGCAGAAGAACTGCTTGAACCTGAGAAGTGGAGGTTGCAGTGAGCAGAGATTGCACCACTGCACTCCAGCCTGGGTAACAGAGAGAGACTCCATCTCAAACAAACAAACAAAAAAAGTTCAGGAGAGGAAACCAAGGTAGGAGCCCAGTGATCACTTGCTAAAGAGATTAGCATGGATAGAAGGAAGCTGAGTGCAAATGCTCAGGACAATGGAAGAAAGACCTCCAATGACATTTCAGAGATCTTTGAGGCTGCCCATTGAATCACAGACCCAGAAACCTAAAAGGGAAGAGTGGCTTCAGAGGAAAGGCCCAGGACTCTTCACAGACTTGCTGCTCCGCCTTCTCAGGACCCTGCTCCCCATTCCCACAGCGCGGTACTCCACAGCCACAGTCCCAGAATGTGCAAGTTACAAATCTTAGGAGTATCCACATGGTGTTAATTCTGAAGGCTTGCAAAAAGCAAGAGCTGTAGAGTCTTGGAAGCCTCCACCCAGATTTCAAAGGATGTTATCCAAAAGCCTGAGGCCCCAGGCAGAGACTTATCACAGGGGCAGAGCCACTGTATAGAGCCTGGCTAGGTTGTGGGGTTGAAGTTGCCTCACAGGGTCTCCACCAGGGCAATGCCTAGTGGATCTATGGGGGTGGGACTGCCACAAGGATGCCAGAACTAAGAAGTCACTAGCAGCATGCAACACCTGGAAAAGCTTTAGGGCACTGAACGCCATGTACAAGCAGCCATGTGAGCTGCACCCAGAAAAGTCATAGGGATTGGGCTGCCTGAGGCTTTGGGGACCCAACTCCTTCCCCACTCCAGGAGGTAGCACATGAAGTCAGAAAAGACTATTCTCCAGGTTTAAGATTTAATGTCTGCATTGCTAGATTATGGACTTGATTAGGGGCCTGTTATTCCTTTCTTTTCAACCATTTCTCCCTGTGGAATGGAAATGTCTATCTTATGCCTGTATTGAATGTTGGAAGCACATAACTTGTTTTTATTTCACATACTCACAGATAAGACTCTGAATTTTGGATTTTGAGTTGGTGCTGGAACAAGTTAAGACTTTGGGGTTATGGAGATGGAATGAACGTATTTGTATGTGAGAAGAACATGAGTTTTAGGGGGCCAGGGGTGGAATGCTGCAGCTGAGTATTTGTACTCTCCAAAACTCAGGCTGAAATTTAATTCTCAATGTGGTTGTATTGCGAGGTCAGGCCTTTAAGAGGTGATTGGGTCCTGAGGACTCTACCCTCGTGGAGTTTATCCATGCATGGATTAATGGATTATTGGATTTTCATGGGAATGGAATTGGTGACTTTATATGAGGAGAAAAAGAGAACTGAGTTAGCACACTCAGTCTCTTCACCCTGTGATACCCTGGGTCGCTTTGGGACGATTGCAGAGAGTTCTCACCAGCAAGAAGGCCTCACCAGATGTAGCCTTTCAACCTTGAATTTCTCAGCCCCAAGACTATAAGAAATAAACTTTGTTTCTTTATAAATCTCCCAGTTGCAGGTATTGTGTTATAAGAAGCAGAAAATGACCTAAGACAGGCAGGAATTAGACGTTCAAAAAAAAATTTTAATGTAAAACTGATAGTTAAAAAAAAGTAGAATTAGATTGCAAAACAAAATGTAAATGCAGGTTTTTTGACATATAAAAATGACACAAAAAACTTAGGAGAAAAAGGGTAAGATAGGCAATCGAGTATGTTACAGCTACCTCTTTTTTAATAGCTGAGAAGGCAGGTGATAGATTCATAAACATATTTTAATGTACTTAGAATAATTAATTGTTGAGAAAATGGGTTGGAGTAGAAAAAACACTAAGAAGACTGCTAATGTATTAATACTTATAATAGGTAAATAATAGATTAGTTAAAGAATTAGAGAACTACATTTTAATTAGGTAACCTCTTTGTGATTTATTATGTAAAATATAATGTTAAAAGTACACAGCAAATACAAATATTCCCACATATTAGAGGTACACACACACACACACACACACACACACACACAGAGCAATGCAATTTAAATACATGACTAGACTTGTAAGTTAAAACTATAAAAATAGAAATTATAACCTAAAATAGTCTGACAGAACTAATATGAAATATATTAGTCATACCGTAACTATAAACTGAGTAAAGACACACGTTTAAAGACAGTATTTATTAAATGGCATACAAAATAAACCCAAATCCAGGCCATACATCTAGAATAAAGAGACACAGATAAGCCAGTGACTTAAAAAGTTTAAAAATAAAAGGAGAAACAAAGGTATATTAGGCCAATGCAAACAAAGGAAATGCAATTCACAGTGTTATCACAAAGTTTTGTATAACTGTGTCCCAAATAAAATAACATCAACATTCATAAAGCAAATATTAAAGAACAGACTTTAAAAATACAGAGAAACTCACTAGTAACAGGAGACTTCAATTCTCTCTCAGTTCATGAAAGATTACATAACTAAGAAAGTAAAATATAAACATAATAAGAACTGATGGATAAATAACTAATTCTGAAGATGATAAAAATGGAAAATATAGCTTTATTCCAAGTGTCCATGGAACATTCATAAACATTAACCATAAATTCTAAGTTTTTAATTGCCAAAGAGTAAACATAGCAAAACATCTTCGATCACAATATCAAATTAAATTTGCAATTGATAGCAAAGAGATAAACAAAATGACCCTTCTATAAATAACTTAACATTCTAATACTCTTTATAAACTACTCCTGATCAAGAAAATACGTATATAAATAGTAAAACTTAAGAAAAACAAAATAATAGATAAAATGTTATTACTCAGAACCAGTGAGATCCAGTAAAATTAATGTCCCAAGGAAAATCTGTAGTCTTCAATTATTATATTAACTTAGAAGATAAAAGAAATAAGCAAAAACTTTCCGAACAAAAAGGTTAGAATAAAAATAACTAAAGACCTAAAAAGAATATGAAGAAACAAGCAATAAACAGAAAAGAGAAATTAGTAAGAAAAAAGAATTGAATTATAGATACGATTTTTTTAAATAAAAAAATCTCAAAGTAAAACATTGAACCTATTTCACCTATTTAAGAAAAACATAAAATTTTTAAAAATTAAGAAAAAATTCAAGTTAAGTAAAAGAATGAAAATTTTAAATTGCACGACACTAGCAAATAAACTTGAAAACATTAGGTAAGAATAGGTATGTTTTTAGGAAAATAGATTTTACCAAAATTACGTGCTCAAGAGCTAAAAGTCTATAAACATCACGTTCCTCAAAAGAAATACAGGGTGCTATGTAAGAACTAGTCTCAAAAGAATAACACCTTAGCCAACCCTTTTAGAAGGAAACTTTATCAAACATTTAAAGAGTGAATATTTCCATTGCTATTTAAAGTATTTCAGAACATGGGGGATCAATAAGGAAGGAAAATGGCCAAACTCATGTATGAGGGAAGTAAAATATTGAGTCCAACATTTAATATAAAAAACATTTAAAAATTTACTTATAACCATTAATAAAAATCATAAATGAAATATAAATGCACCACCTGACAGGCCCCATGTGTGATGTGTCCATGTGTTCTCCTTGTTCAACTCCCACATATGGGTAAGAACATGCAGTGTTTGGTTTTCTGCTCCTGTGTTAGATTGCTAATAATGATGGTTTCCAGCTTCATTCATGTCCCTGCAAAGGGCATGATCTCATCCTTTTTTATGGCTGCATAGCATTCTGTGGTGTATATGTGACACATTTTCTTTATCCAGTCTTTCATTGATGGGCATTTGGGTTGGTTCCAAGTCTTTGCTATTGTGCATAGTGCTGCAATAAACACACATGTGCGTGTGTCTCATAGTAGAATAATTTATAATTCTTGCGGTATATATCCAGTAATGGGATTGTTGGGTCAAACGGTATTTCTGGTTCTAGATACTTGAGGAATCACCACACTGCCTTCCACAAGGGTTGAACCAATTTACTGTTGTTCCCACCAACAGCGTGAAAGCATTCCTATTTCTCCACAACCTCTCCAGCATTTGTTGTTTCCTGACTTTTTAATGATCACCACCATTCTAACTGGCATGAGATGGTATCTCATTATGGTTTTGATTTGCATTTCTCCAATAACCAGTAATGTTGAGCTTTTTTTCATGTTTGTTGCCTGCATAAATGTCTTCTTTTGAGAACTCTTTGTTCATATATTTTGCCCACTTTTTAATGGGGTTGTTTTTTTTTTTCTTGTAAATTCATGTAAGTTCCTTGTAGATTCTGGATGTTAGCCCTTTGTTAGATGGATAAATTGCAAAAATTTTCTCCCATTCTGTAGGTTGCCTGTTCACTCTGATGATAGTTTCTTTTGCTGTGCCAACACTCTTTAGTTTAATTAGATCCCATTTGTCAATTTTGGCTTTTGTTGCCATTGCTTTTGGTGTTTTAGTCATGAAGTCTTTTCCCACGCCTATGTGCTGAATGGTGTTGCCTAGGTTTTCCTCCAGGGTTTTTATGGTTTTAGGTCTTATGTTTAAGCCTTTAATCCAACTGGAGTTAATTTTTGTATAAGGTGTAAGGAGGGGGCACAGTTTCAGTTTTCTTCATATGGCTAGCCAGTGTTCCCAACACCATTTATTAAATAGAGAATCTTTTTCCCATTGCTTGTTTTTGTCAGGTTTGCCAAAGATCAGATGGTTGTAGATGTGTGGTGTTGTTTCTGAGGCCTCTGTTCTGTTGCATGGGTCTATATCTGTTTTGATACCAGTATCATGCTGCTTTGGTTACTACAGCCTAGTAATATGGTTTGAAGTCAGGAAGCGTGATGCCTCCAGCTTTGTTCTTTTTGCTTAGGATTGTCTTGGCTATGTGGACTCTTTTTTGGTTTCATATGAAATTTAAAGTAGTTTTTCTAATTCTGTGAAGAAAGTCAATGGTAACTTGAAGGGGATAGCATTGAATCTATAACTTACTTTGGGCAGTATGGCTATTTTTACAGTATTGATTCTTCCTATTCATGAGAATGGAATGTTTTTCCATTTGTTTGTGGCCTCTCTTATTTCCTTGAGCAGTGGTTTGCAGTTCTTGAAGAGGTCCTTCACATCCCTTGTAAGTTGTAGTCCTGGGTATTTTATTATATTTGTAGCAATTGTGAACGGGAGTTCACTCATGATTTGGCTCTTTGTCTCCTCTTGGTAGGTAGGAATGCTTGTGAATTTTGCACATAGATTTTGTATCCTGAGACTTTGCTGAAGTTGCTTAGCAGCTTAAAGAGATTTTAGGCTTAGTTGATGGGATTTTTAAAATACACAATCATGTCGTCTCTAAATAGAGACAGTTTGACTTCCTCTCTTCCTATTTGAATGCCACTTATTTCTTTCTCTTGCCTGATTGCCCCTGCCAACAATTCCAATACTATGTTAAATAGGAGTGGTGAGAGAGTTATCCTTGTCTTGTGCCAATATTCAAAGGGAATGCTCCCAGCTTTTGCCCATTCAGTATGTTATTGGCTGTGAGTTTGTCGTAAGTAGCTCTTATTTTTTTGAGATATGTTCTATCAGTACCTAGTTTACAAAGAGTTTTTAGTATGAATGGGTGTAAAATTTTATTGAAGACCTTTACTTAATCTGTTGAAATAATCATGTGGTTTTTGTCATTGATCAGTTTTTGTAACGGATTATTACATGTATTGATTTGCGTATGTCGAGCCAGGCTTATATCCAAGGGTTGAAGCCTACTTGATCGTGATGGATAAGCTTTTTGATGTGTTGCTGGATTCAGTTTGCCAGTATTTCACTGAGGATTTTTGCATTGATGTTCATCAGGGATATTGGCCTGAACTTTTCTTTTTTGTTTTGTGGATAATGCTGGCCTCATAAAATGAGTTAGGGAGGAGTCTCTTTTTTTATTGTTTGAAATAGTTTCAGAAGGAATAGTACCAGCTCCACTTTGTACCTCTGGTAGAATTTAGCTGTGAATCCATCTGGTCCTGGGCTTTTTTTTTGGTTGGTAGCCTATTAACTACTGCCTCAATTTCAGAACTTGTTATTGGTCTATTCAGGGATTCAATTTCATTCTGGTTTAGTTTTAGGAGGGTTTATCCATTTATCCATTTCTTCTAGATTTTCTAGTTTATTTGAGTAAAGGTGTTTACAGTATTCTCTGATGGTAGTTTGTATTTCTGTGGGCTCAGTGGTGATCTCCTCTTTATCATTTTTATTGTCTCTTTTGATTCTTCTAGTTTTTCTTCTTTATTATTCTGGCTAGTGGTCTATCTTGTTAATCTTTTCAAAAAATCAGCTACTGGATTCATTGATTTTTTGAAGTGTTTTTCGTGTTTCTGTTTCCTTCAGTTCTACTTTCATCTTAGTTATTTCTTGTCTTCTGCTAGCTTTTGAATGTGTTTGCTCTTGCTTTTCTAGGTCTTTTAATTGTGAAGTTAAGGTGTTCATTTAAATCTTTCCCTCTTTCTCCTGTGGGCATTCAGTGCTATACATTTCCCTCTAAACACTGTTTTAGCTGTGTCCCAGGGAATTTGGTATATTGTACCTTTGTTCTCATTGGTTTCAAATAACTTATTTATTTCTGCCTTCATTTTGTTATTTACCCAGTAGTCATTCAGGAGCAGGTTGTTCATTTTCCATGTAGTTGTGTGGTTTTGAGTGAGTTTCTTAATCCTGAGTTCTAATTTGGTTGCACTGTGGGCTGAAGACTGTTATAATTTTCATTCTTTTGCATTTGCTGAGGAGTGTTTTACTTCCAATTATGTAGTCAATTTTAGAATAAGTGCAATGTGGTGCTGAGAAGAATGTATATTTTGTTGATTTGGCATGGAGAGTTCTATAGATGTCTATTAGGTCCACTTGGTCCAGATCTGAGTTCAAGTCCTGAATATCTTTGTTAATTTTCTGTCTCGTTGATCTGTCTAATATTGACAGTGGGGTTTTAAAGTCTCCTACTATCATTGCATAGGAGTCTAAATTTCTTGGTAGTCTCTAAGAACTTGCTTTATAAATCTGGGTGCTCCTATATTGGGTGCACATATATATTTAGGATAGTTAACTCTTCTTGTTGCATTGATTCCTTTACCATTATGTAATGTCCTTCTTTGTATTCTTAGAGTTTTGTTGGTTTAAAGTCTGTTTTATTAGATGCTATGATTGCAACCCATGCTTTATTTTGCTCTCCATTTGCTTGGTAAATATTCCTCCACCCTTTATTTTGAGCCTATGTGTGTCTTTGCACGTGAGATGAGTCTCCTGAATAGAGCACACTGATGGGCCTTAACTTTTTAATCCAATTTACTAGTCTGTGTCTTTTAATTGGGGCATTTAGTCCATTTACATTCAAGGTTAATCTTGTTATGTGTGAGTTTGATCCTGTCATCATGATGCTAGCTGGTTATTTTGCCTGTCAGTTGTTGCAGTTTCTTCATAGTGTCAGTGGTCTTTACAGTTTAATATGTTTTTACTGGTACTGGTACCGTTTTTTCCTTTCCATATTAAGTCCTTCCTTCAGAAGCTCTTGTAGGGCAGGCCTGGTGGTGACAAAATCTGTCAGAATTTGCTTGTGTGTAAGGGATTTTATTTCTCCTTGTTATGAAGCTTAATTTGGCTGGATATGAAATTCCGTGTTAGAAATTCTTTTATTTAAGAATTTTGAATATTGGCTCTCATTCACTTCTGGCTTGTAGGCTTTCTGCAGAGAGATCTGCTGTTAGTCTGATGGGCTTCCCTTTGTAGGTAACCCAGCCTTTCTCTCTAACTGCCCTTAACAGTTTTTCCTTCATTTCAACCTTGGTGAATCTGACAATTATGTATGTTGGGGTTGTTCTTCTTGAAGAGTATATTTGTGGTGTTCTCTGTAGTTCCTGGATTTAAATGTTGACCTGTCTTGCTAGCTTGGAGAAGTCTTCTGGGTAATATCCTGAAGAGTGCTTTTCAACTTGGTTCCATTCTACCCTTTGCTTTTGGGTACACCAATGAAACATAGGTTTGTCTTTTTACATATTCCCATATTTTTTTGGAGGTTTTCTTTCTTTTTTTTTTTTAATTATTTTTTCTCTACTTTTGTTTTGATGCTTTATTTAATTAAGTTGATTTTTTTCTAATACTTTTTCTTCCACTTGATTAATTTGGCTACTGATAATTGTGTGTGTTTCATGAAGTTCTCACGCTGTGTTTTTCAGCTTTCTCAGCTCATTTATGTTCTTCTCTAAACTGGTCATTCTAGTTAGCAGTACCTCTAATCTTTTTTCAAGGTTCTTAGCTTCCTTGCATTAGGTTAGAACATGCTTCTTTAGCTCAGAGGAGTTTGTTATTACCCAACTTCTGAAGCCTTCTTCTGTCAATTCATCAAACTCATTTTCCACCCTGTTTTGTTCCCTTGCTGGAGAAGTTGTGATTCTTTGGAGGAGAAGAGATGTTTTGGCTTTTGGAATTTTCAGCCTTTTTGGACTGGTTTTTTCTCATCTTCATGGATTTATCTACCTTTGGTCTTTGATGTTGGTGGTCTTCGGATGGGGTTTCTGCATGGATGTCCTTTTTGTTGATGTTGATGCTATTTCTCTCTGTTTGTTAGTTTTCCTTCTAACAGTCAGGCCTCTCTGCTGCAGGTCTGCTGGAATTTGCTGGAGATCCACTCCAGACCTTGTTTACCTGGGTATCATCAGTGGAGGCTTCAGGACAGCAAGGATTGCTGCCTGCCCTTTCCTCTGGAAGCTTCATTCCCAGAGGGACACTCACTAGATGCCAGCCAGAGCTCTCCTGTATGAGGTGTCTGTCAACACCTGCTGGGAGGTGTCTCCCAGGAGGCATGGGGGTCAGGGACACACTTGAGGAGGCAGTCTGTCCTTTAGTAGAGCTTGAGCTGCTCTCTTCAGAGCTGGCAGGCAGGAATGCTTAAGTTTGCTGAAGCTGCACCCACAGCCACCCTTTCCCTCAGGTGATCTGTCCCAAGAAGATGGGAGTTTTATCTATAAGCCCCTGACTGGAGATGCTGCCTTTCTTTCAGAGATGCCCTCCCCAGAGAGGAGGAATCTACAGAGGCAATTTGGCTACATCAGCTTTGCAAAGCTGTTCTGGGCTCTGCCCAGTTCAAACTCCCCCCTTGGCTTTGTTTACACTGTGAGGGGAAAACCACCTATTCAAGCCTCAGTAGTCATGGATGCCCCTCTCCCCACCAAGCTCAAGTGTCCAAGGTCCACTTCAGACTACTGTTCTGGCAGCGAGAACTTCAAGCCAGTGGATCTTAGCTTGCTGGGCTCTGTGGGGTGGAATCCACTGAGGTAGGCCACTTGGCTCCTTGGCTTCAGCTCCCTTTCCAGGGAAGTGAATGGTTCTCTCTTGCTGGTGTCCCAGGCACCACTAGGGTATGAATAAAAAACTCCTTCAGCTAGCTCAGTGTCTGCCCAAATGGCCATTGTGTTTTGTGCCTGAAACCCAGGGCCCTGGTGGCATAGGCATCAGAAGCATCTCCTGTTCTGTGGGTTGTGAAGACCATGGGAAGAGCATAGTATCTGGGTTTCAGTGCACCATACCTCATGGCACAGTCCCTCACGGCTTCCCTTGGTTAACAGAGGGAGTTCCTCCACCCCTTGTGCTTCCTGGGTGAGGCGATGCCCCACTTTGTTTTGGCTCACCCTCTGTGGGCTGCATCCATTGTCTAAGGAGTCCCAATGAGATGAGCTGTGTACTGCATTTGGGAATGCAGAAATCAACTGCCTTTTGTGTTCATCTTGCTGAGAACTGTAAAAGGGAGCTGTTTCTATTTGGCCATCTTGCCAGTCTGAAGTGATTAATTACATTTCTGATAGATACTTTTGATATGATGTGATGAGAATTT
The DNA here is from genome assembly GCF_009761245.1 of Sapajus apella. Taxonomy (NCBI): domain Eukaryota; kingdom Metazoa; phylum Chordata; class Mammalia; order Primates; family Cebidae; genus Sapajus; species Sapajus apella. The sequence goes on along the minus strand of NW_022436960.1, from coordinate 17,051,012 downwards.
TTCTTTGTGATGTTCCTTCAGAAATATATAACATAACAAATCAAATATATTTTGAAAAATCAGTGCTTCCTATATAGAGAATTTTTCAATAAAACTCACCTTAAAATCATTGTTCAGGTGGAATAGTTCATGAAAGAAAATGTATTATTGTAAGATAGTCTTGCTAATCTATGAAATAAATACATATTTTATGTATTCATTTTGGTATAATTTTTATTGGTTTAGGATGTTTTCACCCATCCTCCCTCCCATAGAAACACTTGCTAGTACTAAATAAATAATACTTTATGGTTAAAGAAAATTTTTACATTTCATAAAGGATAGTGATTGCAAAATAATGAGTCTAGTCTTTTGGTAAAAAAAAAAAAAAAAACTACTAAGTTTAAAATACAAAATTTTAAATGTAAGTTTTCACTTAAAACTTGTCCGATTATATAATTGTATGTATTAAAGCAGGTTGTTTTTATTTCAACATTTTTCAGTGGGTTGAGGCAAAGATCAGATGATATTATGTGTGAAAGAGCACGTGGTAAATTTTAAGGCAGCAGACAATTATAAGCTATTATTATGAAGCAATCATTTGCTAAATTGTATGCCAAGATTCTCAAAACAATCAATAGACTTTCTTAAAAAGAAGTCACCTTCTGTTTATTCGAAGAGGAACTGGTAAAACCTTTAACCTTGTTGTGGCTTTCATTAGATGCTGACATGCCTGAGAAGCAGTCACATTAAGAGGATGACAACATGATTTGGGAGACTAATGATTGTTCAAGGCAAGACTATGGACAAAAAATAAATAAAAATTTAAAAGGCAGAGAGAAGGAAAAAATGTATATGGTGAGAAGAGTCTACACCTTCAGAGTCACAGAAATAACTTATTTGTATAGATTTTTGGCTAAAAATATTTTGAAAGCCATTTAAATAATAGCTTATTGTAGTTATAATCATTATATTAGCTTTCCAAAATTTGGAAGAATAATGTGAAAATTAATAAATTTTAAGCTGGTTCTAAGATACATACATGAAATGCCATGAATAATGACAATGCATAGTAATAGTTTATGCTTGTATCCCAATGAGTTGAATTAGCTATTTTTTCTGGTAGCCCAGTCTTCCAAGATTATGATATGATAGTTCAAGTCTGCATGGTATCTGAGCTTCTTATTCTACTGTTTCTTTTCTGCTTAAAGTATTAACCCAACTCTGTAATTGCTGATATATCGTTTACTCACTTATGTTTTTATATGCTGAGGTGGATGCTTGTTTCTACATTCAAAATTCAGCTTCTTTGAATTTGTTTCTGATTCTGAATTGCTGTCTTTGTAGGAGTTATTTATTACTAAACATGGTAAAGAGAGTCTTACTCTACAAGTTTTTCTGAGGATAGGAAAGACTTTTACAGGTTTTAGAATTACAATGATAAACTTTTGTGTAGGAACATGATGTTATCACACCACAGGCAAAAGAGAACAAGAGTTGACAAATCAGTACTTACTTCAGTTGATTCGCAGCTTTTCCCCCAAGGTTTGGAATTAAACCAAATTGATCTTTGCATACTTTTCATCAAGTCAACTAGACAAGTTCATGGTAAATAGAGAGAAGCAAAGAAACACTGAAGATGAAAGGATTTTCCCCTTCTGGCCTAACCTTGGGCTATGTCACTCTTAATAACAACAGATGTTATTACTCCCTCTGAAGTCGTTTGCTGATGCTATAAATGACTAAAAAGTGAGGTTTTAGTGAAAGTGCTGACAAAGACTCTAGGAGATCATCTCACAAGATAGCATTAACTTGTATTACTGGTAATGGTAAAGGCAGTGTATTTTAGCTGTATTATAATTACATTGCATTGCCTATAATTCAATATCCAAAAGCATTTTAACCATTCATGGGAAAAAAGAGAAAGTGAACACTGAGCAAATTACCAAAGATTAGCATACCAGGAAAACATATAGTCACTGATAACATTTTTCTTGTCCACAATGAAATTTGAAATCTTTAAATTTTGAAATTAAAAAAAAAATCAGGAAGGGTGTTAAAATTAGGTACAGAAAAAAAAAAACAAAAACAAAAAACCCTCAACTGACCTGGCAAAACTTCCCAGCAGCTATTTGCTTAGTCTTGGTAGTTTCTGGTTTGAAAGTTAATCAACATCAAAGAAGACAGCTGGTACTGATTCAGCAAGGACTGCATACTCCCTCCTCCTGCATACACCCTCCTCCTTTTCCCTCTCCCTCCATTGGCAGACCTTCCTAAATACAGCAATTTGCCTCATCCATTGACAGCTCCATTGATGGTTTTCAGATGTCACTAATATTACTGGACATCCAATGCCTTACTCATAATTATAGTATGTTAGCATTGATAAAGATTTAATGCATGTAATAATACAAAAATGCTATAAAATATAATATACATAGAAATAAAATAAATATAAATATAAAAAGAATAAATTCTCTATATAATGCTGAACCCCAATATTAGAGAATAAGTAAATAATGAAGTCATCCTAGAACTCCGATTTTCTTATTTCTAGTTAAGCATTTTTTCAATCTATGGCAAGGGTAGTTTAGTCCTAAGTGTGGTGATTGTTAGTATTATAATGGAAAAAACAGCATTTGGATTTGGCAAACTCTTAATACATGTTATCTCATCACTATATCTCTGTGGATTTAATGATAAGCTGCTCTCACCAAAATCCCAATGATGCTGATTAAAAACCTGAAGAAATAAAGAAACTAATAAATACACATTATGTGAGAGACATTATGCACAAAGTTCTATAAAAGTTTATTTCATTTTCATAATAGTTCTCAATTTAAGTTTTTGTATTAGCATTTTTATGCAAACAGAAAACAAAGTTCCAGAGAAGAAAAATAACTTCTCCAAGATGTATAACAAGTAAGTGATGAAATTGAATTTGAATCCACCTTATTGTTAACTTTCCATCTGAGCAAGCAAATAATGTGTCCATGGTTAAGCAGTGGCGTTAGAATGTAGTTTCAAATGCAAGATATCAGATTCAGTATCATTTGTGTTTTCTATATCATTGCACTTTAGACTTTCTAACAGAGGTTCCTCTGCATTTTTTTTTATGAGAAGAGGCTATTTTTCAATTTTAAATCCTTGATATTCTAAGTAAGGTATACTTCTTGCCAATATGAATATTTGCTATGTCTCAGAAAGGGGAATTTGTCAGCATAAATAAGTTGGAATGTCTATCCAATGTAACATTAATGTCTCCTTTGAAGATTTATATTATTTGATTGATAACTTTATTATTTGTATTCTCAGGTACATTAAATGACATACATGTGTAGTTTAATCTATCGATCCATCAACTATCAAATAACTATTTACTTATCTATTATCAATTTAACTCCATGGCGTTGACCTGAGTTAAAAATGTATATCTAGGCATTTTTCTTCTATCTTCACTAAAGTGAATGTTGTGAAAATATATTCATTTATTATCTTCTGTAGCATATGATTAGTTACAAAGAATTAATGATCCAAATGGTCATATATAACACTTTGTAATTTATCTATAGAAGGAGAGTGTGCATTGAATTTTCTAAGCATGCAACTAAACTGTATTCTCCTTGGTGGAAAAAATACCAAGTTTTAAGAAGAAATTGGAGGATGTCCTAGGGTCTGAGACACAGGAGATAAGGGTCTATTGTGTTTTGCTGAAGGAAAGTAAACATAACAATATTATACTAACAATATAATGAAGAAAATGTTCAAGAAATGGAATTTAAGTGTGACCAAAGAAAATGCTATAAAGATATTGCTCCAAGGTGCATCTACAGAGAGGTATCAGATAAAAACATTCCCAGTTATAAAAAATATATATGGTTTTGGAATTCAAGAGGGATAAAATAAAATAAAAAACCCTGCATTGCGATTTGAGAAATCACTTCCGTAAGGACAAAACTGACCTAGCAGACATTAGAATAAGTTCATGTGAATATGCTGAGAACGCACTAATGAATAATGACCTCAAGGAGTTCAAAACTGGCTGGAAGAGATGGCTCTATGCATAACACATAATAACTTGCTGAACATGTAAAAAGTGTTTTGAGGTAAGAAAATAAGGATGTCAAGAGTATCACTTGCATACCAGTTTTCATACTGAGAGCTACATGAGATTGGGTAATTTATGAAGAAAAGAGGTTTAATTGAATCACAGTTCCACAGGGCTGGAGAGGCCTCAAGAAACTTAAAGCCATGGCCCAAGGCAAAGGGAAAGAAAGGCACACCTTATTAGGACAGAGCAGGAAGGGAGGGGATTGGGGAACCACCACACTTTTAAACCATCAGACATCATGAGAACTCAATCAATATCATGGAAACAGCATGGGGGAAACCACCCCTGTGGCTCAATCACCTCCCGACAGGTCCCTCCCTAACATTTGGGGATTACAATTTGAGATGAGAATTGGGTGAGTACACAGAACAAATCATATCACCTTGAAAGATTATTTTAAAGTCATTGATGATAATAATCCAGTTAACTTTTCTGAGTGATTACAATATACCAGCTGCTATGCTATGGCAATTGAAGTATTATTTTGTACCGTTTGCATAATCCAATAAAGCAAATTATTAAATTCCAAAATTGCAATTCAAAATTCTTGAGAGTTGAATTACTTTGTTCAGAGATATAAGAGATAGCTATAAAACCAGACTCCAGGGCTGTCTAATGCAAGAAATGCTAATTTTGTAACAAACTCTCAACTGTGCTCTTTGCCATACAATCACTGCAAGGTGCCTGTTAATCCATACTGCCCATACATTGAGTTTTTGATTTTTATTAATGTCCAATACAATTTAAAGAGTGAATTAGCTGTGGCTGATAACATACACAACCCTTTAAAATCTACCTGCATTTATATTAGATTTATTATTATTATGAATCAAAGATATTAAAAGTAGAACCATATTAAGAAAGTTCTCCACTAGTCATATTTTGCTTTTTGTTTTCTAATATACATTTCCCTGCTGGACCTTGGTTTCTTTTTGGCAGTAACCTCTCAAGGACTCTCAGTATATATGGTTTGTTGAAGCTCACACACTCATGCCTTCTTCCTTGTCTGGGAAGGATGGCCTATGGGCCAGACCTAACAAATTAGTATATTTTATCTCTTAGGTCATAGCAATTGGTTTGAGGATGATTACTTAATTTGTTCCAATAAGACCCAATTGGAGAGTTTAATTAAAGAGAAACTCACTTTTCTCTTTAGTGACTAATCCATAGGGCATAAACTTACAGATTTTGGTAAGGGTGGACAGGTGAAGCAAGTCGACGTCAGAATAATTTGATATTTTTGTTGACTTAGGGGAAGAATACCAATGACAACAAGAAGACTAAACATGGTGTGTCCCATGCAGTGTATGTGATACACTTATATTAAACATGATTTATTGTCTCTCTGAAAATTAAATTTGAGGAGACACTATTTTATCTGACAACCCTAAATGCAAAGGAAAGAGAGTCCAATGGTATCATCTGAATTTATAATCTAATGTCACCAAAAGTGAGCTGACCTTTGGACCTTTAAGTTATGTGATACAAAAGATTGTTTATGTCTCTGGCAACAACAATTACTACCTAAGGGGATATCCTAAAAATAGGAAGAAAAATAATTCTTATGCTTAAAACTGTTTGAACTACTAATATAAATAGAAGACATTAAAGCATGTTTTAGTATGTATGTGAGAAAAACGCAGAAGAGAAAATGACTTACACAACATCTTGGAGTTTTAAAAAGGGGCATTTGAGATCTAATTCTAAAATTATTGCATGTTTGATACATCCAGAATGCAAAGGTCAAGGTTATTTGTCATGAGAAGGGATTAAGCAGCCCAAGGAGAAAAGCCAAAAAAAATCCAAACATAAAATGCTTTGAGTATTTTATATCAATATCTGAAAAAAAAACGAAGTAGTAATGCCAATAATAAATATTCAGATAGAAAAATACTGTAAGAAAATAGATGGAATAGGTAATGATGGAGCCTTTTCCAATTAACCTACCCTCAATAATTTCTCCCTCTTATAAATTTTTTATATCACTTATAATCTATACAATTATTTATTTTCCATTATTGCTTTTCATGCAATTATGTCTCTCATATTATAAAATACATTTGTTATTTATTATTGGATTATAATTTCTGAAGGAACAGTGTCAAGAGGAAACATCTTGGATGATGAAAATGCTTATTATCTTGATAGCAGTGATGGTTTCGAGGTTTATGCATATGCTAAAATTGATTAAACCATACAATTTCAATATGTGTAGTTTATTGTGCGTTAATTATACCTGAAAAAAAAATTTTTTTTTTTTGAGACGGAGTTTCTCTCTTGTTACCCAGGCTGGAGTGCAATGGCGCGATCTCGGCTCACTGCAACCTCCGCCTCCTGGGTTCAGGCAATTCTCCTGCCTCAGCCTCCTGAGTAGCTGGGATTACAGGCACGTGCCACCATGCCCAGCTGATTTTTTTTTTTTTTTTTTTTTGTATTTTTAGTAGAGACAGGGTTTCACCATGTTGACCAGGATGGTCTCGATCTCTTGACCTCGTGATCCACCCGCCTCGGCCTCCCAAAGTGCTGGGATTACAGGCGTGAACCACCGCGCCCGGCCTGAAAATTTTTTTTAAAGCATGCAGACTTGGTTGAAAGTTAAGACTCTAATACCAGGGTAGAAATTAAAGAATAGAGGACTGAGTGAGGGCCCAACTAGATTAGAGAAAGAGCTCAGCTTTAGAGAGAAGGCTTTATTGAAAAAGATGAGGAATAATTACAAACATAAGGTGCAATATATTCTGTGCTCCAAAATTAAAGGAGCCACATCAGGAACTTAGTGGCAGAAACCTTCAGGCAGTAATCAGTCTTGTCCGTTTCTAGAGATCTGCTTTGGAGTTGATTTATGGATTGGTACATCGTAAAGATAAAAATATTCCTGACATTTAGCGCTAGAGGAAAATGACAAAATGAGAGACACTGGGAAGTAGCCCGTGAGCTAAGAGAAAAGATAGTGAAGTATTTTCTTCATAAGGAAAAAAAAAAAGGTATGGATTTTGTGGAATAGAAAAGGGCACTGTCAAGTGCTACAGGTATTGATCGACTTACTACCTATGCAACTTACGACCATTCGACTTTACGACCACAATCGCTAGCCACGACTGCTCCGCGTCTGGCAACAAACGTTGCCCAGCTTGGAGTACGACAGTGCGGACCAGCTTCCAGCAGCACTACCATCTCCGCGTGCATATAGCCTACTCAACTTACGACCAAATCGTGTTACGACCGGTCTGTCGGAACCAATCGTGGTCGTAAGTAGAGCACTAGCTGTATTGACAGATCAAGTAAAACAAGGACATAGGTGGTACTATATCCTGATACAAGAGAATGAGTTTCATGGTAAGCCTCATCTACTGTTGAGGATAAGATTATGTAATGTACTGCCAGGTTTCATTGAGGATGGCTGAGTGGTTGGGAGGAGCTTGCACCTAAAATCTCAAGTTGAGAAGAGGTGGGACAGGAGAAAGCTAAGACATGAAGAAATTTATTATATTTCTGTGCCTCTAAACTCCTGGCATAGTGTTACTGGCAAATCAGGCACCTAATAGATGTATGTCAATTGACTGCCACATCAATAGACTCAAGGAATTTGCATATGATAATAGGGTTAAATATTTCACATGACTCATCTGGAAAAATGAAAGATAAAAGATATGATTAGAGTCTAGGAGATTTTGAACGATCTGAATTGAGTGAATGCAAATGTCCTCATTAAATGCTTGATTATTAATATGAGGGGCCTCTCCTTAGACTTGAAAGAGACAATTGTGAATAAATAAAGGTAATAACGCTAAGTTTTTTTTTTTAAAGGTTAATAAACATTTGGACCTATAATGGAAGAATAAGATTGAGTGGAAAATTAAATGTAATTCAATTACATAAACATTTGGGGACAATCCCAAGCTCATTTGGGGTTACATTATGCAAAAAAGCTACGTGCTCCTATAAAATTCTTCCAATTTTTTTCCCTTAAGAACTCCATGATGAAATTTAGGTCATTTTTAACATTTTTTTTGTTGTTGTTAAAAACACTTAATTTGTTGAACATACTGTTTTACTGAATTACATTAAGCATTTTCCTTAGAAAGAAATGATTTAATTATATATACAATAACTTATTGACAATCAATGACATTAAATAGTAGTTCACATTATTATTTATTATTTTACTTGATTAAAAGTAATTACTGTATCTTTTCCCCTTTGACTACTGACAATAGTGAATTCAGGTTCCAAAATATTTACAATAGTGATTTATGAATAAACTCTACATAGATAATTTAGCACATATGTCTGTTTGTTTTGTGGTATTTAATATAAAACTTACTAATAATTAAATAGTTATAAGCCATGTTTCCATAAACAATAACTATTTTTTATTTTACTTTAAGTTCTGGGATACATGTGCAGAACACACAGGTTTGTTACATAGGTATACATGTGCCATGGTGGTTTGCTATAACCTATTAACCCATCATCTAGGTTTTAAGCCCCATATGCATTAGGTATTTGTCCTAATGCTCTCCCTCCCCTTTCCCCCCAACCCCCGGCAGGCCCTGGTGTGTGATGTTCCCCTCCCTGTGTCCGTGTGTTTCCATTTAAACAATAGCTCTTGATAAAAGTATTGAGCATCTAAATGGTTTTATCTAAATCCATTTTATAGGAATCCAAGTACTTTTATTAAAAATATTATTAAAATGCAAAAGAATTCAGTTGGCTTAAAATTCTAATTTGTTTTTCTAGGACTGTTATTCTGTGCCAATGTGTGTAAATGACTTCTATTCTCTAAAAACTATCTACATAAATAGATGACTGTAAAGGGGGTTTATCATCAGTAGTTTACTTGACCTGACAGGACAGCCAATGTCCTCCACTTTCTAGTGTCAATGCGCCAGCATCCCCTAGTGGGCATTGTAAAAACTAAAACTTAATTCTACCGATAAGAAAGGTTGAGGATGTTTATTAATACATTAGGTTTATTTTGTTGGAATTCATTTGCATAATTAAAATAACTTTGCATTTATGAGTGCATATTGTCAATAAAACATTATGTAACTGCAAATAATCTGGTTGGGATGTTAGCAGCTGTGATCTATCGCCCTGAAACATTTGTGTATTTAAAAAGTTTACATATGCAGTTTTTAAAATTTATATGTGTGCGTACAAAGTAATTTGAGCTATTCATCATTTATATTTGTTTGAATATTCACAATTTATATTTGCGTGTTTGACAAACATTTTTTACTGAGGTTTGTGCTATATAAAGTTACAATTACAGACAAGACTTTGACTCTTCACTGGAGTTATTGTGGCATTAAAGACAAGCATGGATTTCTATATGACACTGATTTTATTCAAATCCTAATTCTCCTGGTGATTAGCCTTGTGACCTAGAGTAGTTTTTTCACCCTTTTGAAACCTTATTTTCTTCATTGGTAAAACACGGGTAAAAATATACATACTGAGTACAAAGTAGAAATGGTCCAGTCTCTCCCAACATTTTTAGGAAAACTTTTCCAGAATCTGATGACATCTATGACTAACAACACATATATTTAAAATGCATAAATATGTACATAATGTTAATATTAAACATTAAGAACAATGTAAAAAAACTAAGGTGTTTTATTTATTCATTTATTTTGAGATGGAGTTTCACTTATTGCCCAGGCTGGAGTGCAGAGGCACAATCTCGGCTCACTGCAACCTCTGCCTCCTGGGTTCAAGTAATTCTCCTGCCTCAGCCTCCCGAGCAGCTGGAACTACAGACACCTGCTATCAGGCCCAGCTAATTTTTTGTATTTTTAGTAGAGATGGAGTTTTACCATGTTGGCAAGTTGGTCTGGAACTCCTGACCTCAGGTGATTCACCCTCATTGGCCTCCCAAATTGCTGGGATTATAGGCAAGAGCCACCGTGCAAGGCAAAACTAAGAAATTCTAAGCATAAAAATGCATGATAGATGGTGATTTGAGCTGAAATAAACACGTAGTAAACATACTTTTTCTGTGTTATCAAAGAATACCTAATGTAGGTTAGCTATCAAAAAGTTTACAGTAAATGCTTATTAATTGGTTAATAGGATATACAGGAGCTCTAACAATAGCCAAATCAAGTGCTAGAGCTTATTCATGAAATGATTTTGAACTTGGGCTTATAAAAATGCTTCTTTGTGAAATTGTTTGTAAATATGAAAGAAAATCCTGCTAGAATTCATTCGTAAGACATTATCTCTTTACGTACAACTAGTTCTGCATATTTTGTCTGATTTAATAAGTTATTCTGAAGTTTAAAGTAAAATGTTATTATGGAAAGCAAGCGAACATTTGAGATTAGCAGGCAGATTTCTTAACAGTAAGGTTTTGAGAGATTTATTGAATGCCTGAAAAAGTGGGAACAGAAGAGTGAGGGACAAAACACTCAGTGAGTGCAGTCGACGCACACACACACAAAAGTCTGAAAAGCACACTCCATCTTTTGCATTTATGCCCTGTGATATCTGGAAGCTATCTGGAAACATTGTTTTGGTGACTGCAATTCAGAATTTCTTGGTTTCATGCTCTATAAACAATCTGGTTTATGGTTCACTGAGTAAAGCAGATCTTCTTTGACCACAGTGGTCTGTGGTAAAGTAAAGACTTTAACCATATGGATTGCAACATTCATTTCCATTGGCTATGCTCTTAAGTTACCATATGTTACATGGTATATTTACATATCTGTTAAAGCTTCTATGTTCTCCTCCCTGCAAGATGAGCACTTCCTTTGGGCATCAGCAATCTTTCTTTCATATGCAATATAGTGGAGATAACCAGGTCAGACTTTTCCAGTAAGTTTGCAATGGTTATAAAGAAAATATCCCAAATATTTGTGTCCGTTAAGAACCACCTACAGTTATATGAAAAATACAAGGTTTTTGTTTTCTGTATTTTCTGAGCACAGAATCCTACATTTCCTAATTTAAATGTGTTTGGAAATCTATATTTATAAGATGCAACCAAATTTATTCTTACAGTTTTAAAAACATCATATATAAATTCAATTGATTATATTAAAAAAAATTATAAAGAGAATGTGAGCTCCGAGAGTTCAATTTAAACATTAAACACTACTAGAAGTCATTAAACAAACAGTGAAATTATAATGGCGGTCTCTTTCTGATAACTTTAAGTATAATTTTTCATCTTTAGATTAGGATGATGAAACTGACTTTTTCCTCCCCAAACTGCTCTTGGTTTTAGTAGAAAATAAAAAGATAACTTAGTAATTCACCTTTTTTTAATCTTCTTATTTTATTTTAGCCTGATATAATACTTCCTGTGGAGAGAGAGAAAAAATAAAAACACTAAGCTATCAATAATTCTAAATTTGTTAAATTTAAGAATATAGATATCCTGATTCCATGAAAACTAATGAAAGATTTGAAGTTTGTTAGCAACTTTTTCTTTTACTATGTAGCAAATTATCATAAAGTTAGCAACTTAAAATGACAAAACTTTATCTCACAGTTCCCTGGGTCAGAATTCCAGCAAATTTTAACTGGGTTCTCTACTTATTTAGAATCTTATAAAGCTGAAATCCAAGGTGTTGTCCAGGTGTCTACTTATCTGGAGTCTTGACTAGAGAAAGATATGTTTCCAAGCTCACACAGGTTGTTGGCAGAATTCATTTCCTTGCAGTAGTAGACTAAGGTCCCCACTGCTTTCTGGCTGTCAGTCTGAAACCACTCTCAGCTTCTAGAAGCCACCCTTAAGTCTCTGCCATGTGCCCCACTCCATCTCAGCAATGGAGAATCTTCTTCATGTTAATTCCTTCTTGCACTTAAAATTTCTGATTCCCATTTTGCTACTGACCTGAGAAAATTCTGCTTTTAAGGGCTCATATGATTAGATCAGTCTCACCCAAATGCTCTCCATATTGTGAAAAGTCAACCAATTTGGGGTTTTAATTACATCTTCAAAATCCCCTCACAGCAATATCTGGAGTCATTTTATTGAATAACGTGGGCATTGGATCACTGGAATGCCATCTTAGAATTCTACCACAGCAGCTCACACACCGAAACTGTTTTTTCAACTTGTAAATGTCTTGGAATGTATTACAAAGTCTGGCTCCATACTCCTACTGGACTTCCAAAATCTGTACAAGTCAAAAAGAAGACCATCAGTTCTAAAGAACAGTCAAGAATCACTGTGCAATGTTGGATGATAAAAACGTGTTACTTCCACACAGAGGTTCAGAATCTTTTCCAATCAAGATCCTCTTTGAGAATCTTACAAAAGGTTGTAACCTATTTTCCACTTCTTGAAATGCACACATTTTAGTCACTTTTGGAATTTTAAGAGATTCTGATCTAATGAAAGGGAACAAAAATGAGACTTATCCATTGTCAATATATGCCTCTGACAAACCTATTAGAAAATAATGTTGGTCAAGTAATAACATAAGACTTGATTGACTTATCCAGTGATAATATAATATATACTTTAGCTCTCTTAGAAACTTTTCTTTTGTCAATCAATAAAAGAATTTCTAACTTTTTAAATTCTAAAATATTTACTTGAAAAATAAAGCTTGACTATATTTAAGATGTACAATGTGATGTTTTCATATACATATAGATTGTATACTCATTACTGCAGTCAAATTAACCATTAGTCATCATCACTATCCACGTTGTTCATTAAATTTCCAGAACTGGCTCACCTCAGAATTGAAGAATTTTACTTTTTAACCATAATCTTCCCATTTCATTTACCCTGTCCAAACCCTGGATACCATTGTTCTATTCACTGCTTCTTTGAGTTCAACAGCTTTTAGATGCCATGATACGAATGAGAAAATACAGTATTTGTCTTTTTGTTCCTGGCTTATTTCACTTAGCATAATGCCCTCTGTACAACTGAAAATGACAGGCTTTCCTTATTTTGGCTGAATAATATCTTGTTGTATCTATATACCACAGTTTCTTTATCCATATATCTATCAGTGGACATTTAGGTTATTTCTGTATCTTGGCTGTTGTAAACAATGCTGCAATGAACACAAGAATGCAGATATCTCTTCAACATGCTGATTTCATTTCCTCTTTGTCAAATTGATTGCATTTTCTTTGAATATATACTCACAAATGGGATTGCTGAATCTTATGATAGTTCTATGTTAGAATTTTCCTAAAATAAAACAAAACAAAACAAAACACAATGAAACAAACTACATTAGCAGGTGGGATAAACTTCTGATGCTATACCCAACTAAATTTATACTCAAAAAATTTTAAAGGAAGTAAGCAAAAGGCTGAATTTAGCCTGACCAGTTGTTGAAAGAAATGAATTAAATCCTCTGTTGTTTGCAAACCAGATTATGTGTCCATTCTGAGAACCTCATCCTGTTCTGTTTCTACATTGCTACATAATATGTAGCTAAATATGTCACACCCTTGTGACCAAAGGAATTATGATACCTTGGGAAATACCTGAACTAATCCTAAAAGATAGCTTATTCATCTGACAAAATAACAGTATCTGTTTCTCTGTCTGTAAAACTCAGGCTGTAAGTACTGTATTTTCTTATTTATTACTGAATAAAATATCACATGGAATGAAAAAACAGGGAAAAGTACTGAAATGTATTAGGTATCCTCAGTGGATAGCCAATGCCTGCTGCCTCCAACGTCTGTTAAGGAAGATTTGATCTCTGTCCCCTGAGACACAAAATTGCAGGTCCAGGATGTATTTTACTGTGTAACAGTGATTATCTTACTTCATGGCTCTGTGGCAAATGCATGCCTGGTTTGTGGAAAGTTGAAAATTAAATGCAGACATCAGAAGATTGAGAGTGAAAGGGATTTGTTAGGTGTTTGCACAAAGATGCTAAAGTACTCCCATTAAGCTACATGTTTTAATAATTAAAACATTGCTTTAAATTGGCTTCAAAACTTAAGCCTATCCAGAGAAACTAGAGAGGGTATTAAGAACTAATTACATTAACGTATTGAAGATCAATTTCTCATGGTTTGGTAGCCTCATATTATTATTTCTTTAAAAATGGTAAAGGCAAATATTATAGAAACATATCAAAGGATGTTTTTCTAGGGCTCTACATTAACTGTCAGTCCTATGTAATTTTGTAGTAGACTTTATTGAGTTAGCTAACCTTGGTTTTAAGAATACACGTGGCACCTTTTAGGAAATCTGTGGCGCTTCTTGACCAGAAAAAAAAAAAGCTAAAATGACATTTTCGTATTAAAAATGATCAGTTTCGAAGTGTGAAGGACTGAATTTCAAAACAGCACTTTCCCATCTGGATGAAAGATAATATTCATATATGATCAATAATATCTAATCAAATCCAACCAACATGATTTTTGTATTTTCACTTTTTCTTCCTCTAGAAAAATAACATTAATATTTTGATTAAATCAATCATGTAGTGACCCTGAGCTTCAAAATGAAGTGAATTTCCACCAATTTCGTTATGTTGCTAGGAAATTTTGGAGGTTCCTCTTGTTTTCCCACACTAGAGAGAGAGGGCGTGAGTGAGACTAGGCTGATCGTCATGCAGAGTGACATATTACCATTCATATTGTGACATCATTTCATGCATTTTTCAGTGTAATTGGATTTCTTCCATCTTATAGAATCTACAGTGTAAATCTTGACTCTTCATTTCAGTGATTGATTCTAGTTTGTCACATGTAAGAGTAAGGCTGAAGAATATTTTCTTTAAGGAGTTGTATCTGTGGCAATCATGCAAATGCTCCTTTTGAGCTTCCAAATGAAGGGACTGTAGTGGAGCAAGGGTTCTAGCTACCTGCCTGCTGCACGGAACAAAAATCCATTGCCACATTGACCAAAACCTGTATTTCCCATAGGCTGCACCACGCAATGGACTGAGCAGCACGTGAATACCAAGACAGGTTTGTTTCTGGGAGCCATAGCCTCGCGAGCTGGTTGACTTTGGTTCAAGAACCTCTTGATGGCTTTGCCAAACTGCCTTGGTTTGCAAGCTGTTCAGAATATTTACAACATCCCCCCTTTTCTATCTTCTTTGGGAGTAAGACCTACACTGTGCATCAATAGCTGTCCCATTATTCCATGGCTCTTTTTCCTTCTTCTTCCTTAGGGGTTTTCCCTAACAAAATCACTGCGAGTTTAATCTAACCGTGGAGTCTGCTTCTCAAAGAACCTGAACTACCAGAGATTTTTTTATGTGAAGTTATATAATTATAATATTTATAAAACAGAGAGAAAGAAAGCAATGTTTTCAAATTTTTATAGAATTAGAGAATATTTCAGAATTACATATCTGTACAAACAAAAATGAGTGTAATAATAAAATAAGATTGAGAAAGTTTGGGTTCATCTTAACATTTCAGGATCCTATTATGGTGGCAACAGATTCAAAACTATAAGAGTGTTTCTTTTTCTACTTATTGGATTTTATTGTCAGATCTTTTCAGCTATCTAAATATCCTTTGTGATATCCTTACAAAACAATTGAATTTACAGTTTATATTTGAATTCATAGGCATGGCATGGATGAGTCAAGCTCTACTGTATCTTCAGTTTATTCCAACTGTGCTATTTGATGTGACTTTTCGTTTTGCTTACCTCCAGCACAGCAACCAACCTTAACCAAGCTAACAGCAACTCAAGCTGCTAACATCAAACATGAAAAAAATCTCCATCTAATAGGATCTATTGACACTACTTTCCTCTTCATAGAGAACACAAGCTCAATATTGCTTTCTTAGAGTTATGTGAAAAATACCTGCTTCTCTTCTAAATACTATGGACAATGGTGAGCAAGAAAAGAAAAAGGTTTTAAACATTTTAAAAGCAGAAACACATTTACGGATACAGTTTTATGATTATAACTCTCAACAGTTATTGCAACATCTTGACTTAAAGTATCAGGAAACTCTTAAATTGAATGTAAAAATGATTTATCTTCTTTATGTTCATTTTTAAGGAAGAGTTTGGTACTTTAAATTAAATATTTGAATATGGATATCAGTCACAAACATAATTTTTATGTAAAATACTTTGTCTATGATTTTAATTATGATATGTTTAAATTACATAAATCTTAGATACCACTTATAATTAAATTTGAAACACATTCTAGTGGAAGCATAAATGTGTAAATAAGTACTAGTATATTATAGTGTAAAAAAATCACTGACTTATTTATATATATATGCAGACACATTTATATGTATAAAATATTTTTTATCCTTGATCACTTATTTTCTTTTAAAGAAATGTGCTGTACACAGACATGGAATCAACCTAAATGCCCATCAGTGATAAACTAGATAAAGAAAATTTGGTACATATATGCCATGGAATACTATGCAGCCATGAAAAAGAATGGGATTATGTCCTTTGCAGGGACATGGATGGGTCAGGAGGCCGTTAACCTTAGCAAACTAAAACAGGTTCAGAAAACCGAGTACTACATGCTCTCAATTTTAAGTGGGAGCTGAATGATGAGACCACATGGACACGTAGAGAGGAAAAACACACTGGGGCCTTTCAGAGGGTAAAAGGAGGGAGGAGGGAGAGGATAAGAAAACAACTAACGGGAAATAGGCTGGAAACCTGGGTGATGCAACAATCCATACAACAAACTCTCATGACACAAGTTTACCTATGCAACAAACCTGCACTTGCAGCCCTGAACTTAAAATAAATGTTAAAAAAAATTGTGCTGTAAGAGTGTACTTCTAGGGAGGACAAAATTGCTGAAAAATCAATTAAAATGGTAAATCAGTTGTGGTACAGTAATTCAAGCAGAGGTTTTTGCGTATATTTTGCCAAGTAAATTTTTTGTTTAGCTTAAATTGACATAGAATATTTATTATATGCGTGTACAAAGCCAAAGTTTGATAAACCTGCATCTCGCTAAACTAATGTTTTCATGGTGTGGTGGAAACAGTTTGACTCTATTTCAGGGCTTTGCCAAATGATATTATCTCTTTTAGGCTAGCTCTCTTCAGCGTTGTTAGCAGTCAGAAGTACAGACCTCAGAGTGTAACCTTGACTTCCCCATGTGCGTATTTCTTTAATTAGGCCAATTTTCTTATATATTTAATCTTTATTTAAGTATACAGTATTACAGAGTGTTACATCTACCATGTGTCACATGTGTGTGTGCGTGCATGTGTATGATCTTTATTTTCAAAGATAATGCCGCTGATAGTGGTTTTGATTAATGTGTGGATGTAGATGAGAAAATATATGCATCATTAACAGTGCTTCCCATACTGAATAGATTACATTTGTGGTTGCAGGAGATGTTTGCAAAACCTGTTGTAATTTGCTCTTGCCCTTTTCTGTTTGGTGTAAAATCTTTACAGTATCCAGAAAGAACTAATCTAGATTGTGGCAAAGCCTACCTCTAATAAAGGATTCTGCTCTGTTAGGACATAGGACATGCCAGCTGCAGGGATTTAGAGAGAGGGCTGGTAGCTTTTTTTCCAGTTATTATTGCTCTTTTGACATTATTGATCTTTTCAATTTTTGTGGCTACATAGTAGGTGTATTTTATACAGGACATGTGAGATATTTTGATACAGGCATATAATATGTAATAATGGCATCACGGTAAATGGAGTATACATCACCTAAAGCTTTTATCCTTTGTGTTACCAACAATCCAATTATACTCTTTAAGTTATTTTAACATGTTCAGTTAAATTATTATTGAGGATAGTCACTTGATGTGCTATCAAATACTAAATCTTATTCATTCTTTCTAACTACTGTTTCTGTAGCTAGCATTGTTATTGATACTAATCTATCATTACTGCAGTTTAGCAGTAGAGTTATTGGATGAATTGCTAAAATTGTACAAAATAGTTTTATCAAACATAGCATAGTTTATTTGATCATACAATGCTAAAGTACAGCATGGTCAGATAAAAATTAACATAGATCGAAAAGGCAAAAATAACAAAATGCTGTCACTTTTTGTGGAAATAACCTATGAATATAACTCATCATTTTAAGCTGTTAAAGTATGAATTCAGGGTGTACACAATAAAAAATGCAATGTTAATGTTGTGTTACAGAAATTATTTTTGGGTTTTCCAAACTTCTTAGTTTATAGTGAAAACATTTTTCAGACATTGAAGCCAGTGCTATTTATTGGTGCTTTCTGTTAATAGCTTTATGACACTTCCACATTCTAAGTCCTCACAAAGGCACTGTGAAGGTTTACATTCATAACATAACAAGTGTGGAACCCGGAGGGGAGAGTTGTAGCTATGAAATTTACCTCTTAAACCTGTAGCATATCTTTGGCAAGGGAAATAAGTTACATTAAAATTTCCCCCAAGCCCTCCTCACCTTTGAGAAAAATAATGTTCTTAATTCTAGAAAAACATTTGAAAGCCTAGGATGAGTCCAAGAATCTGCCAAGAAGGGAAAACTACCAGGTGTTTACATGGCAAGCATCCATGGGATACAGTTGAATGAATAAAGATGAATGGAGATGAAACATTTAGTTTGAAATAAGTTCAAGTGAAAATTAATCCAGACTATGACTGAAATATAATTTAATCTGTTCATTTCAGTCTAGTTAACCCCCACATATAAAAATATGTACCGAGAAAACAGGAACTTGGTATAATGTGGATTGCAAAAACATATGGTCAGTATCCAACAAGAAGTGTCAACCTCAAAACCGAGTAAACGTAGTGCTCCCACCAGACAAAAATTAAACTTGGGAAGCCCATTAAGTGCACAGCCATAAAAAAATATGATGCATATTACAGGAAATGGGGACGATAAGCCAAATAGAAAAAGATAAAAGATGAAGTTGCCAATTTCCTAAGAAATTTTACCAATATAGGTCTTTATCTTTCGCCGATAGATAATCATACCTATGATGGAAAACTATAAGCAAAAGATTGGCACAGTATAAAATACTTTTCAGTTTCTATTTCTTTGTTATTTTTCTTTTATACGAAACAAAATATCAATAGAAGCATAATTGGAGGTTGGTTGGGATTAAGCCCTCGGCAGATCATATCTGCAGGAAACATTTTTTCCTTGTTTCTAGTGGCAAGTTATGTAGGCGTTATCTTGGATTTTCTGAGAGGTGTAATTTCAAATATTTTCTTTCTTTTAAACAATGTGTTAAGGATTGAGTTTTGGTACATAAATAGTTTAGCATTTGCTGTTCTCTGATAGATAGTATATTAGGGTTCTGTAGACAACAAAAGCAGTAGGGTGTGTGTGTATGTGTGTGTGTGTGTGTGTGTGTGTGTACATGTTTCTGTGTATGTATAGAGAGAAGAAAAAAAAGATGTGAATTTATTTTAAATAGTTTAAAATAATTCCAGTAAATAATATATATAACATACAAAATATGTGGTAATTGACTGTTTATGTTATCATTAAGGCCGCTAGTCAACAATAGGTTATTAGTAGTTAAGTTTTGGGGGAGTCAAGATTTATCCACACCTTTCTAACTGCCTACAGAGTTGTGCCCTTCACTCTGATGTTGGTGAAGGTTAACTGTACTAAATTTAAAATACAGTTATTCTTAAATAGGTCACATACACACACATAAAATTACAACACATGTTCTGTGTTAAAACACTTAAAGACAAGCTGGGTGTGGTGGCTCCTGCCTATAATCCCAGCACTTTGGGAGGCAGATCATGAGGCCAGGAGTTCTAGACCAGCCTGGCCAGTATTATGAAACCCTATCTCTACTAAAAATACAAAAATTAGCCAAGTGTGGTGGCACATGACTGTAGTCCCAGCTACTTGGGAGGCTGAGGCAGAAGAATCACTTGAACCTGGGAGGCAGGTATTGCAGCGAGCCGAGATTGTGCCACTGCAGCCTGGGAGAGACAGCAAGACTCTGTCTCAAAAAAAAAAAAAAAAATTAAAGACATAATGTCTCATATTGTGCTTGATTTTAAATAATCAAAATTCTGCAGAAGTATAGTTTGATAATTGTAATAGATATACCTAGGAAAGTATAAAGCCCAATTGTTTTATATTTAGGTTGTTTCCAACATAGTTTTAGTTGTAAACATATGGGAACTAAATATGCCTAGCATTGGCATACTCATATTACCAGTTCACCACTTTAATATCCAAGATGTTTTGTTTGCTCATGCTCATCAGCTTCTTAAACTTATCATAGGTAGGGATGCTAGCCACATTTCCACTGATTTGAAATTATTTAAAAATATGTGAATAATTCTCAATACTTTTGTATATGATTGAAAATTATAAATTGATTTGATATATTTAATAATAATTACTTTTAGTATAATATTTTATAACTCATAAAATCATTGCTATAAATTTTCACAATTGTTAACATACTTTCAAAAGACTACTAGAACAAAAAGGATGTATTTTGGATATGAGAAAGACACAGGACATGAATTTTG
This sequence comes from Sapajus apella, assembly GCF_009761245.1. Lineage (NCBI taxonomy): Eukaryota > Metazoa > Chordata > Mammalia > Primates > Cebidae > Sapajus > Sapajus apella. The sequence goes on along the minus strand of NW_022436960.1, from coordinate 17,030,506 downwards.
GAGTCCAGGATGAAATGCTATGGACTGAATTGTATCTCTGCAAAATGCATGTGTTGAGGTTTATCGTAGACTGCTCAGGCTGCTATAGCAAAATATAATAGATTAGCTGGCTTACAAACAACAGAAAATTATTTATTATAGTTCTGGAGGCTGGGAAATACAAGATCAAGATGCCAGCAGATTCAGCGTCTGGTGAAGGCCCACTTTCTTGTCTATAAATGGTTGTCTTTCCCTTGCATCCTCATATGGCAGAAGGAGTGAGAGACTTTTCGAGAATGCCTTTCGTAAGAGCACTAATCCCATTCATGAATGTTCTGACCGCCTGATCTCATCATCTCTCAAAGAACCCACCTCCAAATCCCGTCACACTGGTAATTAGGTTGCTACATACGACTTACGGGAGGACATAAACCTGCAGGCTATAACCACCTCTAGCCCCCAGTGTCTTGGTATTTGAAGATAGGGTCTTTGGAAGATGATTAGGTTTAAATGAGGTCATGATAATAGAGATCAATGCCCTCGATCTCCAGTGATGGGACTGGTGTCCTTACTAAAAGAGGTGCTAGAGTACTTGCTGTCTCTTTCTCTCTGCCATGTGAGAACATAGCATGTACGTATTTCTGGCAAGAATCCAACAATGCTGGCACCCAATTTCTAGCTTCTAACCTGCGCCCAGTCCATGGAAGCCTGAGCAGACTAAGAAAGATACGGTAAGAGAATTAAGATTAAACAAATATTCAAAAGGCCAATATTAAGAAAAATAAATAAATGAAATCCTTCAGTTAAATATCAAACCTGGTTATTGCAACTAAATGCTATGCAAAGTCAATGAGCTACTTGTGAAATAACAATATTACATAAAGTTATTATCAGCTGATTGAAGTGTTATATTTACCCCAGTCTGGGCACTGGATTCCACATTCACAGTGTACATAGCTTATATGACCAGAAATTTTCAAAGTGCCTGAATACATGTTACCAGTTGTAAATACAACTATGTATTTGTTATTGGTTGATACATCTTGTCTTATATCTTACTCATATAGCACACATTTAAGATATCTTCAAATTATTACAATATCATTAAAATTAAAGAGCACCTTATTATAATTTTATGCTTTATATATTTCACAATTTAGTTAACAAAATAATTTAAGTAAATAAACCATTAGATTAAAAAAAAAGTAATTCTAGGCCGGGCATGGTGGTGCGCCCCTGTAATCCCAGCACTTTGGGAGTCTGAGGCAGGCGGATCACGAGGTTAAGAGATAGAGACCATCCTGGCCAACATGGTGAAACTCCATCTCTACTAAAAATACAAAATTTTTTAAAAAAGGAATTAGCCTGGAGTGGGGTCACATGCCTGTAGTCCCAGATACTTGGGAGACTGAGGCAGGAGAATGGCTTGAACCTGGAAGGTGGAGGTTGAAGTGAGCTGAGATTGTGCCACTGCACTCCAGCCTGGGTGACAGAGGGAGACCATCTGAAAAAAAAAAAAAAAAGTAATTCTACTGGTTACACATTAGTCCCAAGCCTTTAAATTTGCAGGTAAGTTCTGTGACCATTCATGGTGGATGTGGTTCTGTCTTAGGCACTGGATATAGTTTCTTAGCCTTAATTTCACCAGCTGCGAAAGGAATCATCTAGCCCTCTCTGCCTTTAATTTAGATGTGAAATAGTCTACCTTGAGGCTTCTTCATCTACAGATCCCTATCCAGTTAAAGAGGAACATGACTTAGAATTAGGAAAAAATGTTCTACAAGCTCCTTAATTGTTCTACTGAATCTCGCAAGAAGCAGACAGAAAATTTCACTTGCCTTTAAAAGATTGATAAACAGATTTCAAAGTAGCTGCAGAGCAGATCTTCAAACGGTAAATAATACTCTCACTGAGAAATCACGCTTCTAAATATTTTAACTATCTGAAGAGAGTGCTCCTTTCTCAGAAAAGCATATGATGACATCTCCTTTAAAATAAACTAAATATGGATATACATTAATAGTAAATACTTGGTATTCAATTTCATGCATAATTGGTTTATTTTTCTGTCTTTGGCTATTGACTAATAAACCACAGGCACCCATCTTAAAGTGCCAGAGGTAAGATCCCCCTCTGAGGTCACCTCTCTAGACTGTTTCATGGAGGTATTGTCTGTGTGCACCCTCATATAGGTGGTGGAAGTATGTGTATTTAGTTTTCCCAGAAAAGGATATTGAAGTGAATTATATTTTGCTAGATTGGTAGATGACTAGCAATAAACAGAGATAACTAAGATAGATGAAGAGTCAGTCAGTGAATGGACTCGGATCAAGAATGCCTCAGTTGTGTACTGGCTCTGCTACTCCTAACCGAACTTGAGCACATCAGTTACTCTCTTTTTATGAAAACAGGATTGTAAGACCTATGAGATAATGGATGCCAAAATAATCTAATACCAGTGACTCAAATGGCACACCCTTGTTTAAATAATCCTAATGCAGTCTGACACATCCTTTAAAACACATGGGGAAAAATGAGATAATGAAACTCCTGGTTGGAATAATTCGTGTTTGTCTATTCAGCGAATTATTCTTTCTTAAGAAAGAACTGCATTTGACCCAGCCTTTTGAAATGTTGTATCAATGTTTGTATACATCATATATATATGTATGTATATGCACACACACACACACACACACACACACACACACATACATATAGTTCACTAATAGGTGCTTATTTGTGAAGCTTTGGTAGTGTATCTGAAAGAGTATTGGAATTGGAAAAGAAAATCCAGTAGTTGAGTTCCGTGGCTTTTTTGCTGTTTGACTTTGGGTAAGTCTATGATATCCAGTTTCCGCGTCTCTCAATTTTGTTTTAAAGACTAAATAAGGTAGTATACATGTGTACATGTACAGCTAGACTGCAAATCACTATTCAAGTATGGGTTGTTTTCATCACGTTTGTACTGAAAAGAGGAAACTTTTCTATTAAGTAATAGGTTTTTAATTTGCAAAGTATAAAATTGATTGCAATTTGTGTTAGCCTTTTTCCTTTCTTATGTTTTTTCTAATCAACGAGTAACTGCTATGCCAGAGGTTGGGAGGAAAAAGAAGCCTGCATTCGTCACATAGCCCTTGCATTTAAGAGGTAAAAAAAATTGTTTTAGGTCACAGACACCTCTAGTTTTCACAGTATACCATGGTTTCATTTGAGCTCGGTGCTGTGGAAGGCAGATTGGTCTTAATATAGAGTTTTAGTTCTTAAAGATTGGTCTTAATATAGAATTTGCTTCTTAAAGATTGGACTTAATATAGAGTTTGCTTCTTAAAGATTGGTCTTAATACAGAGTTTTACTTCTTAAAGAAAATATCCATGCCATAAATATCTGCTTTGTAATTGAAAGAAAAGATGAAGGAAGGAAGGAAGGAAGGAAGGAAGAAAGGAAGGAAGGAAGGAAGGAAGGAGAGAGAAACAGAGAGAGAAGAAAAGAGCAAGAGAAAGAAGAAGGTAAAAAATATATATTAAATGTTGGCATGGGCAATGATATTGAGAAAAAGATCTAAAAATAGGTGGTAAACAATACTACATATTACTGTGCTTAAACGTTGTTTTAATATCCACCAAATGCAGGCACAGAAAAAAAACCAACATCCACACATTTTTCCAGACTCTGACTAAAGGGGAAAACGATTCTAAAGCAGATGTTTCTTTTCTCCCTTTTGAACAAACATTCTATTGAAATTCTTCACACCAGACTTTATTAATTAATCTGAAAAAGAGAGTGACGGGTGATGCTGATTCTAATCTCAGGAAACAGATAACAAACTGTGGTCCATTTTTCCTGTCTCTGTCTAATATCAGCATCTGGTTCCTTGGCAGGCTTTGTCAACCTTTGCACTGACAGCCCAGGAGCTGCCTCAGCTCTGTCAGTTTCCTGGATGTCGCCTTTGGGCTGAGGTGCTCCGCAATCATTTTGTTTTGTTGTTGCTTGCACTGGATCTTGATAACATTCTTCCTTCTGCTTCTGCAATCATAGAAATATTATATGCAAAGTCAACTTAGAGATGTTTTTCTTTAATCTTGAGATGTTCATACAAGTGCTTTATTTTTTAAGGTTGAATTTTATGTCAGATATACTTTGAATTTAGCCTGGCCAAATGGAGGAGAGTCAAATAATTCCAAAGCAAAGCAGGAAGTTATTTACAGGGCTGTAGGAGAGCATAATGGACCCACTGATGTGAAACCAAGCCAAGGAAGGTTAGAAAGAAAGGGAGGAAATGCTCCTAAATTTAGTCTCATTACTGGATTGCTTTGCTGAGGAATTGGAGGACAAACCCAAGGTGGCGTCAAACGCAATTGATCCAGAATTTAAAAACCTAGTACAGAGGGGAGATAGGAGTAATGAAGGGATTACTGCTCTCGCCTTCAAAAATGTAAAATTGTAATTAAATTTAACATAGTCATGGAATCTTGGAATGGTTTCAAGTGAAACACTATGTGTTGCAAATTAGTCTATAAGACATTAGTAGCAATCATCTTGAGAATGTTGCCTTTTTATGTATTTTATATCATATATTTAATTTACATAATTTATTTCATGATTACAGCCATCTACTGTTTTCTGGCAAGGAAAAATGGTATGAATCAAAGGGTATTTAGTTATTAAAAATTTTAATATTTTTGCTTCAAAGCAGATTTTTGGTCCCAGCTTCAAAACATGGAAATGCTTTTTCAAATAGATTATTTTCACCTTTTCATAGTAAAATCCATATATTTTGCATTATAAAATATTCAAACTATATTGAAAATCATAAATGTGGAGTCTTCTCCATTTTCTTTTATTTATACAATCTCCTCCCAAGAGATATCCACTGATCAACATTACATGTGTACATTTTACACAAATAATTTATTTTTTAGACATAAATAAGATCATAATATGTGTGTTAGGAGACTCAGTTTGATAAACAACAATATGTTTTGGAGATGTTTTGATGTCAATTCATAAAGACTTTATTTTTTAAACAGCTGCATCATATTCCATATTATGACTATTCTATGACACAGAACATAAAATTTCCCTTTTGATGAACACTTTGGTTATTTCCAATATTTCAGAATGATAAGACAATATTAAAAAAAACCTTTTCATATACTCATATGATTGTGCACATGTGAAAATGTTTATCAAGGTTAGAATTGTTGAAATGGAGCTTCTGGATTTAAAGATAAAACCATTTAAATTATTGGTGTATATTACCAAATAGAGTCAGTGAAACATTTACTAATATATACTCCATCAATATCAGCATTTCTATTTCCCCACATCATTTTCCAACTCTTCCAAATTTTTATTTTATTTCATTTGTTGATTTTGTTATTACTAGAACCCAAAATGATACATACTGCAATTTTATAAAAACACCCTCATTTGTAAGTAATTTATTGTTTTTCTCATAAGTAATAATAGTGATCTTATTTTTCATTAAATTAAGAAGAAATCAGCTAGCTTGTAAACTGTTCTAAATTCCTGTATCTTCAAACAAATTTATTTTGAAAGTGCAAATAATGAAATTAGAGACTGTGTGGTAGACACGGGCAAGTTAAAAGTCAGTCTAACTCGGCCGGGCGCGGTGGCTGACGCCTGTAATCCCAGCACTTTGGGAGGCCGAGGCGGGTGGATCACGAGGTCAAGAGATCGAGACCATCCTGGTCAACATGGTGAAACCCCGTCTCTACTAAAAATACAAAAATTCAGCTGGGCATGGTGGTGCGTGCCTGTAATCCCAGCTACTCAGGAGGCTGAGGCAGGAAAATTGCCTGAACCCAGGAGGCGGAGGTTGCGGTGAGCCGAGATCGTGCTATTGCACTCCAGCCTGGGTAACAAGAGCGAAACTCCGTCTCAAAAAAAAAAAAAAAAAAAAAGTCAGCCTAACTCTTTTGCCATTAAGCCGAATCATTCCTAGTAAGCCAAGAAAAGCTTGGTTCTATCCTCAGCTGGCCTAACTTGAAAGTCAGGCTCTTGGTTTTCTGTCAGTTTCTGTTTAAATGTATGTGGTTTCCTCAATTGCCATATGAAAAGCTAAATACACTGCACAGTTTATAGGTCTTTTGTGAATGATTTACAAATTAACTGTGGAGTCAGACAACTATTGTCGTTTCATCAGTGATGAAATTTCTCTCAGGACAACTTTTGGCTGAGAGGAAACTTCAGTGGATGTTATTCATGTGTGTAAGTGTGCCAGAGAGAGAGATCCAAAGTACATTCCCACTTATCACACCCCATTAATAGCTAAAGGAATACACAAACCACTGAGATGAATTGTCTTATTTTTCTTAGAGTACTCTGTTTGGAATAATATGCATTTATTGGCATGATTTTACATCAGTCATAATGAAAAGAACTAGTCATGGCAGCAATATTCCCATTCATTTTTTTCATTTATTTGTGCATTTATTTGAAACAGATTATTTGAACGTCTGATATAAGTGATATGATGAGTGATATGATGTAATTGGGTGGCTATCACACCTAATGGGGAACAAAGGAAATTTGCATGGAGAACATAATGTTCATAAGGACGTCATTAGTGAAGGATATAGTATGCTTCTTGGTGTCTAAGAGGGGTTTGGGACACTGAAAATCTCAGCATAAGCTTCTGCACCAATAGTCCAAGGGCAATCCTGTGACAAAGTTCCCAGGTACTAAAGGCATTAGAGGGAGATACATGCTGGGGGAGGCTACACTAATTGGTAAAGAAATACGAAGAGCTCTTTTCACACTCCTCAGAGGACAGACACTACACCCAGAAATACGACTCTCTATTTTAAAAGTGCAGAGAACTGTCAACACAATTCACTTCTTTATTAGTTTCTTGTTGCTGCTAGAACAAATTATCTCAAGTATAGCGGCTTATACAACATGCGTTTATGATCTTACAATTCTGGAGGTCAGAAGTCCAAAATGGACTTCTGGAGGCTGTTGGGGAGAAACTCTTTCCATTCCTTTTCCAGATTCTTGAGGTTGTCTGGTCCCTTCCTTGATCATCAGAGTCTGAAATTATATCGCTCCAGTCTGAACTTTCATCATCAAGCCCTTCTCACTTTCTCTCCTTCCTACCACATCTCCAGTTCTGACTCAGACTCCTCTGCGTTCTTTCACTTACAAAGACCCTGGTGATTACATTCGACCCATCTAGGTAATCCAGGAAAATCTCCCCTTCTCAAGGTCCTTCATTTAATCACATCTGCAAAGTCCCTTTATCTATATAAAGTAACATATTCAGGGATTCAGATTTGGACATTTCTGAGATGCCATTATTCTGCTTACCATATATATTAGGCCTTTCTTTCATTGCTATAAAGAAATACCTAAGACTGGGTGGTTTTTAAAGAAAAGAAGTTTAATTGGTTCACAGATCTGCAGCCTGTACAAGAAGCACAATGCTGGCATCTGATCAGCTTCTGGGGAGACCTCAGGTAACTTACAGTCATGGCAGAAGGCAAAGGGGAAGCAGGCAGGTTATGTGGCCAGAGCAAGAGCAAGACATGAAGACAGCACCAAGTGGATGGTGCTAAACCATTCGTAACAAATCCACTCCATGATCCAATCACGTCTTACCAGCCCCACATCCAACATTGGGGATTACAATTCAACCTGAGATTTGGGTGGGGAAACACATCCAAACTATATCAGCATACCCTCCAACAGGTTTACTGTCTGATTACATCAGCCAAAATCAGCTTCAGTTGTTTGCAACCAAGAACCATGACTGAAACATCAGAGTTTTGGGTGTGCTCAGTGTAACCAAAGACCACCCAAGACCTACTGAGTAGGAGTGTCTGAAAGTAGACCCGTGAATCTGCATTTATTTTTGGCTAGATGACTTTGATGCATAATACATATGTGGATCTGTTATTTTAAAGTCACATTTATATAAAAATAGTTTTTAGAATCCCTTTCAAGAATGTGCCAGTAATTTGCCTTTTCAGCTTACTGTAGAACAGTTTGGAAAGCAGTGGGATTTAGTGCAAAGATCCTGGACTTTGGAATCAGACTTCAACTTGAATATCTGCTCTCATCAGTTTTTAGCTATAATCCTTGTATTCGTCTATTTTCATGCTCCTGTAAAGATGCTACCTGAGACTGGGAAATTTATAAATGAAAGAGGTTTAATTGACTCACAGTTCGTCATGGATGGAGAGGCCTGATGAAATTTATAATCACGGCAGAAGGTGAAGGGGAAGCAAGGCATGTCTTACTTGATGGCAGGAGAGAGAATGTGAAAGAGGAAGCACAGACACTTATCAAACAACTAGATCTCCTGAAAACTCTCTCACTATCACAAGAACAGCATGGGGAAAAGTGCCCCATGATCCAACTACCTCCCATGAGGGTCCTCCTCAATACTTGGGGATTATAACTCGAGATGAGATTTGGGTGGGGACACAGGACCAAACTATATCAATCCTTCTCAGTTCTTTCCATTCACAATTAAGGTTGATCAATTCCATTTCCCTCTAACACTATGTTTTCTCATTCATAAAATGGGGCAATATCACCTACCTTCAGTAGACTAATATAAAGGTGAAATAAGGTATTTATCCAACAAATAACAATGTCTAAAGCATAACAGGTATACAAAAAATAGTTCTTTACCAAAATGCTGTATAATATGTATACCCATGAAAAGCAATTCTCCTGTTAACCTTATACACTCTACTTGACGTTTTTCTTACCTTCCTTATGCTTTTGCATTATCTAACTCTCCTTTAGTATGAACAGAAGTCTAGAAATTATTTCAACCCTTCCTCCATCCAGATGTCTTTTTTCTCCGCATTCTTAACTTCTACAACTTCCGGATTCAGATTCAGGCTCTGTTGCCTGTTGATTTTTGCCCAGAGTCTTTGATGAAGAGGCTGTGGCATGTTAATCTCTGTAATACATTTTTCTGTGGGCTTTTTCAGCCAGCCTCTCTTTCATCTGGACCTCCTTCAGCCTTCAAAGGCACAACTCAGAGCCAAACCTGAGGTAGGTTTAAGGCCTGGAGTAAATCACACTGGGGGGCCCCTTCCATTCTGGTTTAAAGGAGAAAAGGAGGTGATAAGACATAAAGAGAAGGGGCCTTTAAGCTTAAGAGGCATGAAGGCAAAAGCATCAGCATTCCAGGTGTCTGGATTCTGTGTTCTCTAAAATTTATGGGATGACTGAACACATTTGCTGTTGCAGCCTCTGAAATTCAAAGCCCGGTTAATTGTTAAAGATTTTTAAAAATAATGAATTGGTATCAGGGGTTTCTAATGATATTTCTAGAAAACTATCAGCAAATTTCTTACTTTTCCTTCAAAAATTATTTTATAGTCAATCATATGTTATTATCAATTTCCCAAAACTGGCATACACATTTATAGTTGGCATCAGATGAGGTTATTTTTAGCAAGAGAAACTGAACTATATTGGTGCCAAAAGAAAGAGCCAACCACAATCATAATAATATATCCAGAGAAATAAGTGAAACATCTGGTCAACCGGCTGTATTTTGATGTACATATATCATAAAACTAAATTTACTAATTTTTGTGAATAATTATCCCCCTCTGCTTAAATATATTGGTTATGACTCCAGTCTTTTTGGAATGTGTATGTATATGGATTTCAGTGTCTGTATCTAAATTCGAAATGGGTATAAAGATACGTTACCAGGTGGATCAGTCACTACAGTGCTTTGTTGAGAGTTTAGGTCAGATTTCTATGACAGAATATCAGGTATACTACAGTAAATTTGGTAACACTTTTTATGAAATGCCTAATAATTCATTTGAATTAAACTTTGCTTAATCAAAGACAATCTCTTTGTTCCTAAACAAAGAGCTCTAAACAAATCTGTAAACAAGACTTCTGAACAAATGTGTAAAAAATCAACCTGTCCTAACTGGGCAATAGCCCAGTTAGAATTAACAGTTGCTTTTGGGGACAGCAACTAAAGAACTATCTAGTTTAACCTAATTAACATATTTCAGCCTTGTAGTGGCTAAAATACAAAGTAGTTCCTGTGATTTTAAACTTGTTTTCTTAGTGTCTTTCCCTGCAGGAAAATGAAGTAGAAAAGTATATTAACACTTTTTAAAAGGACAAAAACCACTCCTTTATCTTTTCTTTCTAAATTTTTACAACTCAAAAAAAAATCTATTAAATTAATGTATCCACCTGTTAGAAACGTAAAGATTCTTCATAGATAAATATAAACTGGACAGTGCTTCATACCTTGAATAGTCACTATTTACAAATAGAGACTTTCTAAATATTTTTTTTTATAATTCATAATAAAGGTATTAATATATCCATCTGTTAGAAACGTAAAGATTCTTCAGAGATAAATATAAACTGGACATTGCTTCATGCTTTGAATATTTACTATTTACAAATAGAGAATAATTACAAAGAGAGAATGTTTTCTCTCTTTATTTTTCAGGGATATAAGGAACTCAAGATATTTAAAGACTCAAAACTAAAATTATTTTCTCTGCCTGATGTTATTTTGTTTTCTTTTAAAGTTATTAAGCATTAGACACTTGCCATATGCCCAATATAGTATTATAAGCAATGAGACACACAGAAAAAAAGTCTTGGATGGACAAGTTATTGTTCATTGAAAAACAAACAAACAAACAAAAAAAACAGAAGAAAACAAAATTTCTTGTTTCTTAGGTGCTGACTCTTCTAGAAGTCATTCAAGCAATGAGCTGTATCCTAAGGTAGTCAGGAACTTGTTCCAGACAGGATAGAGAGAAGTCACCATTTCTCTTTTCTTTAATGTGGTTCTCCCAAAGTGTGTAACTTCCTGCAATTTGCTATTTCCCAAGATATGAATTTGAAACCTGAGCTGCCAGGCATGAGTGGGAAAGATTCACTTTCCTAGTGACTACGAGCAGAGGGTATGATGTGAGTGGTGCCTGCTGGCAAAGAAAAGAAGAGAGGGGGCCTGGGAAGTTAGAGTGTCCCCACTCGACATCTCACTCTACTGAAAGGGGCAGACAAGGTGTGTGGAGACATTTGGAATATCTTTCCTCGCTGAAGCTGGGAGAAAGGCATTATGTTTAGGGCCACCCTCATGTCACAGGGCAGGAGTTGGAAATCATAGGCCAAGATGTGGCTGATTTGGGGCTAATGTAGGAGATAGGGGTAGCTATACAGAACTGGTGAGAGAGGGTGAGGGAATTGAGCCCCTGAGTACCGGTCCCAGGGGAGGGGATCCGAAAAGAGGAGGGTCTGTCAAGGACTCCAGGGAGGAGACATCTGCATTACATACGTTTCTATTTCTTCCGTACTGCTGCCTTTAAGGAGGATGGGGCCATTTGAAGTTATATTTTAGCATGTAATTTCACCTAAAAATGCAAGGCAGTGTTGGTATCCATGAATTACGGAGTCCACTCTATAAAGGGTCGACTCTATTAGATTTCATGCCTATCTTTCAAACAATCTTTGAGAGAGAAGTATACTCACCCGTTACATTAATTTCTCAGTTTTGTTAAAATGCAGCCTATCATTTCAACTACTTTATAAAATTTACACAGATATGCATTTACACTTTTTTTCTGTTACAACCTTGATTTGACAGGAGAAAGAATTTGTCAATGTTTTTCAAATGAAAGAATAAATACAAAATGCATTGCTCTCAGAAAAGCAATGAGAAGAAAATATGAAAGAAAAGGTGAAATTTGAAAATATACTATGACAGTAGTTGGCATAGAAAAATATTAAAATGTTGGAAATTATAGCATTGTAAGTTAGATTTGAGATCTATGTGATGAATTCTGTATTTCCAACTAGAGGAAACTGCCTTCATGCTAGCAGGAAATAACTGGGCTTTCTGTTATTTGTTGAGCAAATTACTAGGAGTTGAAAAATAAGAGGCATGCAAAATCATCTTACAGCTGACTTGTTCTGCAAAGTTCAGTGAACGTAAGGGGTGAACACTGTGTCTGGCAAGGAATAAGAGAGATTCAGGAGGTTAAAAAGTGGCTGCCACCCACTGCTGCCTATTAAATAAGTATTATAATATTGGCAGCAGCACCTGGATTTTACTCAAAGTGGGGGAGAGAAAACTGAACCCTGGTGGATTAAAGCAACAGTCACGCTGAAAATGTGAATACACACACACACAGAGGGCATAATTTTTTTCATTTGTTTCTCCTCAGGCAAATTAAAATATGGACTTCCCAGCTAATTACTCTTATCCTGAGTCCCAGGGAGTAGACCACTTTCACAATAACTTACAGCCTTTCTCCCTGCCGGTTCTGTTCTGCGTTTCATCCAGAAAGGCAGATACCCTATTTGTATCAAATTATGCATGACAGTTTGGGAAGTGGGTTGTGTACTTCTATGAAAGCCACAGAAAAACAAGCTCTTGTGTTTCATTACCAACACCACTTTCAATTCTGGAGGCAAAGGCTTTTGCAGTTTTCAAAGATATTTTATGTCAATTTCGTGTGCCTACTTGTGAAGAATTCAAAGTTTCCCTCAGGAAGGTTTAAAGCCTTTGTAAAAAGTGTACTTCCCACCATGCTTTCTGTTCCTTGAATTTAGAAGAACAGAGAAAAGCAAAAGATGAAACCAAACAGAAACAACAATAAAGATTAAAAAACAACAAAAACAAAAACACCCAAATCATGGTATATGAAACCAACTTTAGGTATTTTGCAAACGATGAGTTTTCTCTCTCTTCAGTTAACAGTTCATTTGGAATGCAATTAACTTGTGTTGTTGGAATCTTTTCCTTTAAGAGTTCCATAATATATATATATATATATATATATATATATATGTATGTATGTATATATATATATATATGCATGTATCGATAACTTTATTAACTTTTATTTGTTTCTGGAAAAAGAATATGGGTAATATCACCTACCTCCATAGGCTAATACAAAAGTAAAATAATGTATTTATACAATTTATTTACAACATAAATAAGATACTTATGCTGAACTTAAATTAAACTAGTTTGGTGGGGGAGCACTTCATTCTTGGCTGAGTACTGACTGCCGAGGCTATGTGGTCTTACATGCAGCTTCTACTAGAACCAGAACTTTGTCTCAAAAAGAAAATAAACTCAGGCCCAATAAAGCACATCTTTGCCTCATAATCTTATAAACTTCATACAGCCTTTTCTTTCTTTATTTTGTTTTTTTTTTTAGCATTTTCATCTGTCATAGAATTAGCTGGGTCAAAAAGAAGGGCAGTTTGCACTTTAATCAAAACCAGCTGAAGATACTTTTCTGGCCCTGGGTCACACCCACAGTTGACAGCCTTGTTGGTTACTGGTAAATGTAACAAAGCTTCTCATCCAAATGTGTTGCATGTTGACTCCAAATTCAGGAGACCATTATATAACAGTAAGCGGTAGAGGAGGCAACAATGATTCCTTTACTGTAAAGCTAGTATCATGACACAACACAGATTTCTTGATCCTCAGAAACTTCAGAGATAGCAAACACCTTTTTTTTTTATGAGTTAAATCCCTCTACCTCTTGAATATGGCTAAGACATCGACTTCTTTGCAATCTTGAAATACAATTAAGACAATATGGTAAATAATGAAGACTGTGTGAGGTTCTACAGATTGTGAAATGGTCAGGTTCCCTACCAACTAAAACGTGTCTCAGAGTAAGGAACTGAGATAACTCTGAGGCAAAATAATGAAAGTCTATATTCCTTCAAAGTGACAGCAAAGTAGATATAGAAAAAAGAACATACTTCACATCAACAGGTTCATGCCAGGAATCAAGATTTTACTCATGTGCAGCATCAGCTGCAATTAAAGTCTTTATCTGATTATGTTGATTGATAGTCCTTGCTAGTATCCAAAACCTATCTACTTCTGTACCAGCTGAGCTGGAGAGCTAGTAGAAATGTGATTGGAGTCCTGCCTTGCAAATTTTACGTCTTTGTTATAGTGGTAATGTTTGTGATTCCAATAGAAATATAATCACATTTGAGTCTTGCACAATGTATTCATTAGGGAGACTGACCTCTTGACATCGAAAAATTCAGGTATAGATTTTGACCCCCTAAGATCTTTACTAACAGCTTACTGTTGACCAGAGGATTTCTGATAACGTAAACAGTGGATTAAAACACAGTTTATATATATTATGTGCCATATTACTATAATAAAGTAAGCTAGGAAACAGTATTATTAAGAAAATAAGGGACTCCATGTTTGAGTCCCCTTCCACAAACACTTTCTTCGTGGAAGCCGTCTTTCTCTCTCCTGGAGTTCCCTTCTGGAGTCCCTTTCCACACTCTCTCGTGGAAGCCTGTTTTCCCCTCCTAAACTCCATCTCTCTCTATTCCCTTCCACGCAATGTGGAAGCTGCTTTCCTCTTGTAGATTCTATCTTTCTGGATTCTCTCGCTCAGTGTGAGAGTTAGCCGTTTCTTTCTCTCTCCTTCTGTTTCTCTCTCTCTTTAAATAAATCACTTTCTATAAACAAACAAACAAACAAAAAAAGAAAATCAAAAAGAAAAGTAAACATATTTTCTGTTCATTAAGTGAAAGTGGATTATCATAAAGGTCTTCATCTTTGTTGTCTTCATGTTGAGTAGGCTGATGGGAAAAGGAGCTGGTCTTGCTGTGTCACGTGTTGCAGAAGTGGAAGAAAAGTAACGGATAAGTGGATTAGCACAGTTAAAACTCATGTTATTGAAGAGTCAACTCTATTATATTATTTGCTTTGATTCTTAAAAAACATTCCAGAGACTTCTCTATAACCTTTCACATCAGGACAGCCTGTAGTCCAGGGAGCTAATACAGGAACCTGTCAGTTCCTAAGGTGATACTTCAAACATGCATTCATGAGCTAGACAAGCATGCATGTGATATTTTTGACTCCTACTGATCCTATAATGATATAGACAAACATTATAAGGCAGTTTACTACTACTCCTTATAAATACTATCTCTGGATCATATTGACTTCCTGTAATCTCAAGAATTAATGGAAGCCAGGAGACCTAGCACCCCCCAATGAAGAAACAGGCAGCATTTTCTCTGTATTTCCCTATCTCCTTCCTTAAGGAAGAATATTTAGAGAATCTTCACCATTTGTAATGATAACAGTTAATCTCTCAAAGTTACCAGGCCTTTTCTGGATATGTAGGTACATGGGATAATTTTAAAATAGAAATTGGGTGAGAAGTCACAAGCAACCTACCATGATTGGTTATAAAAATCATGTAGGACCTTAATGGGATGCCCATCTTGATGATATGTGCCCTATATCAACTATAATTGGTTAAGGGCTGTCAGCTACCTCTGCAGATCTCAATATTTAGGTTCCCATGGTGGTCTGCTACCTCTCAAGGCCCCCACACTCAATTTGCCTCTGAAAGTTCTGCTGCTCTTTGACCTCCTCAGCTCTGGAATCTTTTTGTTCTCATTCTATCAGGGAGGCCATTTCAATGGCCCTATCGCCTACCAGCTACTAAAATAATTTTTTAGAAATGTTAGTTCTCTTCTTACCAGTGTGTTTTAAAAAGCTCTGGTGTAGTAGGTACATTCTGGGTCCTTTTGGGGGCCATAGTTAACGGTTGAATGACTGAGCAAGAATATTTTACTCAGTTTTTATAATCCTTCTTAGCTTCTTGATTTCTTACTCTATGTTCTACCAAATGGTATTTATCATCTCAGTGATGTCATGGGCTATGATGGAATCCAGGTTGTAACTGCTAAAATCAACGCATGGAATCCAGAGTCTCTGGTAAGTGTCCTCATGGTGAATTCATCTTGACCAAAACATTATATTCTCCTCTCCTTCATCAAATACTCTTAAGGCCTATTTTGATGTGTTCACCAGAATTTTGCAAATCCAATGACTACACTCCATTAACTTTTTTTTTTTTTTTTTTTGGTGAGATGATATTTTACTCTTGCTCTTGTTTCCCAGGCTGGAGTGCAATGGCATGATCTCAGCTCACTGCAACCTCTGCCACCCGGGTTCAAGTGATTCTCCTGCCTCAGCCTCCCAAGTAGCTGGGATTACGGCATCTTCTCCCACACCCAGCTAATTTTTATTGTTTTAGTAGAGATGGAGTTTCACCACATTGGCGAGGTTGGGCTCGAACTGCTGACCTTAGGTGATCCTCCCACCTCGGCCTCTCAAAGTGCTGGGATTACAGGTGTGAGCCACTGCACCTGGCCTAACATTTTTAAAATGTAAACATTTATTTCCAAAATAAACTGGGCACTTATTCTAGCTATAGAAATGGAGACAAAAGTAGTGGGAGAGTGGCTGAGAACTCATGAAGAAGATGTTGTTCCAGATTCAGGGTAATTCCTTCAAGTGAGGAAGTCATAAACATTTTCAAGCAAAGCAGAAGTTCTTTGGGTGACAAAGACAGTTCAGTGGTTGGGCATTGGGGCATCCCAAATGCACTACATCATGCCCTGTAACTCTGTCTCAACATCAGGATCCCACCTCTTATCAATGTCTGAACTTTAGCAGAAGATGTTAGGAAAGGCTATGAATTTGACTCCTTTTATAATTTAGCAACATGAAAACTTGGACTTTACATTTAGATTTGTATTACTTTTGTTCTATAGCTGCCAAGAATGAGATATTCTTTATCATAGACCTGGAGGATTCTTAGGGTTTCGTTATTTTACCAGGTAGTTAGGCGTTGTAGCATGGTGGGGTATTTAGCTGTGTAGACTTGTTCAAAGCAGTGCTTCACAATCAGAGTTCTCAAAATTTCATGTTCTTCCTAGGGCAGCCGTCATTTTGTTTTCTTAAGGCCAACCCCCAATAAGCACTTAATTTCAGGCTATAACCAGTGAAAACAGCTTTCTGTTTCATCTACTTTCATCTTTTCTCTAAAGAGTAAATATATTTTTACTTAGCCAGATAACCAATACCAGATTACCTGATTTCCCTGAGGTTTTCTTGCCTACAGCCCAATTTCTGTACCCAATTTTTATACCAGTCAAGGTTTTGTAATGCAGAAATCAACAACAGATGCTGTTAATTTTAACAAGAAAGTGTGTTTTGTTTTGTTTTGTTTTGTTTTTTTTTTGGAAATAATGTAGGTCACAGAATTCATTGAGAGACTGATGAATCAACTTCAAATAATGAGAAAGAAACTTGAGGAGCTGAATTCAGGTTTAATGACATCCTGGTTTTCCCAGGGATCTCCCTGTTTTAGCACTGAAGGCTGATACCTTGAAAAGCACCTCAGTCCTATGCAAACTAGAACCACTGGTCACCCTCACTGGGTAGTACAAAAATAGCTAGGGTCAGAGCACAGGAACAGTCTTGCTACAATGCCACTGTCACTACCACTGATCTCAGAAACTGTCTCTCATTCCACAGATTCCACTGTGACCACTGATTCTAGAAATTATATATCATTTTCCACTTCCAATTTCTAAATGGTCACACAGAGTCTATGTTGGTCACTGGCTGCAGGTTCAAAATTTACATCCAGATCATCTATTTTGAGCTCTTGCCTGTTCCTACTAAATGCCAAGGGTCCACTTTTTAGGCTTTCTTAGCTTCTTTTGTAAGAGGTTCAGCTTTTGGCTCTCACTAGGACTCTCATTATGATAGGCAGACAAAAAAAAATAAAAGACATTTAATTATAGGGGTAAGTAAACAACAAGATGAGTGAAAGAAGGTGATATGGTTTGGTTATGTCCCCACTCAAATTTCATCTTGATTGTGGCTCCCATATTTCCCACATATTGTGGGAGGGACCCAGTGGGAAGTAATTGAATCATGGTAAGTAAACAAGAAGATGAGTGAAGGAAGGTAATATGGTTTGGCTGTGTCCCCACCCAAATCTCATCTTGAATTTTAGCTCCCGTAATTCCCACATGTTGTGGGAGTCACCTGGTGGGAAGTAATTGAATCATGGGGATGGGTCTTTCTCATGCTGTTCTCATGATAGTGAATAAGTCTCATGAGATCTGACGGATTTATAAAGGGAAGTTCCCCTGCCCAAGTTCTCTCTTGCCAGCTGCTATGTAAGACATGACTTTACTCCACCTTTGCCTTCTGCCATGACTGTGAGGCCTCCTGAGCCATATAGAACTGTGAATCCATTAAACTTCTTTTTCTTTGTAAATTACTCAGTCTCGGGTATGTCTTCATCAGCAGTGTGAGAACTGACTAATACAGAATGAAACCAAAAGAACACTGGAGTTAAAAAAAAATCATATAAGACCATAGTACATAAAAAACCCATCAGAATACGAGAAAGCTTATTTAGCAGTTTGATATACAGCTATGGAAGTAAATAATACATAGATTATGTTGAGTGAGCATAAGGATAGACTGATTCAGTGTTTACCACCTACACAAATTATCGAAAGGATCAGAGTGCTAGCTTCTTAACTGGAGTCATTAACATGTTGGGTTCATTTATTTTATTATTTGATAATGTTATTTTCAATTGATATTGTTTAATGTTTTAAGGAAAAACAGAATACAAAATTAAAATTAAACTGAAAATAAGGTATCTCATGTAATTTTCCTGAAACATTGAATGTGAACTTCTGACCAGTAAGCACTAGAGATACTTATATAAAACTGACGATCAGCTTGAAAGCACTTCATTCTCAGTTCCATGGAGAACAGTCTGCACCACTGTCTAGTCTTGTGCTCTTATGTTTTCTTCACAATGACATTCAGTTGTTACATCATGGTAGAGGATGGGAATGAAAAAATTTTTTAAAAAGCAATTGAAAACCTTTTTAGTTTTCCTTAACTTCTAATTAGCTTTTGTGGAGTTGTTAAGCTACTGGTCAGTCTGGGTAAATTATGAGTTCTAAGGCCTAATCTCCCTCATGGTTTACCTTTTACCTGATAAACTGAAATTTAATAGTGACTTTGAAATAAATGGTCTTAAAAACTCAGACAACAACCTTTATGTTTAATCTCCACACATTCCATTTCTAAGTCTTTAAAAATGCCATCAACTTCAAGAGAAATTATTGTAAATATAACTTAGCAAAAAGCTGGCATACATAGTTGAAATAAAAAAATATATATATTTATACATCAGTCTTTAGAATACAAAATTGAGCATTTTGTAGAAACTACATTAAGACACAGTGAAACATTTGTTTGATTTTAACAAAATAAGCTTCAAGCATGAAATCAGAGGAATATTGTTAGAACAAAGATGACCTTATGACTTTTAATCTTAGGCCTTTGTACTTGGTGAGTTTTGTAATGAGAGCCTGATAACGCCAGTTCAACATTTTCAATCATAGAGTCCAGGTGAGTAAAAGATAGGTTTATAATCTTTTCAAACACATGCGTAGATGTTTAATAGATTTTTAGTTGCCACAGTCACTGTGTTCTCTGTTCCTGACCTCCAGCTTACATGTAAGAGATGTAGGTGAGATTTTGTTATAAACTGGCTCCAACATTTTCCAGGGAAGAACAAAGATGTTTATGAATAGCTGTTCTTTTGATGCCTCCTGCACAGAGCTCCAGGAGGATGTGCATTTATTATGACACTCATTTTGTGCATTATTAAATGAAACAGTAGAGAGAAGTATATGACATCACTTATATGGCAAAGCCATTAATAGACCAATGGCAGAGGCCACATTTCCTCTTCATCAAATTCTCACAGCTTTAATGTCTATAAGATCACTGTCTATTTTGAAAGAGTTGCACCTATTCAGGCTGAATTAAAAGTTAACAATAGCAAAGTGTATCCTATCAAAGGATAAATATTTGTCATTAATCAACCAATTAATGTGTTGTACTTCTGTGGACACATCAGCTCTCACATGAACATTTTTCTTTATTTTAACCAAGAACTCAATACAGCTTCTTGTTGTGGTAAAACTAATGAAGGCAACAGAATTATATGCTGAATATTTTTTTCTTTATTAATCCTAAGAGCAGTTATTAAATTAATTTTAAATATTTGATATGAGATGGACTGAATGTTTACTAGGCTTGATCTTTTGGGCCAATCTTCCTGGCTTATCTGGTTTTCTGGGCAAATACAAGTTCACTGTATTTTATATAAATGTGAAAGATCTGTTTTACAGCAATTACATTGTCAACACTTACCAAAATGTAAAATATAGGCATGAAAAATAATAATGTTTGTGGTCTATTTTATTTTAGCAGGCTTAGCCCAAGAACAAAATATACAGAAGACAAGAATTTGATCATGAGGGGAGTTTATTTCTTGAAATCTGAGTGAAATACATAGATTTATTTTCTTTCCATTAATTTATATTTTGATTTTTTACTTTCAGTGACATATTCTTCTTGGGACATCTTGGAGATACTTCTATCAAAACTACTCTCCCTCAAACATTAAGAATGTTATGAACATTCTTATTTTACCTAAAAGATCCAAGGAATTATGTGTTTCCTAAATACTAATGTAATATTTAGTCACTTATTTTAAAGGAGTTTGCTGTATTCTCGTCTCCTGATATATATATTAGTCTGGTGCAAAACTATTTGTGGTTTTTGCCATTAAAAGTAATCTTGATTTTTAACCTGTCACCTGTTGTCTTCTTTTATATGCCCCAAAACACACATTTAAGATATGTACAAAAATCCATCTTAATAAAATGAAAGGGCAGGTTCTTTGCCAAGCATGCTAATATGTTTGTATATGTGGAAAAGAGTGCAGACAGACTCTAGGAGATGGAGAATGGTTTCAGACTGAGAGTCAGAAAGAAAATGAGAACCTTAGTCTTACATCCACAAGGAACTGGATTATGCCAATAATACTCAGATTGGAAGGGGATTCAGATAACATTGCAGGTTTGGCCAGCAATTCAACCAAGTAAGGCTACACAGACGACCCAGCTAATTGCTGTCTGGACTTTTGACCCCCAGAAAATGTAACATAAGAAATTTGTGTGGTTTTATGCTGCTAAGTCTATGCTAATTTGCTATGCAGCAATAAAAAGCTAATACAAAATATATCATTTTTCCCATATCTTGTAAGCATTTTATTACTCATGAGAACGCTGTTGGCCTATCCACTGAACACCAAGACAAATCCAATAATAATTAGTTACTGCTGATGCTTGACTGATTGTGTCATGTAAACACAATAGCTTTACATGTATTTGCTATCATGTTGTTATGAATATACAGTGAAATATATTTTATTTAAACAGTTTGTTACTTTGACTTATAAGTTTTAAATATTTTGACATATGGTATATAGGCTTCCTCTTGTACCCTAGCTCAGGGTATAGGAAATGTTGGTGATGGGCACGGTCAACTTCCTGTTTTAATATTCAAAATATTCCCGCTATTTCCACTATTGAATTAGCAGCTCTGTGCCCTGGAATTATAAAAATATAATATAAAAATTATATTTATAAATATAATTTATAAATTATAAATAAATTATAATTTATTTATTAGTGGGTTTCTCCTTTTTTTTTTTTTTTTTTTTTTTTTTTTTTTTTTTTTTT
>NW_022436960.1:17003249-17008952 GCF_009761245.1 Sapajus apella | reverse complement strand
CTGAGTAGCTGGGATTACAGGCACGTGCCACCATGCCCAGCTAATTTTTTGTATTTTTAGTAGAGACAGGGTTTCACCATGTTGACCAGGATGGTCTCGATCTCTTGACCTCGTGATCCACCCGCCTCGGCCTCCCAATGTGCTGGGATTACAGGCTTGAGACACCGCGCCCGGCCTCTCCTTCTACTATATGAGCTTATCCCAGTAACTTTAGTCAATGGTAACAAGCACAGTGCTTGACATCTAGCACTGTGAACAAAACATTTTCAATAGTATCTTGATTTTCAAACTGTCACTTCTTTTCTCTTTTGCCTCAACACACACATTTAAGATAAATGAAAGAACTCTTGCTTTGTTGGCCAAACATGTTAAACATTTACATCAACCAGTACAATCCATAGGTGGCTGTTGCATTGAAATCTGATCCTCTGGGAAATATTAATGAAACTGATTATTTATATTCCTTTTGAAGAAATTAATTATTAAGTGTTTGGTAAGTTTAGTTTCCACAAAACTAAAATTGAAGCCCTATAGTCCTAAATACTGTAGACCAAGAGTCAACATTTTGAAAGCAGAAAAAAATAAATATCGTTTGGAATAGTAATAGAAAAGGTTTTTGTGTGTCTCAGAGAAATTCATATGTGATATTTTCACATGTGAAGAATCTCAAATGAACTTGACAAACGTTTTAATATTGCTTGTGTACACATAAATTATTTCAGTAATTATTTTTCTTGGGATAAAAAATTTTCATAACAATTACTTCACATTTTATTCTGGTTAATAATAATAGTCACTTATTATAATAAAATGTTGACAATAAAACCAAAGGCATACTGAAGAAAATAAAGATCCCTCATGTGAACAGGGCTTCATAGTGGCTTTGAACAAGGGTAAAAGAGTTTGTCTGCCTGCATCTAACACCATGACCTCAAGCCATCAACTTAAACCCTTTCTCTTTGCTGTCAGAGTTTGACACCAATATTCACATAATTGTATTATTGTAAAGATCTAAAATTAAATGAATTTAGAAAAAGGCCTGCCATATAATAATTACTTAGTAGGTTTTAAATATGTTGGTGGTGGTGATGATTTTTCTTTTTTTTTTTTAGGCAGAGTTTTTGCTCTGTCTCCCAGGCTGGCGTGCAGTGGCGCCATCTCAGCTCATGCAACCTCTGCCGCCCGGGTTCAAGTGATTCCCCTGCCTCGGACTCCCGAGTAGCTGGGACCACCATGCCCGGCTAATTTTTGCATTTTAGTAGAGACAAGGTTTCACCATGTTGGCCAGAGTGGTCTGGATCTTCTGACCTCGTGATCCTCCCACCTCGACCTCCCAAAGTGCTGGGACTACAGGCATGAGCCACCGCGCACTCGGCTCCTGATGATGATTATGATAATGTCGGCAATTGAAGGAGGATTACTTTTCTTGAATTTAAGTTGATAAATGCAATCTACTATTATTACTTGTATTGTTGTTATCAACAATTTCAGTGGATCAATTCTAGAGCAATTAAAGAATTTCTATGAAAATTATATCATAAACTGTATGAAATATATGTTCTGGTTTTTCCTGTTATGAAATATTCCTTAAAATGCACAGCATTTTATAAATAGAAAGCACTTTAATTTTCTTTTAATCTAGGTTAAATTTTGGATCTTTAGTCATTACTCTCCAGGTATGAATAATATGTAGGAATCAGTTTCTACATCAAAACTTTGAAAGTACCATCAAATAGTAATTACTTGATAATGATTCCATATTGAGAGTTGGTTCTGATTCAAAACTCAACCCCATTGTTTATATCTTTCCTACTCCATTGTTTTCAGAATTTTTACTGAACGCTACAATGACTGTATAAAAAGAAAAATTGTTAGCAGAGTTGGAAACTAGAGAAGATGACATTTATTTCTAAGCCTGAAAGCCAGAAGGAATGTTGGGAAGATACTGTTTAGGGGATAATTTTGTAGAAGGGTCAGCAAACATGCAAGCTACAACATGAGAAGAAATCTGTTCTAGAGCTCAGAGTGAGTGGGAAGGACAGAGTGGGAGCTGCAAGGGATAAAGAGAAGTCTGGTGCATAGTCTACAACAGAGACTCCGGCTACAATTAAATCACCTGAAGACATTTTTATTAACATACTCATGTTGAGAACTCACCCCGGAGGAATTAAATCAGAATCTTGGTGGGGGAGAGGGGTGAGGTTGGGAGTAGCCCACACATTGCCTTTTTGTAAAAACTTTCCAGATGATTCTATGGAGGTAAAAATGGTTGTGAATCATTAGTCTAGGAAGCAAATATGCAATATGCTTGTTGTCCTGGAAAGTAAAAGGGCACTACAACAGAAAGAATGGCTGTTACCCTTCTTCTCAGATTCTTCACATGTGAGTGGTAGGCTAAGTAAACTGAAGGTTCTCCTACAACGAGATTGACAACTAGCATTGGCATTCCTGTGAGGAAAGACGAGGCAGGGCTGGGCATTAACCCAGCAAGTATTTGTTATAAAATACGAAGCTTTTATAGAAAATGCTTGAGGAGGAAAAAAGCTGAGATGACAAAAAGTCAAATACATCAGGCAAAATAATAAATATAAATGAATTTAAAGTTTTAATAGTATAATACATATAAGGACACATAAAAAGAGTTATGCTCTTTGTAGAAGTAAAACAAAGTCATAGACAAAAAATGTTAAAAGTGAAAGGAAATATATATTCAGCAAATGCAAATATAATGTAGTAGTAGTTGTCATACAGTCTCAACATCATATAAAATTAAATTCAAAGCAAAACCACTCAAAGGGACAATGATGAGTCATTGTACACTGATAAAGGGTGCAAGGCAACCTACAAAGAAATTGTTGACATATTTTAATGTACTGAATACAGTTGCTTCAAAATATTGCAGAAATGTTATTTAGTACCTAGGAAATATTTTTATAGAATATTTTTATAGAATATCAATATTTCAATATTATAAAAATATACTAATGCAGAAAATCCATAAGAAAAACAAAGTAAACTTCAAATTTGAGTGGAATATAAAATACTGAAGACAAGTATTTGTCATTCTTTATATTTTTAACATATTTTTTAAAGGGAAGATAAGTTTCATATATCCGCAATTAATTTACTGTTGTATTTGTCAATCTAACAGGACAGAGTTATGAGATTACAAAGAACACAACATTCATGAGAATAAAAATATACACTTTGTTGTCAAAATGTGTGTTACATGTGTAACAATTTATTGAGTTTTAGGTTCTTAAGATACTACAGGTAGACATATCTCCAATAAAAATAAATAAAACTTGCTCTCCAAAACTTGTATCTTTCAGATAACCAATATCTTAAAACTTAAATTCTAAACACAAAGAAAGCAAAATTTTAAATTAAATACACTAATTAACTAACTACTTGTAAAATTGTAAGAAGTCCATCTACTACGAAACAAGCAGCTGTAGGCTACCTATGTAGTGTAATGACTGGAATGGTAACATATGTTACCAATGAAAAAATATAATTAGCTTAAAATATGAAATTTAAAAAGTATTTGAAGTATTTCAGAACTCTGGTTTTAACCTTTCCAACCACCATCCATGATAAAGGAATTATAGTTGCAGGCGGATGAGCACCTAAGAAAGGGGCTAGCTGGCCACCCCTCTTCCAAGATAAAGATGGAGGTGAGGATTGTTAATGTTTTCCATCTGTGATATTAAGAAGACTGAAAACTTACTGAAAATCTTGCTATTCACCAAGGTCTCAGAGCAACATGGTATCTTGGTGATAAATTTGCATCTATTGTGTCTAAGTGAATAGTCTTGAAGAATATATACATACTCTAACTTTGTATAGGCAAATGTAGCCAATAATTTATAAACTCCTGAAAAAATGAGACAATGGGAAGCGCTGAGAGGGAGTATATCTCAGAGGAGGGTGGGACAAAGAGGACACATAGGACATGGAGCTCACATTCACTACTAAGGGCCACAACAGGGACCATTGACACCAGTAGCTGTCACCAGTGCAGAATGCACAAACACTGTGCAAAATGAATTACTCTTCAACTGATGCCAGCACAGGATCTCCAATGAAATAAACTACAAGACAGCAGAGGTCAGAAAGAACATAAGATGGCATAAAAACTGATTTCAGAGCAATATCAATTTCCTACTCTCTCCCTTCTCCCTTCAGATAGCCTCTCCCACCAATTTCAGTAAAATTGATCACCTTTGGGGAACAGGTAAAGGAAAGGGACAAGAAATATGTTAAATTTGATTAACAGTTTTACAAAAAAAGTGACTGTATATTGAATTTGGAATTATAGAATTCCCTTGAAATGACATTAATATGAGTTTTCTGTCATTAGTAAAATAGAGAGTTACTTATAGTTGTTTACAAGAAAATTAGGAAAAATATATTCCTGGACATCTGAGTTGTAACTGAAAATTTCAAAGCTACCAGGCATTTATCCCTTTTGATTATCTGACCAATAATCATTAATATGCTCTCACTGGTGATGCTTCATTGGTGTTGTAAAAAATCTGCCAATGCATTGCAAACTTTATTTATTGATAAATAAAATATGATATAAATGTTGTAAAATACACAAATTTTTATGAAATTAATAAAATTTATGTTGGAGGATATATAGGGACACAGACACAAGTCATTTAAATACACATATTGTTGATATTGTAATTTCCCCATACCAGATTTATTGAGGCAGAGCCGAAGTACAGTAAGAGTCACCTTTTAAGGCATACAGTTCAATGCATTTTTACAAATATTCACAGTCACATTATCAGTACCGTAAGCAAGTTATAAAATATTTTCATCCCCAAGAAAGTTCCTTTGTGACTCCTTATAGTGTTTACATATAGTCTTAATTAACAGAGCTAGAACTAGACAAGCTAAAAATTGAAGAACGGAAAGAACACCCACAAAATTGAAAACCAGAAAACATTAGAAAGCAGAATGAATTCAATGCTAGTGGCTGGTGGTCAATCTGTTGATATTAATACAATTTTTTATTTTATTTTATTTCACAAATATGACTAACATTTTTATTATCTTTGAAAGTTGAATTCCTTGACTCAATTTTTTTATGCCAAAATGCTGAAGTCCTGTGGTCCTTTATAAGGAGACAGAAGTTCTTGCATTACATCCATGTGTTATATCGTACCTCAAAGTATCGACAGCTTCATCCTCTCCCTCCTCACGATTATCAGTCACTGAATCCTAGTGTGCGAGTGGCATGGTGAAAACTGAGGGTCTGAGATTAACAATTGATTTCATACCAGTTCCCACTATAGTGTCACTGTCATGCCAAGCTGCCTCCTTAACCTCTATGTGTCTTTGAGGAGCTGATTCAAACTTACAAATTTACTTGGAGGAAAATTATAATACCAAAAACTTACAAGGTGATTGTTTTTATATCTGAGGTATGGGACCTTCAAACTCTGAGATTATTTGTTTTATTCAGTGTCAGGATAAACAAAAATTTAAGGTGACTTGAAGTCACACACACACACACACACTCACACGCATAAATCCAGTCTGCAGTTGATGAGCATTTAGGTTTATTCTATTTCTTTGCTATTGTGACTAGTGGTGTGATTAACAAATGCATTGTATGCATCTTTATGGTAGAACAATTTATATTCCTTTGGAGATTATATATATATATATAGATAAATACACACAGAC
>NW_022436960.1:16890030-17002849 GCF_009761245.1 Sapajus apella | reverse complement strand
ACAGACACCATATATATATATATATATATATATATATGGTGTCTGTGTGTATTTATCTATCAATCTATCAATAGATAGATAAGTGTAGATATATAGATATAGATATAGATGTAGATATATATAGATAGATATAGAATTGCTGGGCTGATTGTAATTCAACTTTAAGTTCTTCAGGGAATCACCTGATATGATATGGTTTGGCTCTGTGTCCTCACCCAAACCTCATGTTAAATTACATTCCCCGTGTGTCAGAGGAGGCGTCTGGTGGAAGGTAATTGGATCATGGGGGAAGATTCCCTATGCTGTTATCATGAAAATGAGTAAGTTCACACTAGATTTGGTGGTTTAAAAGTGTGTGGCCCTTCCCCTGTCACACTCTGTCTCTCCTGCCACCATGTGAAGAAGGGGCTGGCTTCCCTTTGCCTTCTGCAGTGATTGTAAGTTTCCTGAGGCCCCCCAGTGATACTTCCTGTTAAATCTATGGTGCTGTGACTCAATTAAATCTCTTTTTTTTCTACATTGCCCAGTCTCAGGTAGTTCTTTACAGCAGTGTGAAAATAGACTAAAACAGAAAATTGTTACCAGAAGAGTGGGGCATTGTTATAAAGAGACCTGAAAACGTGGAAGCAACTTTGAAACTGGGTAATTGGCAGAGAGGCTGGAAAAGTTTGCAGGGCTCAGAAGACAAAACGTTTTGGAAAAGTTTGAAACTGTTAGAGATTTGTTTAATGGTTTTGACCAGAATACTGATAGTAATATGGACAAAAAAGTCCAGGCTGAGGCGATCGCAGATGGAGATGAGCAACTTCTCGGGAACTGGAATAAAGGTGACTCTTGCTATGCTTTGACAAAGAGACTGGTGGCATTTTGCCCCTACCCTAGAAAGGAAAAATAGTTTTGTTAGCCAGGCCTTTACAGCCTCAGGACAAGGTTCCCTGGGTCCCAGCTGCTCCAACTCCAGCTGTGGCTAATAGGAGCCAAGGTACAGGCTGGCTGTGGTTTCAGAGGATGCAAGCCACAAGCCTTGGTGGCTTTCACATGGTGTTGAGCTTCTGGGTGTGCAGAAGGAAAGAGTTTGGGAACCACCACCTAGATTTCAGAGTGTGGATGAAAACGCCTGAATGTTCAGGGAAAAATACGCTGCAGAGACAGAGCCTTCATGGAGAACATATGCTAGGGCAGCGTGGAGGGGAAATATGGGGTTGGAGCCCCCACACAACGTTCGCACAGGGCCACTTCCTATCCCAGTTGTGAGGAAAGGGCCACTGTACTCCAAACGCCAGGACGGTGGATCACCAGCACCTTGACCCCAACATGGTAGATACATCAACAGCTTGCACTGTGTGCCTGGAAATGCTGCAGGAACTAATGCCAGCATGTGAGAACAGCTTCAGGGGCTGTATCCTGCAGAGCCACATGGGCAGAGCTGCCCAAGGCCTTGAGAGCCCAGCTTTTGTATCAGCATTTCCTGGATATGGGACATGGAGTTAAAGGAGATTATTTTGGAGCTTTAAGATTTAATGACTGCCCTGCTGAGTTTCAGACTTGCATGGGGTCTTTTGTTCCTTTGTTTTGGCCAATTTCTCCCATTTTGAATGGGAGCATTTACCCAATGCCTGTACCTCCATTGCATCTTGGAAGTAACTATCTTGCTTTTGCTTTTATAGGCTCATAGGCTGAAGGGACTTGCTTTGTCTCAGATGAGACTTTGGACTGTGTAGACTTTTGCGTTAATGATAAAATGAGGTAATACTGGGAGACTGTTGAGAATGGATAACTATGTTTAGACATGTGAGAAAGTCATGAAATTTGTGAGGGATCAAAGGTGGAATGATATGGTCTAGATTTTTGTTCCCATCGAAATCTCAAGTCAAATTAGAGGAGGGCCCTGGTGGCAGGGGATTGGATCATCAGGTGGGTTTCCCCCTTGATGTTTTCATGATACTGAGTGAATTATCAAGAGACCTGACATTTTAAAAGTGTTTAGCAAAACCCCCTTTATTCTTTCTCCCCTACCTCCATGTGAAAAAGGTCCTTGCTTTCCCTTAAACTTTCACCATGACTGTAAGTTTCCGGAGGCCCCCCAGTCATGCTTCCTGTTAAGTCTACAGAACTGTGAGTCAGTTAACCTATTTTCTTTATAAATTACCCAGTTTCAGGTCGTTCTTTATAGCAGTGTGAAAACAGGATCATACATCACCAAACTGCTTGCAACAATGGCTGAAGTAAATTCCATTCCCACCAGCAGTGTATACATGTTCTCTTTTCTCTGCAGCCCCATCACCACCTGTTATTATATTTTTTGAATTTTAATTATAGTCATTCTGTCTTAATGTCTTTTGCAGTGTTGAGCATTTTTTCATATGCTTGTTGGTTGCTTGTATGTCTTCATTTATCAGTTCATGCCCTTTTCCTACTTTTAATGGGATCAGGATTTTTTTGCTTGTTAAGTTAAGGTTCTTATAGACTCTGTAGATTCTGGATGTTAGAACTTATGCCTAGTTTGCAACTATTTTCTCCTATTCTGTAAGTTATCTATTTTTTTTCTTGCTGTGCAAAAGCTCTTTAGTTTAATCCCATTTGTTCATTTTTGGTTTTGTGGAAATTGCTTCTGGCATCTTCATCATGAAATCTTTGCCAGGTTTTATGTACAGAATGGTACTGCCTAGGTTATTGTCTAGGATTTTTATAGTTTTAGATTATGCATTTGAGTCTTTAGTCCATCTTGAGTTGATTTTTGTATATGGTGAAAGGAAGAGGTCCAGTTTCAATTTGTTGCCTATGGCCAGCCCCTTATCTCAGCACCATTTATTGAATAGGGAGCCCTTTCTCCATTGCTTGTTTTTGTCAACTTTGTTGAAGATCAGATGGTTATATATGTGTGGCATTTTTTCTGGGCTCGCTATTCTGTTCCATTGTCTTGTGTCTGTTTTTGTGCCAGTTCCATGCTGTTTTAGTTACTGTAGCTGTGTAGCATATTTAGAAGTTCAGTAATGTGATGCTTTCTGCTTTGTTCTTTTTGCTTAGGATTGCTTTGGCTATTCAGGCTCTTTCATGTTCCCTATGCATTTTACAATATTTTTTTCTAGTTATGTGAATAATGTTATGGGTAGTTTTATAGGAATAGCACTGAATTTATAAATTGCTTTGTGCAACATGGCCATTTTAACTATATTGATTCTTCCTACTCATCTGCATAAAATGTTTTTACCATTTGTTTGTGTCATCTCTAATTTCTTTGGGCAGTGTCTTATAATTCTTATTGTAGAGATCTTTCACCTCTCTGGTTAGCTGTATTCCTAGGTGTTTTATTCTTTTTCTGGCTATTGTAAATAGAACTTCATTCTTGATTTGGCTCTCAGCTTGAATTTTATTGGTGGATAGAAATGCTACTGATTTTTGTACATTAATTATATATCCTAAAAATTTGCCAAAGTTGTTTATCAGAGACTATAAAGTTTTCTAGGTATAGAATCATAGCATCTGAAAACAGAAGTAATTTAATTTCTTCTTTTTCTATTTTGATGCTTTTCATTTCTTTCTCTTGCCTCATTACTCTGGCTAAGGCTTTCATTACTTTGTTGAATAGGAATGGTAAGAGAGAGAATTTTTGTTTGTTCCAGGTTTCCAGGATAATGCATCTAGCTTTTGCCCATTCAGTATAATGTTGTCTATGGATTTGCCATAGATGACAAACTTATTATTTAGAGGTACATTCTTCAATGTCTTTTTTGTTGAGTTTTTTTTTTTTTTTCTTAACCATAAAGGGATGTTGAATTTATTGAAAGCCTTTTCTGTATCTATTGAGATAATCATGTGGTTTTTGTTTTTAGTTCTTTTTATGTGATAAATCACATTTATTGGTTTGCATAGGTTGAACCAGCCTTGCATCCCAGGGATAAATCCTACTTGATCATGGTGGATTAATGTTTTGATGTGCTGCTAGATTCAGTTTGCTAGAATTCTTTAGAGGATTTTGCATAGATGTTCATCAAGGATCTTGGCCTGAAGTTTTCTTTTTTTGTTGTGTCTCAACTTGGTTTAGGTATCAAGATTACGCTGGTCTCATTAAATGTGTTATCAAGGAGTTCCTCTTCCTTAATATTTTGGAATAGTTTTAGTAGGAATAGTACTAACTCTTTTGTTCACATTTGGTAGAGTTTGTCTATGAATGCATCTGGTCCATGGCTTTTTCTGGTTAGTAAGCTTTTCATTACTGATTCAGTTTTGGAACCTATTATTGATCTGTTCAGGGGTATTCAATTTCTTCAGGGTTCACTCTTCAGAGGTTGCATGTTCTCAGGAGCTTATTCATCTCTTAGGGTTTTCTAGCTTGTGTACAAAGGGGTGTTCATAGTAGTCTTTGAGTTTTTTTTTATTATTATTTCTGTGGGGTCAGTGGTAATGTCCCCTGTGTAACTTCTAATTGTGTTTATTTGAATCTTCACTCTTTTTATCTTTATTCGTTTAATTAAGTCTGTTTATCTTATTTATTCTTCAAAAGAATCAACTCATAGACATGTTGAATCATTTGTATGATTTTTCACATCAAAATTTCCTTCAGTTGCATCAGCCTCTTGATAACTGAGTGGTAAAGAATTAGCCTGTCCATTTTATTCATATAGTTTTGTCAGTTTCTATCAGTGTTTTGTTTGCTCTTTGTTTTTTGCACTTTAGATTTTCCCCTCTATTAGGTTTTATTTTTAAATTCACCTCTGCTAATCTGTAAATTGTTTCTAAAGACAGAGAATCTTTTAAAATTTTAAGAAAAATATAATTTGACAGGGAAATAAAGGTCACCCTAGATACAATTTTATATGCTTAATCCAGAGATTAACCTTCCTTCTGCCATCTTTAATTTTAAAAGAAAAATCCTAAGTCATTTTTGGAAAGAGAATTTTTTTGTCACTTTTTCATAACTTTCTCCACAATCAATTGCTGTTGAATCAAAATGTAGTAAAACTTGAAAAATAAAGTACCTCCTTTTAGTAAAAGTGATTGTTTTCTTATAAATCTATTTTCAAAGCCTGAATATTTTATAATTAGGATGTATTAAATTATTCACTTAAAACATTGCCACATCTCATCAGATTAGTGCTAGTGACACATACAGCTATAAATCTTCACAAAAATCTTATGAGGTAGGCAACTATAAAAATATCTCATTTTCAATGTTAAATGAATAAATTGTATGTTAATATTTATATTTATTTATTTATTTAATTTCTACTTTAAGAACAATAATGTTGGTGTAGAAACAAATATAACATAATTTTTGTTATGGATATCCTCACAGAAGACTTTGGGAAGCAAAATGAAGTTCTATCTGGTTAAACAGCAATGCATGAGGTAAATTAAAATTCAAAGCAACACAAGGGTTGGGAGAAGGAAGGTCATCATAGTTGAATAAACATTACACAGTATTATGAGAATCAGCTATGGAGACATTTATGAGAATTGAAATAGACTGAAAACATTTAACTTGGAGAATAGAGGGTCTGAGCTGAGTCTTGAAGAAGGCACAGCTTTGATGAATATCAGATACAGCATTTGCAGGTAAAACGTAGGAGACAATGGGTTCTAAGAATTATTTTTCCTAAAATAGCATATAGTTATTAAATGGCAGGCTTTATCTTCACTTCGTCTGAGAGGATGTTAGGGCACATCAAAGGCAATCACATCGCCCAAGCTTCAGCTGCTAGTTTATGCCAGAATTGATTATGGCATCTAGGGTGAAACCTCTTCTCATGTCATCACGGCCATCCTGGTATCTTGGGGTAACCTAGTGAAGGCGAGGTGAGTTTGAATTATAGAATATTATATTTTATTCACCTAAATGTTTCCACTAATATTTTGGAATAAGCAATGTGCTTTAAGTACAGCTGAAATAATGTATTTCCCACGATTGTCTTACGATGAAGCCCATTTACACACTGAAGTGCATTTCACAATCACCACTTGCTGCCTCTGCTAACTATGGCTATAACTACTTATTAGCATACTTTATTGTATAAGGAACAATAGGCTTTGGAGTCATTGTTTGGATTTGGATTTTGCCTCCTTTCTTCCTCATTTTCTGTGTAATTTTGAGGTCCTTCGTCTCTCTGTATCTTTGTTTCTACTGCAATAGCTGAATGAATCTACTTTATAATAGAGTACATGAAACCATAAATGTATGTTATTTATTATATTTCCTAGTACATACTGAATGCTTACTATCAACCATTTATATTTTGGTTGTTAATAGATGCGTTAAGATAGAAGACTATGCTAAAGGTCAACAAACATCTAAGATGCCTGATTTATATTATTCATACAAAAAAAGAGCAATGGTTATCTTAGTTAATAAAAATTTTACTGAACATATTATACTCTACTGAAAATATTGTTTATATTATTAATAATAATGCCTACCTTTTAATGAATGGTTATAACATGAAAAGCACAATACTAAGCATTTCAATTAAGATAATATACAGAAGAAATTGTTATCTCTGGTGATATTATGAATATTTTTTCTTGTATGACATTGGTATTTTAGAATAAATATGGTTACTTAGTTTAAAAAATATATATACAGAAAGACATTCTAACTATTGAGAGATATATGACACTTCTGAGCTGCAACTCATATTGCCTTCTTTGTGATATAATACTGAATATCTGCTGTACTTCCAACCACAGATGGTATCATTCAGTGGTTTTTAAAAGGACTTCTCTTCATAAATTCTGTAAAAGGCATAAAGATTCTTTTCATAAGGAATGTAGTTGTGTATTACTTTCTATGATGAGTGTTAATGTACACGTTCGTTTTACTAGAAAGCTGAACATTTTTCAAAGATGTGTGAATTTTTAATTTATTATGTGGATGAAAGATGTTTTTATGTTAAACTCTTTTTATTTTTAAAATTTACTGAAGGAGAAAAAATAAATTCCAACTCTTAAATCATTTGTGAGTACTAAAATGTAGAATTATGGCAATTCAAATGGTGTTGATTGTATATGAAATAAAGAAAATGGAAACAATAAATCCATGGAAAGCTTAAACTAAGTAAGATAGTGATAAAATAATTTCTATCCCAGAAGTTTCCTGGTCTTGTTTGCAGTTAGAGGGATTGGAGGGGAAAAGGTACAGAAAGAAAATACAAGCTATGAAAACGAAGACATTCTCATAATTAACAAGGCGTTAGAAGCGAATTATAAAACATACCCTAGATCCAGAATTTCATTTTCCTTACTGTTAAAAATGGAGAATCTATATTTCAATTGAAAGAATGTTCACTATAAGCAAGGCTTTCCTCTGTATCTTTAAATATGTGTCTATGCAGAGAGAAACATCTTAATTTTATAATACTATACATTAGAAGGCAAGAAGTTTGTCAGTAAGTTCAAACTTAGAAATGAGAAATTAAAAATAACATATACCTACAAATTGTAAGTTGTTCCTAAAATCATCGGTCTGTAAAAATGCTAATTCATTATAAAGTTCATCAATTTGTTGAAATTCAAATTGTTGAGTTCAAAAATGAGAAATTAAAAATAACATATAACTACAAATTGTAAGTTGTTCCTAAAATCATCAGTCTGTAAAAATGCTAATTCATTATAAAGTTCATCAATTTGTTGAAGTAGAAAAATGAGTCAACTTAACGCTTAAGAAATATACATAGTTTAAAATATTGATACATTTTGTGTCTAGAAATTTATTTTAAAAATTGCATGTATACAATATAAAATATATAGATATTCATATTATATATTTTTATATAGAGAAAAATCAATATATGCATACATGTATATGGATGAGTGTCAGCATATATGTATATACACAGGTATATGTGAAATTAATGTATACACTAAATACAATATGAGCATGTTCTAATTTTAAACAGTTAAAATGTCTTGAATTCAATTCTCGTGCATGCACTGTAATTTTTGGATTAACTCATTTCACTTGATGTTTTTTTTAAGTGCTTATCACTATCTGAAAGGCTTCTTTCCTTATAAGTAGGTTGACTTTTCTATTTTCTGTCTACGCTCAAGTAAAATGTGAGCTTCCTGTGAATTTTTCTGAGTAACAAATAATCAGTTCCCAGGATAGGGATAGGATTGGTAGTAGGGACCTCTATAAGTAGTATTTGAATGAATAAGTAAAACTACCATTGAACATCAGTGCATCAAAACTATAATTTGTGAGCCTACATTTCCCTAAGGCATATTGAAGGAATCTTTAATAGCCCAATATTATATTAGTGAAGGAAATATTACTTGATTTTGGTAATTATTTCACAATGTACACATATATCAAATCATCACATTGTGCACCTTAAATATATTCAATTTTTACTTGTCAATAATACAGAAATAGAGCCGAAAAAATAAATTATGAATGAGAATATCGCACCACTTGAATAATCCCTCACACCACCATGAGGGATGAGTCGGGACTGCACTGCTTTCATTTAAGCATAATGAAAGACAAATTTCAAATGGATCCAACCAAAAAAATTAGTATGTGTCCTGGGGAACATGTGAAAAGTAGACCAAAAAAACTAAGAGTGAGGGGCTGACCGTGGTAGTGGGAAGAAGCCTGTGATTTGAGAGGTAACTGAACTCTTCGTGTTAAGTGTCCAAGTTTTAGCTATACTTGATGTCAAGTGTTCAAGAAAGGATATTCAGGGTGGTAGCGGTTATAGAGACTGACGAGATAGAGGCTCGGGTTGTAGAAGCTGAGTGAGAAAGGTGGTAGCATCCAGATTATATACAGTCTTCCAAAGATTTTAGCATTTATACTCAGAAATGGAGAACAGAAGATTCTGAGCTGAAGAGTGGCATGATTTATGCTTGAAATGGGTCACGCTAGCTTCTGTGTTGAGCATAGAAAGTAGGAGAGAGAGGTGGGGGGGAAGTCTACCGCAATAATTCATGAGATATTTATGATGTCTGGTCCAGGTGGTAACTGTTGTCATGTTTCACCAGGTACATTACAAATAGTCCCTGCTCCCTTTAACTGTCCTTTCTACTCTCTTCACCTAAATCAATGATGTTGGGTAGAAACACAAAGTGAAAGAAAGAATGTAGAAGTCAGCCTTAGAGTCTCAGTTCAGGCAGCCAGTTCAAAGCAAGACCACACTGAGGGCAGGAAAGAGCTTCAGGTTAAGAGAAATTTGGATTATTTTGATTATTACATTGGATGAGATTAATTAATAAATGGAGACTGTTCTTGTAACGATAACTAACCATAAATATATTTTTTAATTTCTTGGCCAGTCACAGTGGTTCATGCCTGTAATCCCAGCACTTTGGGAGGCCAAGGCAGATGGGTCATACTTAAGGCCAAGAGTTTGAGACCAGCCTGGTCAATATGGCGAAACCCTGTCTCTAATAAAAATACAAAAAATTAGCCAGGTGTGGTGGCAAGTGCCTGTAGTCCCAGCTACTCAAGAGGCTGAGGCAGGAAAATCACTTGAACATGGGAGGCGGAGGTTGCAGTGAGCCAAGATCTTTCACACCACTGATCTCCAGCCTGGGTGACAGAACAAGACTCCATCTAAAAAAAAACAGAAAAAGATATATTTTTTAACTTCTTGAGAGAGGACATAAGCTATGAGATTCAACTGATATTTTATTTGAAGGAAAGAGAAAACTAGTTTCAAGAGAGTTTGAATGGTAGCCAGAATGAAGGAAA
Organism: Sapajus apella; assembly: GCF_009761245.1. NCBI lineage: Eukaryota > Metazoa > Chordata > Mammalia > Primates > Cebidae > Sapajus > Sapajus apella. The sequence continues at coordinate 16,993,161 of NW_022436960.1, read as the reverse complement.
AATAAGTTTTTTGTTTTTCCTGTTACATTCAATAAGTACTGCTCTTTTAACAGATTAGCTAAATGGGAGTTATATGTGTGGTGCTGTTTTTCCTTAGAAAATGCTACAAACTCTTGATATTAGTAAATTAAAGATAGTAAGAAGTCTTACAGTAATAAAACGTTATTCTTCTCATATTTCCTAAAATCTGAACATGAGTTCCTCTGAAAACATTACATAAGAAGTGAAATGAGCATACTCTTTTGAAACTCATGAGGTACATGAGATTGCCTTCTAGCTTTGTCAGTCCTAGCAGACTATTTCATATTTAGACCTTCTCATATCTGTAAGTGGCAAGTAATATTTCTATGACAGCTATTACTGAAAAGAAGAATACAAATTATAATGTAGGAAAGCTGCCTGGTTCAGTAACTATAAATGAAAGAGGTAATTAATAAAACCTTATTTATCTAATGTCTAACATCAATAAAAAAATTGCTTTTTCTTTCTATTTTAGTTAGACTTTGGGTGTAATTGCTTGAAGTAATTACATCTCTCATTTCATGGAAAATTCTCATTGTTGATCTATAGAAGACCCATCTCTTGTTGATTGAATGTTTTATTCATTTTTAACTTCATTCCCTACTCTCAGTCAACATTTACTTTTCAGAAGAATTTTTCTATGCATCATTTTGTTGATACACAGTTTTATAACTTGTCTGTTGTCTGTAGTGCATATCATTTTAATTTATAAATATGGCATTGTATTGTAGATTTTATCTCCTCATTACTATTATTATTATTTTGTCTCCCCATTGTTTTCTTTTTTAGCTCTGTCTGTGTCTATACAACAACTATCTAGTTCCTTGCTGCATTATCCTCAGTGATGTGCGCCCACCACATTTTACAAATACATTTCCCCAGTCATAGAACAACCACACCATTTACAACATCCCATTCCCCACAAATGAAACTATAATTGATGTCTACAGTCATGTCCTCCAAGGGGCCTATGTGATTTATTTTATTTGGGTTGTACACCCGTGTGTAAGCAAATATTTCAATTGACTTAAACTTCTTCCATAGATTGTCCAAAATGTTGCAGGAGACTTGAACCTCACCAGTAACACAGGGTTCCTGTATTCCAACATCTGCTTATAGTCTAGCACCAACTTGACTTATCCAGCTGTTTAAAATGTATCAGCTTAAGATATATAATCTCTTCTTGTTTTAATTTACACGTTCCTGTTTCTAATGTGGTTTAGAGTCTGTTGCTGTTTTGATGCTTTCAGCTTTGTCAACTGCCTTAGTGTAACCTTTAGTCATTTTTCCTTTGTTTTCATCTTTCTTCTAGTTATTGTTGATGATGATTATTTGCAGGAGCTCTTTGCATATTCTTAGTCAGCCCTTGATGTTTCTTGATATTGGAAATATTTCTCTCCACTGGCCAGAGGGATAATGTACGGCGTAGCGGTAAAGAATGTGGATTCTTCATTTACTATCCAAGTAATCTTAGACTAGTTACTTAACGAGGATTTTGTTTGTTTGTTTTCTTTCTGAGTCATCAGCAAACTGAGCATAAGTACTTCCTGGCACACAGTAAGCACTGTATAGGTATTAGCTCTAATCATCTGTTTCTTGACTTTATTGATGGTGTCTTTGTTTAAAATAAATTCTTTATGTTGAGCTGTAATTGAAATTTTTATAGTTCAGTGTTTGGATTTTGGTTAGAAAGTCTTACTTCACTCCTACATCACAAGGTGTTACACTATCTTTTCTTCTATTAAATTTGTTGTTTGACTCTTCACTTGTGGATCTTTAATCTATTGAATATGTCATAATTTTAACATTTAATGTGGTATTAGATAAGGATCCAGTTTTCTTTTTTCTCCGGGTTGAGCCATTGTGACAATCTCAACTGCAAAACCCCATTGAGTTGTGTGGTCACCTAACCATTTATAGTTTTAAAATGTGACATACACAAAAAAAAACTGTAAACTAAGAGTGTAACAATAGCTTTTATATTAGTGTTGAAATGGAGAATAATACTTGGAATAACTAGAGAAGAGTATATGAGTTTATGGTCTAATCTGCCCCCAGAAATCAAGGATTGTGTGAGCATTTCTGATTCTATGATTTAAATAATCATTTGACCCTAACAAAATAATTTTGTCACCTTTCAAAGGAATCTTGATTGCATGTTAAATGACGGCATCCATATGGCTTTGGAATTGCTATTTAAAAGACAAAGCTTTCCTTTTTAAGCTCTTTCTGTGTTCCTTTCCCTCCTCACTCCAATAAAACCTGATTTAGTTAAGAGTGGATGTGAATGGATTTCATTTCTTCAAGGAAATACAAAAAATATTTTATTCGCTATTACTGTAATTATTATTTATGGAACAGTGAAAGAAGAGAAAAGGAGTGTAAGATGGTTATAGTTTAAAAGGATTGTGGGCTTTGAAGGTAGATGTCTTTAGGGTGGGTAAATCTTGGCTAAATAATTTTTAATGCACTATCCACTCCAATACTAACTTTTCTCATCCCTACTGCATACATTTGTTGTGTTATTTAAATAAAATAACAGACTTCTTAAGTTTCTAGCCAATATTTGGTAATATAATAGTCAATACATGTTAATCTTCCTTCTTTTGTTTTTCTAAATATAAAATGAGAAAATCAATTTACTAATTGCATAAATTTATAAATGCAGTTTTCTTTATAAAGATAATGTTTTAGTTGCCTTACATTTTATGTTCAGACTTACATCATTTATAATGGTAAATCATCGAGAATGAGAAAATTGATTAACATAAAATCTTTGCATGTCTGTTTCTGTTGAGAGACTAGCTGAATCCAAGACCAGAAGCCCTTGAATAGTGTATTGAATACTAGACAAGCATTCACACATTACTTCTTTGGTGCCAGGTAATTAGAATTTGTAATTTGGTCTTAATTAAATTGCAGACTACCCAAAGGCCTTGATCAGTGGCCTTTTGACTGCCTCCACCCTGTTTGGAGGAAACAAACAAAACACAAATTAGCCTTTAAAAATATTCCCATTGATGTCTCCTCATCTCCCCAAACATATCCAACACCAGCAGATATATACTTACATTGGGTATAATGTCAATGTATTATCAAATGTGTCCATTAAACTCAGAGCTCTTCTAAACCACCAAGCATGTTATTATTATTGTTGTTATTTTAATATTTAGAACACGCCTAACGTAACAGAAACATTGCTGGGCAGCACTAATTATATCATTCCTATGTACTACCCACTTCTCAGTGTTGAACTTGATATTCAAAACTCTCCCCAGGTAAGGCTATTGTTCCTTTGGCTTTTATCTATTGTTATTCCTTCCTGCTTTCCCTCCTCTGTTTTTGATGCTTTTTATTTTGGTTAACATGTTTCTGATCAGCATGAAAACTACCCGGGAGCTTTTCTGTCTTGCAGAGCTAGCTAATGAGATTGTTGTTGCCTTCAGATTCTAAAAAGGATTTTTTCAATATTGGGTGATATTAAAGTCAAAATCAAGAGAATTTATATTTTAGTCAAATCTGTGTAAGTCTATTAAAAAAGCAATGGACTCAGGGTCAAAACATCTGTAACTGAGCCTCACTCTACAGATTATTCATTGTATGATGATATTTCTCAGTTTCCTCATCTATAAAATCAGGTTAGCAAAAACTGCCACCCTACTTAAAAAGACACATATAAAAACTAAACCAAAAGCCATATAACACAAAGGGGATAGCTCATTTGCTTTACGTGGAATGACAATTTAACATAGTATTTTAAATTCCTGTCTTTTAAAACAGTGACTTCACATGTATTGGCTCATTAAATTCTTCTTATTATCAAGAGTTGTTTAATACATTTGAGAACACAAAACAATAGCCTTTTCTGTCCCTTTTTTAGATGGTAATCATTCTTTGGTAAAGTTGGATTGTTTTAATTGAAAATGAATTTCGGTTTTTAAATTGATGTGTTTGAGTAGTTGAAAATTAAACTAGCATTGCTAAATTTCAATGATTACTAGAATAAAGAAATAAAAAATCAAGACATTCTGAATAAAGCTTTATAAGTTATATAAATGCATAATTATATTTGCATAGGTAAATAATACATTTTCTATTTTTGGTAAGAAATACATTAATATATTATGTAAGAATGAAAATGATTCAATATTTGCCTGTTTCTAGTCTTAGACTAAAGAATGAAGGAAGTATCAAATTGAAACAGCCAGGCAGGAAGGGTTCCCTGGCAAAACTCCAATCCACCTGAGCACTGGGCTGGAGCCACAAAGGAGTCCCAGTCATTTGCAGCAGGGAGGAGCCTGGCCCCTCCTCTTCCTGTGTGGAATTTGGGTTTTAATCTGCAAGGAGGGAAGCACAAGGGAAGGAAGCACAGGTTGTCATTTCAATAAGAGTTTCTGATTCCCTTTTTTTTTCTTTATGCCAGATAAATCCCATTTTTCTCACTCTTCAAATAATCTTCGAGCCTAAATTTTCATGACCATGGAACAAGGACTCTTGTCTTTATGTGAACTAAGGAAAAGTCTTGCAACAAAATTCTTTGCTAAAAATGCATGAGGTTGCTTTCTTCTTTTTAATCTAAAAAGAAATATATTTCATTGGTTAATGTGTTAGTAATTCAAAAATTATCAAGCATTTGCTCCCAGCCATAAGTTGTACATTGTTTATATTTGTACTCAATAATAAACTATAATTGTCTTATTAGACTGCCAATGTTGATCTTTGTGGCTTATTGCATTGATTATAAGCATTGTTTTGGGTTTGTGTGTATGTGCCAAATTTAGGGGTTTTTGGAATGGCTGCTGGTGGCCTGTATCCAGTATCCTGTATTAATTCCAATATTTGCATTTTGAGCATATTTGCAATTTACTAAAACAGCAAAGGTATGTATGGTTTCTCTGAGTTTTGTAATTTATCATTGCTAACTGCAGAAATTTATTGTGTGATACATATAAGTGAATTTGGATTGGATTTAATTTTGTATTTTTGAATATAGCTCTTCAAGATAAATTTTATCTTAGATATCAAGAAATAGAAATAAATTAGATATACAAACAAATGTAAATGTATGCAGTCCTTGACTAATTTAAGACATTAAATTGGGATAAGTTAAAGTATATGTTGCAATTCCTGGAGTAACCACTTAAAATAGTACAATGATGTTATATCTAGAAAAGTAATAGAGTAATTAAAATAAAATTTTAAAAAGTTTTATTAACATCCCAAAAGGCAAAAAAGGTTAGGATACACGCATGCACACACACACACACACACACACACAAAATGAGACCAGATACAAAACAATAGCAGTTAGAAGACCTAAATAAAATCATCCTCATAATCATCTCAAGAAAAGATTGCTGAACAAAATTTTAAAAGGACCAATTTTATGCTGTCTGCAAGAGATGCACGTTAGAAACAAAAATACAAAAAGATTGAAGCAAAAAGATGAAAAAAGCAAACAACAGTAAGTTAAAGAAAGTTGGATGACAATACCAATATTGGAAAAAAATCAACATCAAGAGGAAGAGGACTATGAAAGAAGAACTTTGTATAATGAAAAAAGGAGGGATATATTTTAAAAATACAATAGTTATAAATGTATATGAACCCAATAAAACATTATCAAATATGATGAAGCAAAAACTGTCAGAATTAAAGAGAGATGTATAGAATTGACAATTACATAACTCTTCTTATTCAATAATAAATATCTAGACAAAGAATCAATAAAGATATGTAAGATGAGAATGACACTACCAACTCCTTTGACCTCGTTTTTATTTATAGCACATAGCATCCAACAACTGTAGAATGACTATTTTTTCCAACCTCATGTAGAAAGTTCATAAAAATGGACCATAGTATGGGCTATAAACAAATCTTGATAAATTTCAAGAACCAAATGAACATAAAATAGTAAGTTTATGACCACAATAAAGTTATAAAATATACATAACCTTAAAATGTTTTAAAAATAATCAAACATTTAGACGTTAACTAATTTCTAAAGAATTTATGAGCAATTAGCAAATATTCTTAACCAAATAATAATAAAAGCACAACACATCAAAATTAGTGGAATACAGTTAAAGTAGTGCTTTATTTTAGAACATTTGGCTTTAAATTTTTATATTAGAAAGAATAATAACCTAAAGTCAAAGATACAAACTTTTATCTATGGGAAGTACAAAAAAGGATATCAAAGTAAGTTCAAGAAATAAATGAGTAATTATCAGAAAATATAGAAATATACTATAGAAAAATTTTTTAAAAAAGGTAATTCTTTGAAAAATTTAAAAAGTGTGCATAAAAGTCTAGCTAGATAGTTCAAGATGAAAAAAAGGGAGAATACAAGTTATCAATATTGGGAATACAGATAGGGACACCGTTTCACACTCTATACAGATTAAAAATTAAATAACTACTATGAAGGAATTTATGACAATAAATTTTTCAACTTAAATGAACAATGGCTGGGAAAACAAAATTATCAAAATAAATACAATAATCACTAGAAAATATAAATAATTCTTATATTGTGTCCTGTTGCTGGTGTAACAAATACCACAAACCTAGTGACTTGAAACTACACAAAAATTTGTCTGATGTTCCGTAGGTCAGATATCTCAAATGAGTCTCACGGGACTACAATCAAGGTGTATCCCAACTGCCTTTCTTCTGGAGACACTAGGGAAGAAACTTTCCTGTCTTTTCCATTTTCTGGAGAGTACCTGAATTACTTGGCTCATGGTCCCTTCATTTATCTTCAAAACCAGCTATGACCAAGTAAGCCTTTCTTGAATTACATCACTCTGATACTGAGGGACGGTGTGGGTCCAGGAGGGGCTTGGTTTCAAAGGCAAGAGTTTCCCAGCACCACACCTCCATCCACGCCCCCATCCGGAAACCTAGAGTTGTTGTCTAACTTTCCTGGGTGGGCTAGGTAGAAATTCCGGGTGATCCTCTTTGTTTAAAAAGCCCCTGAAAAGCTCTGGGAGGAAGGTCCTCTGTTGTGAACCTAGAAGCCAATCTAGCATCAGAGTCAAAGATCAATCACTCCAGAGGATGTTTAAAAAAAACTCCTCTCATTGGAGGAGAATACGAGTGGGGCGGGAATAACTCCAAAGTTAAAATCCCCCTGCCCCTTACCTGTGCACCTGTGCACCTGTGCAGATTCCTCCCTTGGATCCCCTCCCACGGCAGCATAGAAGCTCTCTGCTCCTTCTCTCTTTCTCTCTCTTTCTTTCTCTCTCTCTCTCTCTCTCCCTCTCTCTCTGCCTAATAAATTGCTCTTTGCTAAACTCTTTGGGTCCATGATATTTATTTGAATGGTAAGCTCACTGCTCCTACAGGACCCCTTCCCCATTCCTGGGGCAAGTGAAGTCAAGGACTTGGGCAAATTGGGGAAAACATGGAATGGGGAAACTGAAAGCATCTTTGGGAGGCCTCTGCTTCCTCTCCCCAATTACAATACTGGCTTTTCTATCTTCCTATTCTACATTTAAGGACACACTTGATTATATTGAGCCTGTCCAGATAACCCAAGATAAACTCCTTATCTAAAATCAGCTGGTTAATACTATAATTGCTCTCATAATTCTACTTTGCTATAAAAAGTAGCATATTCAGAAGTTTTGGAAATGAGGATGTGGACATGTGGATGAGGCCACTATTCTGTTTACCATAGGTCACTCTATATATTAAGTCAATTAAATTAAAAGCACAAAACTGTGGCTTCAAGAACTCTAAGCCCAAATGCTTTATAGTCAAAATCTATTCAACATTTATGGGAGAAGCAACATAAATTTTAAGACCCAATTATTCAGAATAAAAATATATTTTTCAACCCCTGCTTGTAAAGTTCATGTTCTTGTACAGTAACACTAGATTGAGACATTCCAAGGAAAGAGTAGTACACACTAATAGTGTCATAAGCATAGGTAGATAAATCCTAAACAAAAGATGAGCAAATCAAATCCAATACAATATAAAAGGAATTATACATCATAACCAAATGGAATTTATATCAGGTATGCAACTTAGTTTAGTATTTGAAAATTAATCAATGCCTGTTACACAATTGATGAAGGAAAACAAGAAAAAACACATGAGCATATCTATAGATGTAGGAAAGGTATTTGACCATACTCAAAAGCTCTCAGCACACTAAAATACAACCTGTTGATGAACCTCAAGGAGCTAGAAAAGCAATAAAGCAAACCTGAATTTAGTAGAAGAAAATAAAGAGTAAAGATCAGAGTAGAACTAAACAAAATAGGCTTAAAAAAAAACTGAATACAACCAATCAACAAAAAAAAGGTTAGTTTTGTGAAAAGATAAAGTTGATAAACTACTATCTATACTAACCAAGAAATAAGTAAAAAGACCTAAATAAATAAAATAAGACATAAAGAACGAGACATTACAACTGATACCAAAGAAATTGAAAGACGCATTACAAACTTTTGTGAATGATTATGTGCTAACAAATTGTAAACCTAGATAAAGTGAATTAATTCCTGGACACATACAAGCTACCAGCCGTGATTGAACCAGAAATAAATAAAAAACCCGAACAGATCAATAATGAGTAACAAGATTGAATCTGTAATAAAAAGTTTTACAACAAATAAAAGCCCAGTACCAGATACATTTATTACTGAATACCACCAAACTTATAAAGAAATACTAATACCAATTCTTCTCAAATTATTCCCAAGAAATAAACAAGTAATTATCAGAAAAAAATAGAAATATACTATATAAATATATATATAAACAGATGAGGAGGAATTTCTTCCTAAATACAGGTATTGATCGACTTACGACCTATGCAACTTGCGACCATTTGACTTTATGACCACAATCGCTAGCCACGACTGCTCCGCATCTGGCAGCACAAACGTTGCCCAGCTGAGGGTACGACGGTGCGGACTAGCTTCCGGCAGCACTACCATCTCCGCGTGCACCGTTTCAACTGTTATCCCAGACTCGGTACAGCAATTTTTGTTTTGTGTCTTGGATATTTTTCATCAAACCCCTCCCAATAAACTTCTTATACATTTCGAAGCAATGGACCCAAACATCAAATGATTTGCAAGGATGGAACGGATGGTGCATGATGTGTTTCGTCAGTATTGTGAAATTTATGAAGAAAAAAAGAAAGATACAATTCAGACAAAGCTTACCATGTTTATGAAAAAACCAACTCCGGTAACCCCAACTGCTGCCTCAGATGAGGACATAAACGATCCGCAGCCAAGCACCAGCGGCCAATAAAATGTTTCGTACATGTTTATATATTTTGATATGTTTTGCAATTGGGAAAATGTTTCCTATGGTATTTTTTACACCTGTATTTTGTATTTTTGCATGCACCCGTATTTTGTAATTTTGTATGTTTTGCAAATATTAAACCAGTTGTACTAGTAATGCAGTGTTTTACTTAAACCTGATGAATGTAAAAATAAGAAACAAAATGGTGTAGAGATGATACAAATGGCATAAAATGAACAAAGAAAATTATGATATATAACAATAATGAAAGAAAATTATAATAAAATATGACTTAAAGGTTTTTATAACATCATTTCACAGTACTGTACATATAGCCTACTCAACTTACGACCAAATCATGTTACAACCGGTCTGTCGGAACCAATTGTGGTCGTAAGTTGAGCACTAGCTGTAATTCTAAGAGGTCAAAATTACCCTGATACCAAAAGCAGACAAGGACAAAACAAAACAAAACAAAAGCTAATAGGCTAATATTTGTGATGAACATAGATATAAAAATCCTCAACAAAATACTAGCAAACCAGTCCGACAACACATTAAAAAGACTGTATCATGATTAAGTAGGATTTATCTCAGGGATGCAAGAATACTTCAGCATATGCAAATCCATATGGACACATCACATCAACAGAATGAACTACAACTCTATATGATAATTTCAATAGACACAGAAAAAAAAAACATTTGATAAAATTCAACCTTCCTTTACAATTAGGGCTCTCAACTATTTAGGCATAAAGGAAGCATATCTCAACATAATAAAACCTATAAATCACAAACCCACAGCTAATATCATACTAAATGGGAATGAGAACTGAAACAAAAATGCCCTCTTTTGCCACTTTTAATCAACATACTACTAGAAGTCTTAAGAACAATCAAGGAAGAGGAAACAAAAGCATTCAAACCAAAAAAAGAGAAAGTGAAATTGTCTCTCTTTGCAGAATAAATTTTCTTATATATAAAATATCCCAAAGGCTGCCAAAAAGTCTTCAAACTGACAAACAAATTCAGTAAAGTTTCAGTATACAACATCAATAAGCAAAAATCTGTAGTTTCTCTATATACCAATAATAAACTAGCAAAACAGAAATCAAGAAAGCAATCCCATTTATAATAGCAATCAAAAATACCTAGAAATACATTTAAATAAGAAAGCAAAAGACCTCTACAACAAAAGTATGACACATTAATGAAAGAAATTGAAGAGGGAAGAAGCAAGTGGAAAGAACTCATACTCTTAATATGGAAAAAATATTTTGTTAAAGTGATAATACTACCCAAAGCAACCTACAGATTTAATGCAGTTACTATCAAAATACCAATGGCATTCCTCACAGAAATAGAAAAAATAAGTCCTAAAATTTGTATAGAACCAGAAAAGACTCTGAATAACCAAAGCAATACTAAGCTTATAGTACAAAGCCAGAGACATCACAATACCTAACTTCAAAATATATTACAAAGCTGTAGTAACAAGAACATGCTATTGGTTTAAAAACAGGCACATAAACCAATGGAGCAGAATAGAGAGCCCAGAGCTAAATCTACATTATTTACAGCCAAATGAGTTTTGACAGAGAAGATACATTGGGGGAAATAATATACTCTTCAATAAATGTTGCTGGGAAAACTTTATCTTCATATGCAGAAGAATTAAATTAGACCCCTACCTCTTAGCACATACAAAAATCAACTCAAAATAGATTCGAGATTTAAATATAAGACTCCAAACTATAAACATACTAGGAGAAAAAAATACAGAGAAAATACTTCAGGACATTGGTCTAGACAAAGATTTTATGGCTAAAACATCAAAAGCATAGGAAACAAAACAAAAAGAATAGACAAATGAGAATATATTAAACTAAAAATCTTCTGTACAGCAAAGGAAATAATCAATTAACAGACAGACTATAAAATTGGAGAAAATGTTTGCAGTCTATTCATCAGACAATAGACTGGTATTCAGAATACACAAATAAATGATGCAACACCAAACAAAAGACCCCAATATCACCATTAAAAACTAGGCGAAGAATTCGAAAACACATTTCTCAAAAGAAGACACAGATATGGGAAACAGGTATATGGAAAAATGTTCAACATCACTACTTACCATGGTTACGCAAATTAAAACCACAATGAGACATTTCACCCAGTTAGAATGATTATCAGGAAAAATATCAAATGCTGGTAAGGATGCAAAGAGAAGTGAACTCTTTGACGCTGTTGGTGGAAATGTAACTTAGAACAGTCATTATAAAAATAGTAGGGAAGTTTCTCAAAATATTATAAATAGGACTATCGTATGTTTCAGCAATCTCACTACTTCAAATTTATCCAAAAGAACGAAAAACAGTATATGCAAAAATTATGTGCAACTCCCCCCCCGCCGTGTTTATTACAGCACTCTTTACAATAGCCAAGATATGGAATCAACATCGGTGTCCACCAACAGATGAATGCCTAAAAATTGTGGTATATATCCACAATGGAATACTGTTCAGCCTTAAAAATAATATAAGCCCGTCACTTGCAGCAACTTAAACAAAACTAGAGTTCATGATGTTAAATGAATAAGCCAGGCACAGTAAGCACCCACTGTCACTGATAAAATAGTTGATCTAATGGAGGTAGAGTGTAGAATAGTAATTACCAGAGGCTGTTAGGGAAGAGTGGAAATGAAGAGAGATTAGTTGATGTATACAACGTACAGTTAGAAGATTAATTCTCATGTTCAATAGCACAGTAGGGTGACTACAGTTAACAATAATTTGTTGTATATTCTAAAATAACTAAAAGATCTGAAATGTTTCAAACACAAAGAAATGATAAATATATAGCCCATAAATATGTAAAATTATTATGTATTCCTAAAAATAAATACACAGGGATTGGGGATAGAAGGACAGAAGTAAGGAGAGAAGTGATGGGACTGAGGAAATTAAATAAGGTACAATTTCTATACCTTGGTCAAGTTACTGGAACAAGGCAGTTATGTGGGAAGATGAGGGCATCTATAAATAGGATTATTTCAATGCATGTAGAGTGCAAAGTCAAAGGCAAGTAGGAAAATATAAACCACTCACCTAGTGTCCCCAAGTAAAACAGACGGAATATGCAACTCCCGTCTCAACAGGTGTGAAAAAAGCCACATACGTGTGAAGCTGAAAGCCCGGCATAAGTTTGATGACACAATGAAAAGACAAAGAGTGTTGAAACCTTGATTGGTGATCCTTGTTGTGGTAGGCGTATCTGTGTATTTCCCAGGCAAGCCACTTTCGTCTCTGAGTTTCTGATTTCTCTGCAAAATGAGAAATTTAAATCAGTTTCCAAGGTCTTTCTATAGTTTAATGCCTCTCATGTCATCTTTACATTCCATGCCACTAAATTTATCTTCATTTTATTTGAATGTCCTTTTGTTTTGTATAGTGTGCTCTTACTTTTGAAGAGGGCAATATGTTGAGTGTTTTAAGATCTTTGTTCCCTTCATTCAATTAAGTTCATTTTGAATTCAATGTAAATATTCATTAACAGCCTTTGACATTGTGAGTACAGGTTGAGGCTACGCTGGTGACCAGGTTCCTGTCGCCATGAACCACTTTCCAGTGGAGGAGACAAACACAGCTTAAATTTTAAATTGCATAAATTTTCTAATTATTTTAAAAAATATAATTGACTGACTTTTTTAGACATTTGAAATATTAAAGATAACTATAGAGAGATTAAGTAAATCTCACAGATTATCAGAAAAACTATTGTTAGTTTTTGCATATTTGAACACAAAATGATCACCAACCCTATATTACCAACATATCCTCTTAATGGATGCTATAAAGTGGCAGGAGTCAGGTAAGGAAGAGAAACTCTCTCAGCATGATAAAAAAATAGGTGATGTTCTTCGCCCAGCTGTGGCCATGTCTTTGTATCCTGCAGATAATCTCTCCCACTAGAGGCAGCTTAAATGATAAAACAAATAGGCTCAGCATATAGGTAGCCTAATTATCATTGGAAATAATAATACTCACTAACAGTTTGATAATATATGTTTTAATGAAACCTGCAAAGGTAAGAGGAATATGCCACATGTGGTCCTATAAATGAAAAATACAAAAACCAATAGAGTTATTATATTTTCTTAAGGTCAGAGCTGTCAGCCAGTGTAGCTGAGATAATGTCCATCTTCAGAACCAAAGATCCTTTTCTTTCTCATTTCATTCATGGAAATAGTCACTGTCTTCATTCATGTATTCCTCCCCAACCCTCTTTTGGAATATCTAAATCTATTTCATGTTTAAATTAGCTGAAATTCTCCATCATCTGTGAAGACTGCCCATATGGGCTTCCTTTGAATTAGTATCTTGTCTTTCCAATTCCTTCAGTGGTAACTGTCCTATGATAACACAGCGTACCTTCTTAGTATTTATGGTATGCTCTCTTGCGTACTGCTTGTTTCATAAGAATATGTTTTATTCCCCTAAACTTATGCCATGGTAATTAGACTGATGAAAATTATTGGTTGGCTGGGATGCTCTTTAAATATTTAGCCTTATTTAAATTGTTATTAGTTAAATTCAGTATTATACAAAGTGGGAATTAGTAGTTAGAAGATATCATTTTACTGTGCATTTATATCACTGCTCAGGTGAATAATGTGGATGACAAGTGAGGATCTTCTCATATTTTCATTTAAAAATATTTCAAATTCTTAAATATTTTATTCTAAATGGAAGGTGGCAGAATATGATAATTAAGAGACAATTAATGGAATGAGGACGGCTGGTGTTCAAAGATTTTTCCTTCTATTACCTGTGTGACCAAAAGCAAATTTCTTAACTTCTCTGTGCTAATCTTTGATTGCAAAATGGAGAGAATAATAATACTTTCCTCATGAAGTTATTATGATGATTAAATATACTGATACAAGTGAAGCACTTTGAACAATTCCCAGGAAAAGGTTAGTTCCCAATAAATGTTAGCTACAATTAATATTTGAGATTTGGAACAAAACGTTGTGTGCATGGTTTTCTAGAGCATGAACATACCAAATGTAAACACTCCAATTTCAGTTTATAAATGACTCCTATGGCAAGTTTCACAGGTGTTCTATGGTTTTGTCCACCCGGGTTTTGTCCACCCGAGTGCCTCCTCTGACAGCAAGGTGGCGAGTGCTCTGGACAGAGCCAAGTCCCTGGCTGCCCCCAGCCTGTTGCCTTCACTTACTGGCTCCCTTCTCACACAAGTTGTATGCGGCACTCACACACTCTGTTCTTAGCATGGTGTCTCCTTAATGAGAACATTTGTTGCCCAGCCTGCCAATGTTTCTAAAAGCCTCTTTCACGATCTTTGTTTCCTGTATGATTTTATTAGACACGTTTCATTCCATTCTCTGGAAGAGCTTATTTATTTTTCTTTTACGACGGTGTTTTCCTGTCCTGCTGAGTGCTCTCCCTCCTCCCCCTGTGGCGTAATTTCCTGTGCCTGAACTTTAAATAGTTCCTCTGACACATGTGCCCTGTGTACTTTCTGTGGAAGCTCATCATGAAATTTGCTTTATGTCACTGGTTAAATCATTTTATCATTTCGCAAATACTTGCTGAGTAACACCATATGCCAGATCCTGTGCTTGGAGGTTTTGATAACAAGGCGAGTAGGAACCAGTCCTTATTTTTTGGGTTTTGAACTGAGAAGAATGGGACAAATATTAAATAAATAAATACACAATTCAAAATGATGGTGACTTATTTAAAGGAAAAACACAGGCCCACAGACACCGGAATTAGGAAACCTAATTCAAAGAGTTTAGCGGGACCAAGGGAGAATGTTATGTGAAATCCACTGGTTTGAGGTGTCTCTAAGACAATAAGGTTGTGATATCAAGGAGGCAGTTTTTTGAAGCTTAAGAGAAGGACACATGTGTTTTTGTTTTTTTTCTAAATATAGATATATAGAGGATACTTACTACCATGTAAATGAAAGAGATAATGTTGAGATAGAGTGTAGAGGGAAGAGAAGGCCCAGAGCCTACCACTGAGGTAAATCTAACTTTAAAAGTTTGGAAAGATAAAGAAAAGCCATTATAGGAGAAAGATAAAAAATTAAACCTGGGGGCCGGGCGCGGTGGCTCAAGCCTGTAATCCCAGCACTTTGGGAGGCCGAGGCGGGTGGATCACGAGATCAAGAGATCGAGACCATCCTGGTCAACATGGTGAAACCACGTCTCTACTAAAAATACAAAAAATTAGCTGGGCATGGTGGCGCGTGCCTGTAATCCCAGCTACTCAGGAGGCTGAGGCAGGAGAATTACCTGAACCCAGGAGGCGGAGGTTGCGGTGAGCCGAGATCGCGCCATTGCACTCCAGCCTTCCAGCCTGGGTAACAAGAGCGAAACTCCGTCTCAAAAAAAAAAAAAAAAAAAAAAAAAAAATTAAACCTGGGCTTATCTGGGGAGTATCATGTTTGACAAGTCACAAGAGATCATCTCTCAAGAAGGAGCTAATCAGCTGGGTGCAGTGGCTCATGCCTGTAATCCCAGCACTTTGGGAGGCCGAGGCAGGCAGATTATGAGATCAGGAGTCTGAGACCAGCCTGACCAACACGATGAAACCCTGTCTCTACTAAAAATTCAAAAATTAGCTGATGGTGGCATTCGTCTGTAATTCCAGCTGCTCAGGAGGCTGAAGCAGAAGAATCAGTTGAAACCCAGAGGTGGAGATTTCAGTGAGCTAAGATTGTGCCACTGCACTACAGCCTGGGTGATAGAGCGAGAATCTGTCTTAAAAAAAAAGGTGGGGGAACTAATCATGAATTATATTATCTGCTATTGAGAAAACTAGTTGGCCATAAGAGAATGGAGAGGTATGGTAACTAAGAGATCACTAGTGACCTTTGTAGTAACAGCTTCAATGAGGGAGTGGGGATGAATGCCAGAGAAAGAATCAAAGAGGAGAGGTGGAGGGAAAAGTAAAAAAAAAAATCTTCAGAAAAGTGATGTAAAGATGACAGTTACTACCTTTATATTTTCTCTTATTTCTTAGACACTTGACCCTCCAAATTGGGCAAACCTTATGGTTACCTTGAACACAGATTTCCTTCTCCATCTCGTTTTTCAGTTGAGTATGGCTTTGTAATCAACAATTGGCCACTGAGTTATAAGAAGCAGCGTTGGGTAAGGACATTCAAAAAGCCTTCCTGGAAGAACACTATCAAACATTGATTGTTGTCCCCTTCCTTTGTCCTGTCTTCCATCTCGTCACCTGGAATGAAATGCAATGGCAGGATTTGGACCTGCTGTTTTTGGCCAAGATGATGAGAACCACATTCTGTCATTGTGACCGCAGTGATTTGGAAGGACACAGTTCCCTAACAGTTTTACAGAGCTGCAATACCAGCCCTGGACTGTCAGCATTCCAATTTCACTTTAAAGGGGAGAAGTAAATTTCTATCTGTTAAATCTCTCATATTTTGAGTTTCCTATTTTTGTAAATCTGAATATTATCCTAACTGAGAAGCCTGGCTGTAAAAGGAGCAAATAATTTTTGCAATAAAATTTTAAAATGTGTTCGAATGCAGAGCATGCACAAATAAAGAGTTAAAAGGTAAAAGGGTTTAACTTTAAAAGTGTATTTTTAAAAATATATATATAAATTGTGGCTGGGTATGGTGGCTCTCGCTTGTAATCCCCACATTTTGGGAAGCTGAGGTGGGAGGATTGCTTGAGCTCAGGGGTTCAAAATCACCCTGGGCAGCATAGTGAAACCTTGTCTCTAACTAGAATTAAAAAAAATAAAATTCCACATGTGTGGTGATGTGCACCAATAGTCATAGCTACTTGGGAGGCTGAAGCCAGAGGATTGTTTGAACCCCAAGATGGAGGCTGCAGTGAGCTATGTTCATGCTACTGCACTTTAGCCTGGGTGACACAGTCTGACCCTGTCTGGAGAAAAAAAAGCTAGATAGATGGTAGGTAGGTAGATAAATAGATAGAGCCTCAAATCCAAAGAATAGAGGAAGTTGTTATCTTCAGCAAGAAAAGAGACAATTTCTTAAGAGTAATAGAAGAAGGCAATGTTATGGGAGCAGAAACAAGCCTTTTGTGAAGTTGATGTTTGGAAAAAGAGGGAATTCTAATTTGATGGATTCGATCCTTTTAATGAAGGCTTTTAGCTGATTGTAGGTATGATATTGTTTTGCAATTTACTCTTAATTATGTATGCCAGAGAACTCTTACAAGTGAACAGAGGAATAAGAATGCTTACGACAATCACTCCAAACTGGCTGGTTTATAAATTTCCAGTGGGATTACCTTCTTAACTGATTCTTCACAGCTAGTAAAAAAATGTTTATTTTTCATCAGTAAATTGATTAACTTTGAAAAAAGACTGAATTTCTGGCAAATCATTCCCATTAAAAACAAGAGAGTCCCTCCCATGAAATTTCTGGTACGTTTATTTTTCAAACAATATCAATAGGCCATTCATTTTCTGAGACAGTGAGATCAAAATACGACTTTTATTCTTTACTGACAATAGGTATAGATTACGTTGACCAAAAGAACCCCTAGGATATATTTTCAAGATGCACTAAAGTACCAGAAGAATATTTCTTCTGTTGAAATCAATCATATTCCAATCGTATTCTTCAATGTATAAAACTATGAAGAAAATAGAAAACAACCTTATATTTAGGGATTAGGAAAGTATCATATGGCCTCTTCATGAGATCTTTGATAATGAAAAAAATGTAATGAATATCTTGGCTGACTTTCAACTGATTGATAATGCCATATAATGATAAATTGCTCACTGGCTGAGATAGTGATTTCTATTTCTCTTGAATTCAATCATTCCTTAAGCTTCAAATTTATGCTCTGTGTATACCATTTCTAAATTATTCTTAGTAATGTCAGCATCTCATATAATTTAAGGAGTTTGACTCATAAGTAGGGTCAGGGAAAATGATATAGGTTGATGACAGTGCTCTCTTTTAAGCCCGTAATAAATATAAATTGTGAACAGGTGCCTTAATTTTTAGAGTTAGGTTCAATTTTTTTCAGTAGGAATTGTATTACCTTAGTATTTCTGACTATTGAAGATAAAAGAATATTAAGCAGAGTAAGAAAACATATTCTGATAATGAGACATCTAGAGAAGACTCTTTGGTACCTAAGCTTTTTGAAATTCCTGAATTTTAGAAAGAAAACTATGACAATACAAAGCAAAAAATTTCACTGTGGAGGTTTCTGTTGTATTTAAGATTAGCATTACAGACCCTGGTTGTGACTCAATTTTTTTTGTGTAGCACTAGGGTGGTCCTTACTTCAGCGAGTCCTGAAATTTAATTGCATCAGACCAATCAAGGGTGATAGGTTCTGAGTAATTAAGTTAGCTGAGTCATCTCAGTAAGATACTCTTTAATAAAGCACTGAATAGTATTTTATAAAACATACCATGTATATGGATAAGTAGTAGACTGATATGATTTGGCTGTGTCTCCACCCAAATCATCTTGAATTGTAGTTTCCATAATCCCCACATGTTGTGGGAGGGACCTGGTGGGAGGTAGTTGAATCAAGGGGGTGGTTACCCCCATGCTGTTCTCATAATAGTGAGTGAGGTCTCACAAGATCTAATGGTTTTATAAGGGTCTTTCCCCACTTCTCTCTCCTCCTGCTATGTGAAGGAGGATGTGTTTGCTCCCCTTTCCCCATGATTGTAAGTTTCCTGAGACTTCCCCAGCCATGAGGAACTGCGAGTCAATTTAACTTCTTTACTTTGTAAATTACCCAATCTCAGGCATTTCTTCATAGCAGCATGAGAAGGAACTAATACGTAGATAGTTAATAGATAGATAGCTAGATAGATACTGACCAACATGACGTGTCATGTGTGGCTAAAA
Source organism: Sapajus apella (assembly GCF_009761245.1). Taxonomy (NCBI): domain Eukaryota; kingdom Metazoa; phylum Chordata; class Mammalia; order Primates; family Cebidae; genus Sapajus; species Sapajus apella. The sequence continues at coordinate 16,973,943 of NW_022436960.1, read as the reverse complement.
TCCTATTTTTTTTTTTTGGAAGGAATGCATTTTTTTCTACAAGTGAGAAACTACATCATTCATTTCTGGCAAATCATCGAGCCAATATCTATTCATGATAATATCTATATCATTGCTTTCACTATCCTTTTGACCTATTAGTCTTCATATCTGAACCATCCTTTCAATTTATTCACATGCACTGAGTGTTTTTTTTTTTTTTTATGCAAAGCACTGCCTTATGTTCAGGGAACAGTGTAAAATTAGACAGCTACACTAAATAATATGACAGCCATGCCATTGACAATAATTTCTCCAAATTTTTAAGGTAAGAGTAGATTTTCTTGAATCAAAATAATTAGGCAAGTATTTTCTCTAACTATTTAATCAACTAATATTGATGACTTATTATAACCCAAGCACTGCACTAAATCAGCAAAGGAAGATAATATACAGCAATAGGGGAGACTTTTCAGTTGCCTTTTATCGTAGACATCTTGTAAATCAATAGATATCGTGCACACGTTAATATAGGTCTGATAGTCAATAAAGTTGAAAGTGACTCCAGAACCAAAGTTTTAATTTAAGCCTAAATATATAACACAATACTTGGATCTTTGAAAACAAAAAACAAAAACAACAAAAAAAAAAAACCTCTGTAAAGTAATCAATAAAAATTCATATTTATGTTCTTTTCCATAGTAAATAGAGTGTGTATGCATTTAACACTACACAAATCGCATTTTCCAAAACTTCATTCTGAAAGATTATAAGCCATTACACATTCAGCTAATATTTAGTTACTGCGATATTTTATTTACATTTATTATGTGGCAAAAATTAAATGCGCTTTTGAGCTTTCCCTGACATCAAGACATACTCCTTTGTCCCTCTATCAGGATCAATCACCCTCAATATTGTGAGGAACCTAAAGTGGTCAGGCAGCAGATTAAACTCTCAGTTCACTAGAATCATTATTTCTCTGTGCAAATATTCCACCTTTGGTCAGTAAGATGCCTAAAATGACAGGATCCTAAGCTAAAGTTCCAGAGACAGATAGGAAGTCTTCTAGTTTCTGAGCTTCTGTATTCTGGTAATGGTTCACGCAGACTATCAAGGGTAATCTCCCTATTCCAAGATCCTTAATTTAATCACACTTGCACATTCTCTTTCGTCATATAAAGTAATATTTTAAAGTTCCAAGGGTAAGGAAGAGGGCATATTTGGGGGCCATTATTCAGCCTACCACAAGTTAGTACTAAGTGATGATGACTAAAGGTAGATCAACATTGATGAGAAAAAAAACATGCCATGTCACCAGGGGTCATCTCTATTTTTCCTATCAATGTAACTTTGATGAACCCATTGCATAAATATGGGATGAGGGATGGCAGCAGGGAAATAAGTTTACACATTCAGTATGAGTTTTCCCAGCCACCATTTCTATATGGATGTCCCTTGTGAGGACTTCTGTGAGAAACCAGAATAGAACAGAAAGATCCCATAACAATACCCATTGTAAGAGAGCCCATTCATACCCATCTTCCCCCAGCACTGATTGTTATTAGTATTCCATCTTGTTCTTATCTTTTCCTTGGCCATCCCACTAAACATTCATTATTGCTATAAATCAAAATGGAAACTTAACTCTCATTATTTTTTCTTTGAAAGAGAGTAGATAACTAATTGTGTTGTTTAATATCCTCCTACTGGTTTCTCTTCTCCAGTATAGAATGGTAAAGTTGAAATAGACTGCTTTTGGTGATGTCAGAGTTTCATCTGTATTTTTATTAGTTTTTAAAATTTTATCAGTGAATTTACTGAAAGGAAATACCCGAGGTCATATTAGGTATGGATTGAAGAAAATATGGCAATTTTGTTGGTTTAAGAACCATGGAAATCTAAGGCATGCAACTTACTTCTACCAATAGTATCTAGTGAAACTCAACACCGTATCCATTTCTACTTCGGCAATGAAATTCTGTTGCCATGATCAAGCCTATAGTTTTGTAGATAGATCAAATAACACTCCATTCATGATGGACAGTTCAGTTTCCACAAGCTTGATATCTCTCAGACAAAGGCTAATCTTAGCCAGGACCTGGCACTATGCCAGATGCTATGTAACAAAAGTTTTGCAGCAAGATTGTATTCAGGAGAGGGAGAGTGCCCTGTGATCCCTCACTTTTGTAGCTTGACGGAAGGATCCGTATCTGCTTGGGCCACTTTGACCATGAGCGAATCTCCTGGTTATAAGACCTGTTTGAGAATGTTTTGTGCTGCTGTAACAGAGTACCTGAGACTGGAACAGAAATTTATTCGGCTTACAATTCTGGAGACTGAGAAGTGCAAAGCTGAGAGACCCATGTCTGGCAAGGGCTTTCTTGCTGTGTCGCTGTGTCATCTCATGGCAGATGGCAGAAGGGCAAGAGGATAGGAACATGTGCACACACATGTGAGAGAAAGAGAGACAGAACTGGATGCCTTTAGCCCTTTTATAATCAGCATTAATCCACTGAAGGCAGATGAGCCCACCAGATCTCAACAACTCTCACTAGGCGCCACTTCTCCACATCATTGCACTGGGGATTATGTTTTCGATGCAGCTTTAGGGGGACACTTTCAAACCATAACAAGGCCTAAATGAAAAATCAATGTTCACTGATTCTGAGCCTACTTCAGAATCTTCTCTTGCTTCTCATAGTAAGATTAATCAATACACTGAAATGTATGTTCCCTGCATACGCTCCAAGAATATCAAGCATTGCATGTCTTGCTCAGCAATGAGATTGGAAATTTCAGCATTTATCCCACATTTAGAAGGTATCTTGACATGCCCCACATCACTACATACCTAGAAACTTCACCAAAATGGTGGGATTCTTGATTTGTTTTAGCTTCTCATCCAGCTCTGGCACAGGTCAGTTTTTGTTTTTAGCCAACCACATATGTTATTTAATTTTCTTCAGTTGGAAACGGAAATACAAAAGAGAGAGAATATGATACTAAGCTGTCAACAGACAATCTGTGGTTCAAAAATAAGCTATTTAGAGGCAGGAACATTCTTCTACATATATGTTTTTGATGTTTAACTAGTACCTAGATGAATGAATGAATGAATGAATGAGTGAATTGCTAGCTAAGTTATTTTGTTCACAGTGGGGCTAAACTTTTACAGTATTCTTGGATAGAAAGAGTGGCTTGTTTTTCCAGATTGCCTGCTTTGGAGTCCATGATTTTATCCCAGTGTTTAAGAGTGTAATAATTAAATGACTCAAATCCATGACAGTTCAGGACCTTTGTGAAAGCCAAGATGATTTTACTGTCACTCTAACATTTTGTCAATGTCTGTGAATCTGAGGCACCTGGGTCAGCTGTTGATTTGCAGATTCATCCTCTACATCAAGGGGATTTCACATTCAATTAAGTTGAAGAGCCACTGAACCTGAACTCAATGCTTTTTACCTTAACATGTTTTTAATGGTCGAAAGAAACTTAAGCTGCCTGTGAGAACATTTCTAACTTTCATTATGGTGTTACTTTTCTAGAAATTTCTGGAATTTGGGAACCTGTTTAGTTTGTCAGTTAACCAATTTGTTTATTCAACTTATCATTTAATTAATTATTTTGCCTTCTATATTGTTTCTTTAATACATGCCCTGGGAAATCACTTGGATTAAGGCAGCATATTCTCTGAGATGGTTGTTACATTAATTCTATTTATTTATTCATTAAATCAATAAATATTTATTGAGAATCTCCTATGTGTCTAACATTGTTATAAGAAGTTATGAAGACCATAAACTTTCTTCTGTAGGAGAACTTACATTTCAAGAAGAAGAGATAATACATAAATGAATAATTAAAATGTTAAATATAATATATAAGATAATTACATATCCTATGCATAGATTTAAATAAGGCAAAAAAAGAAAGCTTTATGTGGACTATTCAACCAACTCTCTGTAGGACAATATATTTTGCCAGGAATTAGAATGAAATGAAGAAAAAAGAAAAAAAAATCTTTGTAAAGGGGAGGGAACTTATAATATAGATAGAGGGGGTAACCAGAACAGAGGTTGGCAAATTTTCGGTAAAGAGCTAGATAGTAAATATTTTGTGATGGGACAGTCTCTGTCACAACCACTCAACTCTGCTGTTGTAGCACAAAATTAGCCATCAAACATACAAAAATAAGTGGATGCTGTTGTGTTGCAACAAAACGTTATTCACAAAATCAGGCAGGGGGCTTGATTTGGCTCTCAGGCCAAACCCCGAGCTAGCATAAGGGCCCTAACATGCAAACAAACTTGATGTGTTAAAAGAACCTAAAGAAATGCCCATTGATGATAGACTGGACAGGGAAATGTGGCACATATACACCATGGAATATTATGCAGCCCTAAAAAACGATGAGTTCGTGTCCTTTGTAGGGACATGGGTGTACCTGGAAACCATCATTCTCAGCAAACCGACTCAAGAACAGAAAATCAGACACTGCATGTTCTCACTCATAGGTGGGTGTTGAACAATGAGAACACATGAACACAGGGAGGGGAGTATCACACACTGGGATCTGTTGGGGGGGGAACAGAGGGGAGCAGGGAGTTGGGGAGGGATAACATAGGGAGAAATGTCAGATATAGGTGATGGGGAGGAAGGCAGCAAACCACACTGCCATGTGGGTACCCACACAACCATGTTACATTTTCTTCACATGTACCCCAAAACCTAAAATGCAATTAAAAAAAAAGAGAACCTAAAGACAATTAGAAGGATTGTACTCTTATAGCTTAGATAAATGAGTGGTATGAAATAAAGTGGCAATCACAGTTGTGGTAGGCTGACACAGAGAAAACCAAAATAAAAAGATTGGATTATATTTTCAGGTCATGACAAATTGTAAACTAGGTCTCAAATTCTTGCTATACCACTATCCGTAATTTCTTTTGTATGCTCAGTGTAGCTTTCCAGTCTGTTTTGGGCTTAGACTCACACATGTGTTGGTCAATGGCATGGTAGCAATTGTGAAACATGCAGAAGCTTGGCCAGATCTTGTGCAAAGGAGCAAATTTTCCTTTCTGCTTCCAAGAAGAGTTTTCCTTCATAAAAGTTCAAGTTCACTCTGGCTGCTCAAGAAAGAATTGATTACAAAGTGACAAGAGTGAAAACAGGGTGACTTGTTAAGGCTATTCCATTAGTAGAGGAATATTATGGTGACCTAGATTTGGGTCATGGTGGAGTGATTACGTAGATTGGGACTGTGTTTTAGGAGGTATAATCAACAAAATTTTATGATGGGTTGGATGTAAGAAGTCAGGAAATAAGAGAAATTTGGGATTCCATAACAGTATTACAATCAATGTGATAGAATGGTGGTGTTGGATTGTGAGATGAGGAAAGCCTGAGGGTCAAGTATTTTTAAATCAATTACAATTAAGAGATCTGTCCTAGTCCATTTAATTTTGATGATCAATGTGATACTTAGAGCCAAAACGAATTTCTAGTTTCATGGATAATTTAGTCTTTCTTCTGAGTCACTCGAGCCTATTTCCTTTAGGTCTTTATGGAAAGGTGCCAAATTGAGTCCAATACTTAAAATTCCCAAGAAAATAATATTAAGATGTAACAAATGGAACAGTGAAGAGAGAATGGATGCTGAGGTAGGAAAAGCCGAACCCCTTCAGATTACACCTAAAAGTTTTTGTCGTAAATCTAGTTTTACTCCTGCTTTTGGCCATGTTGATCTAGCTCAAAATGTATCCTTTATACATAATAAGTTCAGTTTGGGGGAATTAAAATGTATTCTCCTTTTAAAAGAAGAGACAATGGAAAATACTGAGAATCCTGGCTCCCCTATTAACTGACTCTGTATCTTAGACAAGCTATGTAACCTCTCCCTCTTAATTTCCCTCTATATATAATAAAATGTATTATTCAAAGGTCTATTGAGATGTTATTGTTTTAAATTTATTTTTATTTTGTTTTTTCTTTTCTTTCTTTTTCTTTTTTTCTTCTGGAGACATGGTCTCTCATCTTGTGCCAGCTGGAGTGCAATGGCGCAATCACAGCTCAAAGCTAAAGAACTAACTCCTGGGATCAAGGGCTTCTGTCACCTCCGCCTCCCTAATAGCTGGGACTACAGGCATATAGTCCCAGCTATTATTATATTATATTATATTATATTATATTATTATAGTCCCATGCCCGAATATTTCTTTTTATTTTTGTAGATATTGGTTCTTGCTATGTTGCTGAGGCCGATCTTAAACTCGTGGCACAAACAACCCTCCTGCCTTAGCCTCTGTAAGTGCTGAGATTAGATTTTACTTTTATTAGATAGCATTTATAATATACAAAGTTTCCCCCTTTTTAATTAGTACAAAATTCAACTTTTTGAACATGACCTGAGGAGTGCTTCATGATCAGGCTTGTTTCCACATGAATAACTCAAATTCTGTTCATTTTCCCTCTTTTTTATTGCCCTTCAGCCATAGAGGCTTTTGTCTTTGTCTCTGGAACATACTACTCTTATCTCTGAGATTTTGTACTCTGCTCAGATTCATGTGGCATAATTGTCTTTGATCCTCAAGATGCTAATTTAAATATCACCTACTTACTAAGGCCTTATGCATTCACCAAGGCACTCCATTCCAGGACTTTCTTATTTAGGACTTACTCATTAGCTAATGTTATTTAATCCATTTAACAGTGCCATCTTTCTTTCTCATTGGAATATAAGATCTATGAGACCATGGAAGTTCGTCTTGTTTATCAAAAAGTGAGGGTAGAGCAAAGCCTGAGTCATGATAGACAATATTTATTGGGTTGTAATTGAATTGATGACATACCCCATCATCTTCAATACAGTTCTTTACATCATACATAGAGTTAATGTTATTTCTGCTATGCTTATCATTTTGAGATAGGATTTCTATATTCCTCGATGGTTTTCACTTTAAATAGAATGCTCAGGGACAGTCTCTCAAAGATGCTTTCTTTATTTATTCCTACTTCTTAACAAGTGGCCCAGTGGAACTTATTTTCCCTGTAACAGAACCAATTAGTTTAGCAAGCATGGGTTTGACAGAAAGGTGTTCCGGTGTTCAACCGTTTCTACAATTTGCAGACTGTCTTAGATATCTGGGCCCTGATTCCTCCTTTACTGGTACAAAAATCTTTCTCATAGCCCCTTGGAACTATAGGGAGCATTTCCACTCATTTACTTCATTTCTCCCTTCTTCCCTCCCTCCTCCCCTGCCTTCCTTTCTTACTTGCTGCACTTCTGCCTTCCTGAGATAGAACAGCAAACAGGACCGAAATCCTTCTTGCTCTAATGGAGCTGGCATTCAAGAAGAAAAGACAGGCAATAAATTAACAAACAAATACAGAGAAACCATAAATCTATACTAGTAGAAAGCATTCCAGGCAAAGGGGGCAGGAAGTATAAGTATCCTGACTGAGATGGCAGTGTGCTTGGCATATTCAAGATGAACAAGGATGGCAGCTTAGTAAGTAGGGAAGCTATTGGAGATGTAACCAGTAGTTAGACCATATAGGACCTCTGTATTTTACAGAAAAAGGATGAAAATGTTTTGATAAGACAATAGCTTAATCGGATATATATTTTGACAGGACTGTTCTGGTTACTGTGTAAACCACACACCATAGGGGGCAAAGGTAAAGGCAAGAAACCAGGCAAGAGGCTCCTGTAGATAAGGTAAGAGATGATGATGGTTTCTTGTGTTGCATAACCATGAAGATGTTGCGTATTGGAATACATTTCCAAGTTGCCACCCTCCGAATTTACTTAGGAATTAGTTATTGGGTATGAGAGACGGAGAAATCAAGAAGGGTTCTACAACATGTTTTCTGAACAACATGGTAAATAGCGATGTTAATTATTTAAAAGGGGAATAGATTTGGCTAGAAAATCAAGAGTTCAGTGTTGACATGTTAAGTTTGAGACATTTAGTAGATTTGTAGTTCTGTGTAAATCTAGAGTTCAAGAAAAAAGATGGATATGTAGCTGTCAATTTAAGAGACATCTGTGTAGAGACTGTTAAAAATCCATGGGATTAAATAAAGTGACAAGAGGTCTAAGTGTAGTTGAGAAAGAGGTCAGAGGACTAATTCTGAGCTTCTCCCTCATAGAGGAAGAAAATGATGTTGACTGAGACAGTAAGACACACGATGAGACTGGAACAACAGGCCACTGAGGTGGAAGGAAAAACCAAGAATGGTTTTCAGTCTTGGTAAGGAAATACATGTGAAGGTTGAAGGCTTGAGAAGCGGCTCCTTGATTGTTTTCTCTCTTATGAGGTGCCATCCAACCTTTCTATCTGCATCTCTCTTTCTCACCATGTAATTACTACATTTAATTGACCTTATGGTAGAATCTATGTTCACTATCAGAATGAATTGTTGGAGAGAGCCAATCCTCTGACGACTTCATCTGAGATAGTATCTGAGGTACTTCTTCTACAGTTGAGGATCATTGCTTGCTTTTCTAAGTAAATCCATGCCAGTCCAATGAGATGATACATTTCAAGCTCTTGGAACATTATAAGTCCTCTATTAATGCCAGGCTTCATTGCTGTATTTGTAAAATAAGCTAATGGTAGTGAAGAAAGACAAGGAAAAGGAAATTATCGTTTAATTTTTTAAAATTTAGAATGAATCACTGGCTGTGTTTAGTTTCTGTTCCTTTTCTTTTACATGAGTTTTCAACTTTGTTACTCATAAGTTTAAGTCTTATAAAGTGTTTCCTGCTGAAATGCCACGCTGACTGGAATTCGGCAGCAAATAAATATTGCTGTCCTCACTAATTTGAAACAGTATGAGTTTTAAACCTCTAGCTGCAGGAGATTTATTAAGATTACAATTTTCATCACCATCCTTTCAGTCCATCAAGATAGGTCAAAGCTGTATAAACTTAAAAAAAAATAAACTACCAGCAATTTCCATTCTTTTAAACTATGTTTCCTGAACCAGCGATATTGTTAGAAGCACAAACTTGAAGTAAATGAAACACATATCCACATAGCCTTGTAAATAAGTGAGCCTGTTTTTGGAGGGAATAAAAATTGCTGAATATTTAATTTAATTGTAACTCTATGAACACAGAGTTCCTGTGGTTAAAAATGGCATGTTGGTAACACATCTAATTATGATTATGCTTGTTTTCGAAATAGTCACTTGAAAATAACTCAGTAAAAACGAATATATGTACTCCTGTTATTTATTCTGAAATGGTGAATCTTGGAAAGGAATTCTTTTCAAGTATTGTGACTTTCTAAGTACCATTTTACTAAGTTGTCCAATTATTTCATGTATTAAGTTAGAGTAATTGGTCTCTGGTAAATAATTAAATGGCTAATAACTCGCATCATCTACCACTGAGTTCATTAATACTCAAGTGGAATGCATTTCAGAAATACTTTAAAATTTACAGTGGGCAAGGCATCAAAATATCTTGAGTGAAAAATACAAGAATGTTTCGAGAAACACAATGTTTGTAACAAGAACCAGCATTTGACCCCTCTCTTCTTGAATAGGTTTAATTAAAACACAAGTAAGTGTTAGTGCTACACTTAATAGACCAATCATAATCATGAAATTTTGTGAACAAATTGAATCACTACATAAAAAAACACAATTTTAAATGTATTGATTGAGTCATTTTTTCTAAGATCCTACAATGAATGCTTTTATAACACAAAAATTTGGATTCCTTTTAAAGCTAGTGATCAATTAAGTAACTGATACGTAATGTTTTAGTCAATATTTACTCAGCAAGTGAATACATCTATCATATATCTAAATTTTCAGATTGAACTTATTTACTGTTAGTGACATATGCATATTTATGTATTGAAATGAGCAGTAGATTTCAAGAAAATTATCCTACTTACTTGGTGAAGGTAATATTTTAATTGTATTAATAAGACTTAGGAGAAAGTTTTTCATTTATCAAGTTTAGCTTTTATCCACATATCTCTTCCCTCTGGAAACATTTATTTTATTTTTATAATTTTTGAGATTGCTTAGGAAAGTAGAAACAGCACTGACCCATTTGTCACTGTGACCCTAAATAAACCACTTGACTTTTCATGTCTTCTTTGTTGCCTTTGAAAACTGATTAAAATGGTTCACAATTTATGTGAAACAACTCCTCCCACTCATTACCCTTTTGCTTACTTTCATAAATTGCTCCATAAACTCAAGAAATAAATATAGCAGCACAGCATTTTCTAAGGACCTGCCAAAGCTCCCTTACAACTTATAAGGAGGGAATCTAATACTACTATCCTGGGCTGCTCTACTGTTGAGTTGTCCAAGAATTCCAGGTGTTTACCTGGTCAAAGGGTCACTTCTATTTACGCCTCTCTTCTTGAGGCAGGCAGAGAGGAAAGCAATATGGACACATTTCCATTGTTTCTCATTGTCCAAAAGAGTCAGCATGGAAGACTACCAGTGCCTCATTTCATAAACCTTGTCTACTTTTTGATGATGCCATGTCTAGATTCCCACTTACTCACCATAGGGCCAAACACAGCGCCTGCATTTATCTCTCACTCTCTCACTCAGTTCTCCTTCATATTCTTCAACAAAGTGCCACATCTTGGCCTTACAGCTGTATTCAGAGGGCTCTTCTGCCTCAGCTGTGCTGGGTGGCAGCACTCATCTTCACCCTGGACCCTTAAGCCATCGTATTGAGTCACAGTTACTAGTCAGTTTTCTTTACTCGACACATTTTATTGCAGGATTCTCATTGAGTTTTGATTGGGTTCATCCTGCTTCACTGCAAACTGGCATTCTGAAAAGCAGGATCTGCTAACTTCTACTTTAGAAGTCACTGAGATTTGAAGCAAATTGAGCTGTCCAGAAGGTAAGTATCTCAGGTAACCTCATCAAACGTTTCCACAGTAATCCCAGCACTTTGGGAAGCCGAGGCAGGTGGATCACCTGAGGTCAGGAATTAGAGACAAGTCTGGTCAACATGGAGAAATTCTGTCTCTACTAAAAATGCAAAAAATTAGCTGGGTGTGGCGGTGCACACCTGTAATCCCAGTTACTCAGGAGGCTGAGGCAGGAGAATTGCTTGAACCCGGGACGCAGAGGTTGCAGTGAGCTAAGATCGCATCACTGCACTCCAGCCTGGGTGACAGAGAGAGACTCCTCTTCAAAAGAATTAAAAACGGTTTTCACAAAGGTACATTTTACTTTGATATAGTAAATATATATATCAAATTACTATATATATATATATGACAGAGAGAGGGAGTGTCTTGCTCTGTCATCCAGGCTGGAGTGCAGTGGCGCAATCTTGGTTCACGGCAACCTCTGCCTCCCAACTTCAAGTGATTCTCCTGCCTCAGCCTCTAGAGTAGCTGGGATTACAATCCCATACCACTATGCCTGGCTAATTGTTTGTATTTTAGTAGAGACGAGATTTTTTTTTATGTATGCTACGGCTAATGAATATTTTCTACAGGAGAAGTCCTGTTTCAAGAGGCCCTTAGTCACCACTGTGGTCTTACGAGATGTGGTCTTTTAAGTAATCCCCTCAATAACTACCTTATCTGATCTTTGCTTAAACTGGCAGGAGAGTTGTTTTTATCAGAACATTATGAATTCTATAATGTCCTATTTATTTATACCAAGAAAATACAAATTCTATTCGTATTACCAGATAGTATAACCCACATGGGAAAATGAGTTCTTTAGTCAGTGATTCTCCTCAAATTACAGATAGAATTTATGTAAGTACAAAAAATGATTGGTGTGTAATAATTAAAAGATGGTGTCCATACCTGTTTTATTCATGTTGTTATCTTTAATGTTTTAATATTACTATATTTTAATTTTTAGTTCAATGAAATTTATTTAGAAATTTAAATGAATGATTTAAAATAATTACTTTCTTAGTGTACTGAGTTTATTCATTTTTAAATTCAAACAAGTATTAGGTAATTCCTATAAAACATTAAAAAGTGTTGGCTCCAGTCAAATCAAAACTGTCAGCATGCTAATAAATGGCCTTTAAAATAAACTACCAAGATTAACTTAAGTAGTGATGACACGTGAATACAAATTATAATAATTTGAATATTTCAACTACAGTTGAAAATACTAGTCAGTAGAAAAATAGACAGTTTCCTGCTCTACGTGTATGACTAGAGCTTCATCCCCATATTGTAAAGTGTCTCTCGGGATTTTAGAACTTCGTCTTATTATTCTTGTCTGCAACCTAATTTTGTACCCACAATTTCTTTTTAAAAACATTTTTAAAGGAAGAGTATAGTATTGCTCATTACTCTAGCTCTGAGTGAACATACAGCAACACTGTGTGGTACACCACTCTATTTCAAGCGGCTGAATAAGGGAAATTTCTGCCATAGACTATGTATTTCAGGTTGGAGCAAAAAGTACTCCAGGTGATATCAAGAAGTTGTTGTGTGTATGTGTGGTGGGGGGGTGTAGCAATAAAAAGATACATAACAATTTCATAAATTATCTGTATCTCTTGATTTTTCTTGAAAATGAGCTGCCTGCCTTTCCTTTCCTTTTTTTTTTTTTTTTCTTTTTTTTTTTAAATAAAATGACGGGTTTCACCCTGATGGCCAGGCTGGTCTTGAACTCCTGACCTCAGGTGATCCACCCACCTCAGCCTCCCAAAGTGCTAGGATTACAGACGTGAGCCACTGCACCCGGCAGCCTTTCCTCTCTTTCTTGCACTTTGTCAAAAGGTTCAACATTGATTTCCTTTCCCAGATCTCCTTCTTTTATCAGTTGTCTAGTATAAAACATTGTGTAGTGTGAAGGATTAAATTTGAAATCTTATCCCACCATTTATTACTTCATAACATGAAGTAAGCTTTCCCCTTTAATATCTTTATCTGAATTACATGACATTACTCCACTGGACGTCATCTTCTCATTATATGATGCTACATTAATTGTGAAAATCCTGCTTCATGGTTAATGTCCAATGCATGTTTGCTGAATATAAATAGGCATTGGTGTATGGTTATATAAATAATGTTGGTTATGTTTAAAGAGAAAGTATTATTTGTAGTATATGTGATTTTTGATAGGTTTCTAATTACATATTTTGTTGAATTTTACATCAATTTAATCTGGTTGATGTATTTATCAGATATTTCCCAAGGCTCTGCATAACATGGCATAGGAAACTCAGCCAGAAAAAATAGCTATGAGTGCTCTTCCCATTTAGGTCAGCTTTACCTCTTCTTTGCTCCCAGAGACTATTTGAGCTTAGGGATTTTATTTCTTTCCTTGCCTTATCCACAGGTTTTGTCTCATAACACACTCTCAATAAATATTTATTCAAAGAAGTGATGGTTGAATAAAGCTGAGAGAGTTTAGGGGAGTTACTGATTTAGGACAGAGGTGAGCGGATGCTCAGGCAGAGCTGATGTGCCTCGAGATTTTTTTTCTTCCAAAGGCTTGAACTTTTTTTTCTGCCATGAATTTAAGCACCCAATTGTATCTGCTACAAATTGATCATCACTTTTACAAACGACTGCACCTATGGAGTTGAAATCTGTTCTTGCATTAATACAAAGTAATATATTTGTGTACATTTCCTTCCCCAAACTGTAGATACCAGAAGTATTATAATTTAAAAAAATTAGTTTTCTTTTCTTCCCACCCCTCACTAAACATTGCCATATTAAAGCAATGGGAGTCTAAGGAGGAGATTAAGACTCATTTGAGATCCTTGAAGGAACTGGATGGACTTTTTAGTGAGACAATCTGCGCCTCTAAAGGGGAGAGTTTAACACATTTGCATTCAAGGTTATACAAATAATGGTAAAAAAGGCCAAAGAAGGGCATCGCATAATAATAAAGCATTCATTTTTTAAAATTATGGGGCCGGGTGCGCGGTGGCTCACGCCTGTAATCCCAGCACTTTGGGAGGCCGAGGCGGGTGGGTCACGAGGTCAAGAGATCGAGACCATCCTGGTCAACATGGTGAAACCCCGTCTCTACTAAAACTACAAAAAATTAGCTGGGCATGGTGGCGCGTGCCTGTAATCCCAGCTACTCAGGAGTCTGAGGCAGGAGAATTGCCTGAACCCAGGAGGTGGAGGTTGCGGTGAGCTGAGATCGCGCCATTGCACTCCAGCCTGGGTAACAAGAGCGAAACTCTGTCTCAAAAAAAAAAAAAAAAAAAAAAATTATGACCATTCTTGCAGGAGTAAGACGGTATCTCACTGTGGTTTTAATTTGCATTTCCCTGATGAGTAGTGATGTGGAACATTTTTCATGTTTTTTGGCCATGTTCATACCTTTTTTTGAGAATTGTCTATCCATGTCCTCTGCGTTTGATGGGATTATTTGTTTCTTTTCTTGCTGATTTCTTAGAGTCCATAGTAGATTCTGGATATTAGTCCTTTGTAGGATGCATAGTTTAGCAAATATTTTCTCCCATTCTGTAGGTTGTCTGTTTATTCTGCTGATTACTATTTTACTGTGCAGAAGCTTTTTAGTTTAATTTGGTGCCATCTATTTATTTTTGTTTTTGGTGCATTTGTTTTTCAGATCCTGCTCATAGATTTTGGTGTGGATGTGGTGAAAAGGGAGCATTTTTACACTGTTGGTGGAAATGTAAACTAGAACAACCACAATGGAAAACTATATGGGGATTCTTTAAGGAACTAGAAGTAGAACTACCATTTGATCCAGCAATCCCACTACTGAGCATACACCCAGAGGAAAAGAAGTGATTATATGAGAAAGTTAAACAATAGCAGTACAAGTTACAATTGCAGAAATACGGAACCAGCCTAAATGCCCATCAATGAACAAGTGGATAAAGAAAATGTGGTATATCTGCACAATGGAATACTACTCAGCCATTAAAAGAAAAAAAAGGCATTTACAGCAACCTGGATGGAGGTTGTAGACCATTATTCTATGTGAAGTAACTCAGGAATAGAAAACCAAATATTGCATGTTTTCCCTTACAAGTGAGGGCTAAGCAATGAGGATGCAAAGGCATAAGAATGATGTATTGGATTTGGGGCTTGGGAGGAAGGGTGGGGAGGGTGAGGGATAAAAGACTGCATGCTGGGTACAATGTATCCTGCTCAAGTGACAGGTTCACCAAAAGCTTAGAAATCACCACTAAAGAGCTTATCCATGTAACCAAAAGCCACCTGTTCCCAAAAGCCTTTGAAATAAAATAAAATAAAAAACTACCTGTTGGATATTATGTTGCTGATACCTGGGTGACAAAATTATCTGTACACCAAACCCCTGTGACACATAATTTAGCCATGTAACAAACCTTTACATATAATCCTTGAGCCTAAGATAAACATTGGGGAGAAAAGAAAGGAAGAATAAGAGGCAAGTAATCTAAACAATATAAATGATGAGATTGGAATTGTCAAGGAAAGCTTAATGGGCATGCTTAATGGTGGGGGCAGGATTTGAGTGGGGTATTCAAAGATGAATAGGATGTAGATAGACTAAAAGAAAGGAAAGGAAAGAATTTGTACAACAAGCACAGCATAAATGATCTGTGAGAGTAAATAAACCTGATGCTCACTAAAGCCATGGAAATAATCCTGGGAGGCTAGCGTGTGTACTCCATCATTTTGCTGGTTTCAAATTCAAAGAAAAAGGTTTTAAGGGATGCTGCCTGAACTTATTTGGCAGTTCCTGCTCTAAATGCCCTGATACTACAAAGTTAAAACAGTTGGAGCTAGCTCACCTCTACCCTGCCTCCATTTGGTAGGCAATGCTATTTACCTTGATTTCTTGAAAGCTTTCTCTTACACACATCTTCAGAATTCTCCAGAGGCCTTTTTGATGAAAAAGTTTTCTCACAGCTTGAGAAACAAACTCCAATTTGGCTTTAACTAAATGATTCCATTATGCCCTGAGATTTTGAAAGATGTTTATTCATGGATTATGTTCTGTAAATATATGTTTCTAGTTCACAGAATATACTTCATGGACAAATAGGTTTGAAAAGCACTCTATACCATCCCCTGAGATCAGTCTCCAATAATATTATGTCAATCAAAATTGAAGCAAAAAACATGTTTCATATTTGGAACTCACGGTCTCCTAAACTCATTTGATTATTGAACGTCTTTCTGTTATTTTTGAGATTCTCTCAGAACTTTGATTTTTAATGCATGGTTTATGAAAAGAAGCTTTAATGTCATCAAACAACCATAATGTGTAGGACTCTTTCTAAGGAAAGCATTTTGCTTCCTAAATTACTACTAGACAAAATCAGACAGGGGTAACTAGCTAGTAATTCATCTGCATTGATATTTTGTTGGCATGTAATCAAATCAATTTTTGTGTCACTGAAAAGCTATTAATATGCTTAATATAATCTCTCAATTGGCCCATCTAGTAATCAATTATGAGAAAACCAATCTTATCAGGGGAAAAAATTGTTCATGCATTTATTTTTAATCCTCCTCCAAAAGTAAAGCTGAAGTTTACATATCAAAAATATGTTTCTCTAACTTTTTAATATCTATCTTCAAGTTACGTGTTTAAATTGGTATTCTTTTCTGCTACGTGTCTTGTCTAACATTTTAAGGATTGACAGTTTTTCATAAATTAAGCCTAAATTTTCATTTTCAATGTGTAATTTCATTTAGATCTCTTCTAGGTCAAATATTATTGAATTTAGCCGTATATATATTTATAAAAGATTTCAAAAAGGTTTTTGAAGTTTAGTCATTAACATATCTTTGTTTTATATTTAAAAAATTGTTCTCGTCCAAAGTCATGAAGTCTTATGTTCAAATGAGTTGGTCAAACTCACTTTGCCTTGCTCGTTATGTCTTCAGGTGTCCTCAAGTTTGCCCGAAATTTCATATATCCCTTGCTGGGATCATCTCTTCTTTTTTTCTAATTTCAGATTTCTAGCTTTGCTTTTGTCATTCAAGTTCATTTTTAAATAAAAATACCTCCATCCTAAAATACTTAGAGAAATAATAATTTTGATGTATTTCCTTTATATTCTTTCAAAATTAATCATATACTACATTATAAAATATTTCCAGTTCATATTTGAGAGAAATCATTAGAGAATCAATATTTGTTGAGACAAGAATTGTGTTAGTGATATTACCCAAAAATGTCCCTGAAATCTTTCTATATTTTGTAATTACATAGATGTGAAGTCTGGGACCCAAAAACTTGCCCAATATCAGACAGCTAAAAAGGACCAGTGCCTTGGTTGCAATTCAAGTTTGTCTGAGTTGAAGTACATGATCATATTTCTCTAAAACAATGCCTTATTTTATTAATAAAATGCTAAGGATGACTCAGTTTAGTATTAACCATGCAAATTTTACTTTTCATGACCTTCCATATACTTCTTTAATAACCCAACTAAGACTACATGGCTAAGTGCTATGCCAAGTGAGGGTGTATATATATATATATATATATATATATATATGTGTGTGTGTATGTGTGTGTGTGTGTGTGTGTGTGTGTATGTTTCTATATGATGCATGTGTGTTTGTATATATAAAGAAATATTAGCTGATATTACAAAACCAGAAATATTACCCTTATCAATAGATGTTAGCTAATTGCTAAATATGATAATTTGTGTTTTGATAAACAATAAATTTGAATTTGCAAATACATGATTTTTGTTTGATTTTTTTCTATTTAGGGAAGGTTATCATATTGATTTCTTAACTAACTTTTTTTTTCATTTTGTGTGTGTGTGTATGTATGAGAAATACAGACAGAAGTTATCATCATTTTACAAATGAGAAAATATGTAGGGTTTTTTAAGTTGCCTAACCCTGAAAGAAGGACACACAAATAGATATCCAATAGATAGTCTCAGCTTAAGGTAAATTTGTAGATGAGAAATAGTGATGTAAAGTTGTTACACTAAAGAATGAAGGTTAGAGCTGACAATGAAATATGGTGCTGAGGAATGAGAAGGAGTTAATCAGAGTTCATTGAAAACAACTCTGCTCAGAAGGAATGACAGATGTCAAGGGCCTACACAAAAACTACCTTGACTTGTTTAAAGGACAAAGAAAACCAGCACCTTAAACTGCAGTGAGCAAGAAGAGGAGTGAAAAGAACCAAGATCGAAAAATGGCACTCCAGACCCTGTCAGGACTGGCAGGATATTACTAAAGTTTTGCTGTATTTTGTACACAAGTGTTACTCTGAAGGTTTTTAAAAAGGAAGCTGATATCATCTGATTTACATTTTATAAATATTACTCTGGTTAAATGTAGAAATCTGATTACAAGAGGTATGGCATAAACAATAATTTCAACCAAATATTCAATTTGTCATATTTCTTGGAGGTGAATAGGGTCATGTCACTTGTAGACTCAGTCAGCAAAGATTCTGTGAACAGTTCTCCTATTCTTCACTTCTAATGGTGTGGCAATAGAGGAGGTCAAGTCTCAGTCATCCTGAGACTCTAAATGACTATGTGCAGCAGAGTCTCTTGAAAATTTATATGAGACATAATACATGAGCATGAAATAAATAACAATCAGGTTAAGCCATTGCAATTTTGGCATTGTTGGCAACCCATAGCGTAACCAAACTTGCAGATAATACAAAGATCAAATCAGAAAGAAGATAACAAGACAACTATCATACTAGTCCAAGTGAGAAACAATCTTGAGTTATAGTGGTTGCAGTGTAAGAAGGTCAAATAAAGTGAATTTAAATTGCATTTTGTAGGTAAACCACGCAAAACTAGTGCGTGCATTGGATTGGACTGTAAGCGTTTTCTATGCGGAATTAGTTTGTTTTGTGAATAGTCTACTGAAATCTCAGACCCATTCCCACACTGTTTTCTGTTATCACTTCTGTTAGAGGAGCTAAAAGCCTGGAAACTACATTTTCCAGACTCTCCTGCCATTGGGGTTCCAGTTTTTGCTCTGCAAATGAAAAATTCTTGTTGAGGATTAAAAAAAGAAATGGAGAGATGGAGAGTTGCATGGGCTTTAGTGTGGAGGCACGAGGAATTTGGAAGACAGCAGGCAGCAGACTTTGCCAGTAGCTTTCCAGTGTCAAAATGCGAATTAACCCACATAAAGCTGAGACCTTTATTTCGAGCCATCAGTGATTTCTGTACTTCATGATTTCTGGAACGCTAGCAGCAGCTCCCCTTACCTTCATAGCCCTGGCTCTTCCAACAGTGTCACAGCCTTCCCAGAGTTCATTCCATTTTCCACAGTATTTTTTATCCAGTATAACAGCATACTACTATGTTATAACAAGGCATCTCAGTAGTTAGAAGAAACCACGACACAGAAACTTAGGGACGTTGCCTACATCCTTCCATTATAATTGGTATAACTGGCCCATAAATCTCCTTCGTAACTTGTGATTCATAAGTTGTGCTCTTACTACTATAGCCTAAGTCTCAAAGTTTTAATAATCTCCTACTTAAAATGGGATTTTAAAAATTTTTCTTGTAAACTTTAGAGCTACGATTGACATTATTACATTTTTTTGCTGTCATTTTCTGGCATTGAAGTTTCTTGTGAGAAAAATAACACAACACCTACTTGTGGTTCTTCTTGGTACATTTTTATTTGAATGTCTTTCCATCTGATTGCATTTAGCATAAAGCTACAAAATCAGATTTCATAATTTGAAACTTCGAATTTGCTGATTTAGCTTACAGGTAAATGATACTATGCAGAACTGCTGCTACGCATCCAATAACACTACTGTAGGAAATGAGAAAATAGACATTATTAAAGAATTGAGGGAAAAGAGAGTTAAGAGAATTGACTTTTGAGGCAAATGCCTTTTATCACAGAGTGATGAACATTAGGGAAATGCCTAAGGTAAGTAAAATGTTACAGCTGTAGATGTTTTTCTGTGATGATACTGTGCTCAAATATTCCAGGAACACATATTTTAAACTTATCAAAATAAACTAAATTTCTTCTTTCTTTTTCAAATTCAGAAGTGACTTTTTTATTTAAGACAAGTCTCAGGAATAATGGATTGGACAACGGCATGGTTCAAAGCAATTAATTAGAAAGTGCAAATAAGCAGACAAATGTACACTTATATATAGACACCAGGGGTAAATAGGACACATGGATACAAATATAGAAACAAACAGATCATGTTTTATATTTTATTGAGTGGCTAACATGTTTGCATTCCACATCCCCAAATGAACTGTGAGGTCCTAATAGTCAGAAGATATGATTTAAGTACAGTTCCTTTTGGAGCATATACATTGCATTTGTCTGCTCAGGCTGCCATAACTACATAACATGGACTGTGTGGCTTAAATAACAGAAACTTATGCTTTTACAGTTTTGCAGGCTTGAAGTCCAAGATCAAGTTGCCACCAGCAGTGTGGGTTTCTGGTGAAGCCTCTCTTCCTGGCTTCTAGGCAGCTGCCTTTTCACTGTGGCCTCATGTGGCCTTTTCACTATGTGTGCAGAAACAGAGAGATCTCTGGTGCCTCTTTCTGTTCGTATAAGGTCAGATATGTTAATGAAGACAGTACTGAGCTTATCTCATGTTAGGCACATTCTCGTCCATTCAAAACATAGTTGAAGAAAAAATTGAACACAATAGTACTGATATACAATGTCCCTGATCTCTGATGATAAGAGGCATTTCTAAGCTTAGAAGAGAAACCCAGACATGAGAAAAGTCTGGATCAGTGCATGTAAAAATTAGAATATTCTTTTAATAATTTTCAATTAAAACACCTGTACTGAGAGAGTTGACAGAAGATATGATGCTTAAAAAGCAGAAAATTGATAACCAAACACACAGAAAACCAGTCCTCCTTGTTGACAATGAAAAAGATAAAATCTATACCTTATTTCTCATCTATGAAAATCAAAGAGCAGGCAATGAAAAGAGTATCCTCACACATTGCTATGCTGGATATACATAAGAATTATGACTTTGGAAAACATAATGACCATGTATATTGGTGCCTTAAAGTTTTAGCCCCCATCAACCTCGTTTTGCTAATTCTGTGAGGAAATATTGAGTAAAACTGTAAGTGCAGGGCAGTAGGCTGAATAGCCACCAGCAAAGATTCCCTAATCAATGCAACTTTTAAATGCCATCTTATGTGGCAAAGACTCCACAGATGTGATTAAGTCAAGGATCTTGAGGTCTGGATATTAACCTGAATTATCTGGTGGGTTCTACTTGCTATCTCGAGTGTCTTCTTTATAAGAGCAAGGCAATGGAAGGTTTAGCACACACACACACACACACACACACACACACACACACACACACACACATCCGAACAGAGGAGAAGGTGATGTAGAGGTGGAGCAGAGAGAGATTAAAACATGTTGACACTGAAGACTGCAGTGGCGTGGCAACAAGAAAGGCAGACAGCAGCCACCAAATGTTGGAAGAGGTCACATAAGAGTCCTTTCCTAGAGCCTCCGGGGGGCAGTGGTGTCCTCCTGGCCCCTTAACTCCAGCTCACTGATACTGATTTTGGGCCTCTCGTCCCCAAAAGTGTGAAGTAATAAATTTCTCTTGTTTTAGGTTAGTAGGTGTGTGGTAATTAGTGACAGTGGGCACAGCAAACTAGTACATTCTGATAAAAATGTTCATCACAACATCACTTATAAAAGTAAAAAAAAAAAAAAAAAAGTCAAAGAATTCAAGTTCCAAAACGATATAAATGTTTAAATTAGTTATGGTACATTTGTCCAATAGGATCTTTTTCTACTAGTAAGAGTAAAATTTGTAATGCATTTTAAATGACAGAAAATATCTGTAATTAGTGATAAAATTGACAAAATGTAATAGTAATTAAAAATGGTAAAAAGAAATAAAATACTATTTATTATAATAACTATCTTCTAACAAGATGGAAATTAATCATTAATGGAAATTAATGTGATCCCCTCCAATCCAATTTTAGAGGTGACTTCAATGTCAAAAGGTAAGTCTATGAAGGCAAAGCTCTGAGAAATGTGTGGAGTAAGGGAAGTAGCATGTAAGTGACACATTTCTCTTACCCTTTAGAGGATCAATTTCAGGATATCATCCACTGCATGATTTGCAGTTGTTGGGGTTTCCAAGAAAGACACAACTCACACAAGCACAGGGTGAAACAATAAAGAAAACAGAGGAAAAAAATCTTCAGTGGTGACCACAGGGACCACAGTCCCCTGTGGCCAGCAGGTCCTGGCTCATTGCCACCACGGGGACATATCCTGCATGTACACCTCTTGTGCTGCATGGGAGGAACCCTGTTGCCTCCCTGCCATGAACAGATAGAGCATTGAGGATGGCCACATGTCATATGACACACACGAATCAGCAAAACAAGGGAGTGCATGCACATCCAGACACAGAAAGGTTCTTCCAAACAAGGTGATACACAGAGCAATCTATGAGGACTCCTCATTTCTTTATAAGAAAATGTCTCAGGCTCATGGCCACTCTTACGCCACTGTGCAAGGGACAAGAAGCTGCTTGCCACTGACTTCTCAGCCGGAAGGCAGCCTTGACTTAGCATTTTAAGGGCAGAACAAACCAGGGCCAAAGAGATCATCTATCACAGCTGGGTGACTGATAAAAGAGAGAGCATTGACTTGTATTCTGTTCTCTCTACCACATGGTCCTGGACACATCACTCTCTGCCCTTCACCACTTTAAGTGAAAAAAGCCAGAAGAACTAGCCTAATATCCATGAGGTCAAGAATGCATCTAAAAAAGAGCACAGACACCGGGACAGCCTGAAAAGGATATTGACAGGTGCAGTCTAATTGTTAGCTTCAATAAAGGAAGGACTGATCTCAGAGGGGAGCAACTACAGAGGAATTAATAGGGAAGGCTTTGCAGAAGGGGTCTGGTAAACTATTGAGAGGCTAGCACAACAAAGTCACTAAAGGGAGTGACATAGTTTGTTTCTCTCCTCCAAACATCATGTTGAATTGTGACCCCCAAATATTATATGGGGGCCTGGTGAGAGGTATTTGGGTCATGGGGGAATATCCCACAAAGGGCTTGATGCTTTATATGATTTGGCTATTTTCCCACCCAAATCTTATCTTGAATTGTAGCTCCCATAATTACCTCATGTTTTGGGAGGGACCAAGTGGGATAGAATCATGGGGGCAGTTTCCTTCATACTGTTCTCATGATAGTGAATAAGTCATAAGAGATCTGATGGGTTTTATAAGGGGAAACCCCTTTCACTTTGCATTCATTCTTTTCTCTTGCCTGCCACCATATAAGATGTGATTTTCGCATTCTACCATGATTGTGAAGCTTCCGCAGCCACATGGAACTGTGAGTCCATTAAACCTCTTTCTTTTGTAAATTTCCAGTCTCAGGTATGACTTTATCAGCAGCATAAAAATGGACTAATATAGAGCTGTTCTCCCAGTAACGACTGAGTTCTCTATTAGTTCTTACAAGATCTGGCTGTTAAAAAGAACCTGGCACCTTCATCTCCTCTCTCTCTTGCTTTCTTCCTTTTCAGCATGTGATGCCTGCTCCCCTTTATCTTTCAACATGAGTGGAAGCTCTCTGAAGCTTCCATTAGAAGCAGGTGCTGGTGCCGTGCTTCTTGTACATCCTGCATAACTGTGAGCTAAATAAACCGATTTTCTTTATAAATTACCCAACCTCAGGTATCCTTTTAGAGCAGTGCAAAACAAACTAATAAGGGAAAGTTGTAGAATTTCTGTTTGCTGCTCTGAAATAATAATCTCCTTTAAATCTGCCAGTATCCACAAAAACCAGAACCACAGATATGCATCTCTATTCTGTTGATGAAAGCAGATCACCAAAGCCATTCTAGGGATAATGTAAATAAATTCACAATATTAACATGGCCAGTTTGGTTTGCACGATATATCTGAGGCAAAAAGAAGGAATCTTTTTGTTTATTTGTTTTGGGTTTATAGAAATTTTAAAATATTTACAAAGTTAATAACTTATGAGGGAAAAAGAGCATAAGTATGGGTATTAAAAATTTGCTATGGAAAAATGAGTAAAATATAAATTCATATGCAGTACTAAAAAAAAAACACACTATTTGCACATATAGCAATGTGTCTAGAAAACCTTAGAGGCTCATCCAAAAAGCTACTAGATCTGATAAATAAATTCAGTAAAGTTTCAGGATGCAAAATCAATATACACAAATCAGGAGCACTGCTATACACCAACAATGACCAAGCTGAGAATAAAATCCACAGCTCAACCCCTTTTACAACAGCTACAAACAAAACAAAATACTTAGGAATATACCTAACCAAGGAGGTGAAAGACTTCTACAAGGAAAACTACAAATAACTGCTGAAAGAAATCATTGACAACACAAACAAATGGAAAGACATCCCATGCTCATGGATGGGTAGAATCAATACTGTGAAAATGACCATACAGCCGAAAGCAATCTACAAATTCAATCCAATTCTCATAAAAATACCACCGTTATTCTTCAGAGAACTAGAAAAAAAAAACCCTAAAATTCATCTGAAACCAAAAAAGAACTCATACAGCCAAAGCAAGCTTAAGTAAAAAGAACAAATATGGAAGCATCACATTACCCAACTTTAAACTACACTATAGGACTATTGTCACCAAAAAACATGGTACTGGTATAAAAATAGGCACACAGACCAATGGAACAAAGTAGATAACCCATAAATAAAGACAAATGCTTATAGCTAGCTGATCTTTGACAAAGCAAACAAAAACATAAAGTGGGGAATGGACACCCTATTCCACAAATGGTGCTGGGATAATTGGCAGTCTGTATGCAGAAGAACAAAACTGGATCATCACCTCTTACCTTTGAAAACTCAAGGTGGATCAAAGACATAAATCTAAGACCTGAAACCATAAAAATTCTAGACAATAACATCGGGAAACCCTTCTATACATTAGCTTAGGCAAAAACTTTGTGACCAAGAACCCGAAAGTAAATGAAACAAAAACAGAGATAAATAGATGGGACTTAATTAAACAGAAACTGAATTAAACTGTAAACAGAGCAAACAGACAGCCCACAGAGTGGGAGAAAATTTTCGCAAAATACATATCTAACAAAAGACTAATATCCATAATCTACAAAGAACTCACATGAATCAGCAAGAAAAAAATCAAAAAATTCCATCAAAAAGTGGGCTAAAGACATAAACAGGAAATTCTCCAAATATATACAAATGGATAACAAACATATGAAAAAATGTTCAGCATCACTAATTGTCAGGGAAATGCAAATAAAACCATAATACAATATTACCTGACTCCTGCAAGAATGGCCATAATCAAAAAATCAAAAATAATAGATATTGGCATGGATATGGTAAAAAGGGAAAACTTGTACACTGTCAGTGGGAATGGAAACTAGTACAGCCCATACAGCAAACAGTGTGGAGATTACTTAAAGAACTGAAAGTAAACCTACCATTTGATCCAGCAATCCCACTACTGTGTATCTACCCAGAGGAAAATAAGTCCTTATATGGAAAAGATAATTGCACATGCATGTTTATAGCAGCACAATTCACAACTGCAAAAATACAGAATCAGCCCAAATGCCCATCAATCAATGAGTGGACAAAGAAGTTATGGTACATATATAAATGAAATAATGGAATTCACAGCAACCTGGATGGAGTTGGAGACTATTATTCCAAATGAAGTTACTCAGGAATGGAAAATCAAACATTACATGTTCTCACTTATAAGTGGGAGCTAAGCTACAAGAATGAAGAACCATAAGAATGATACAATGAACTTTGAGGACTTGGGGTAAAGTGTGGGAGACAGATGAGGGATGAAAGAATACACATTGGGTACAGTGTACAGTGCTCCAGTGATGGGTGCACCAAAATCTCAAAAGTCACCACTAAAGAACTTATGCATGTAACCAAACACCACCTGTTCCCCAAAATTTATTGAAATAAATAAAATAATTATACCTAAAAAAAACCTGTCAACTGGTAACACAAGGCACCAATACAAATTACAAAAAATTACTGAACTCGGCAAACTGATGCCAGCCAGGAATCATTGTTGTGTCTAAACCAGTGATTTTTAAAACTAATTATCAGTCTCCCTGATATTTGCATAGAAAAAAAAATTTCACAAAGATAACCTGTTAATGAACATTTTGCTATGAAAAAAGAAATTCTATAATAATATCACTAGGGGAACTAATAATAGTCTTTTACATAAATCAATAATTCAAAATAGATACAATAAATAACTTGGGAAAAAAGAATTGATTATATTAAGGAGGATATGGAGTTAAAGACTCCGGTGGAAATACTTGATTTTTAAATACTTTGTTTTTAACAAAGAAGCTATTAAGTTGAAAAATACAGCCATAAAGCAAACCAATAAAATGGAAGATTACATTTAAGAAATTTTCCAAATTCAGTGTGAAGAAATAAGGCCATAATACAAAAGTGTGCATATGGAGAGAGAGAAACAGTAAGACTACAGAAGTATTGGTGTAAATAGAATTACAAAGGAGGAGAAAATAACAGTAGGGGAGAAAGTATTTGAAAAAAATTATTACTGAGATTTTAACAAAATTAAATAAAGAAGAAAAACCTTAGAAAACCTGTGGAGTGCAAAATATAATAGAAAAGGAAATCCATACCTAGATATAATATAGTTAAATATAAGTTGATCAAAACAAAAGAAAAATAGGGTTTCTGAAAATTAAACACAGATTTCTTACAAAGAATAACATTAATATTTAAGGTAAGTAAATATAGAATATTATTATCAAATAGGTGTAAACATAACCTTGACTCTAGCGTTTTATATCAGCAAAAATGATTTGCATAGGATTTCTTTCAAGACATAAAAAGTTTCAAAATTTGTAGTATAAAGCTAAATGTAATAATATAATATAAAAACAAAGAAAATACTTTTAGATGAAGATCTCCACTAAGAAGACAAACATGTTCTATGGGAGGCTAACAGATATACAATAAATGAATATTAATACATAGCCTATGAAAGTTTATTGTGGTAAAATAAATTAAGAAGGAAGGAAGGAATATGGTTTGGCTCTGAGTCCCCACTCAAATCTCATCTTGCAGCTCTCATAATTCCTACATGTTGCAGAAAGGCCCCAGTGAGAGAAGATTGAATTGTGGGAGCAGATCTTTCCTGTGCTGTTCGCATGACAGAAAATAAGTTTCAAGAGATCTGACGGTATTATAAGGAGTTTCCCTGCACAAGCTCACTTTGCCTGCTGCCATCCACATAAGATGTGACTTGCTCATCCTTGCCTTCTGCCATGATTGTGAGGTCTCCCCAGCCAGCTGTAACTGTGAGTCCAATTAAACCTCTATCTTTTGTGAATTGCCCAGTCTGAGGTATGTCTTTATCAGCAGCATGAAGACGGACTAATAAAGCAGATTGGCACCAGTAGAGTGGGGCATTGCTGAAAAGATACCCAAAAATGTGGAAGTGAGCTTGGAACTGGGTAACAGGCAGAGGCTGGAACAGTTTGGAGGGCTCAGGAGAAGAAACAAAAATGTGGAAAAGTTTGGAACTTCCTAGAGACTTGTTAAATGGCATTGACAAAAATGTTGACAGTGATGTGACCAATCAGTTTCAGGCTGAGGTGGTCTCAGATGAAGATGAGAAATTTGACAGAAGCTGAAATAAAAGTGACCCTTGTTATGTATAGTAAAGAGACTGAAGCTTTGCCCCTGCTCTAGAGAGTTATAGAACTTTGAACTTGAGAGAGATGATTTAGGGTATCTGGTGGAAGAAATGATTAATCAGCAAAGCATTCAAGAGGTGACTTGGGAGCTGTTAAAGGCATTCAGTTTCAAAAGGGAAACAGAGCATAAAAGTTTGGAACATTTGCAGCCTGACAATGTGATGGAAAAGAAAATCCCATTTTCTGAGCAGTAATAAAAGCTGGCTGCACAAATTTGCATAAGTAACTAGGAGCCGAATGTTAATTCCCAAGACAATGGAAAAAATGTCTCCAGGGCATGTTAGAGGTCTTCATTGCAGCTTCTCCCATCACAGCCCCAGAAGCCTAGGAGGAAGAAATGGTTTCATGGGCCAGGCCCAGGGACCCTGTGCTGTGTGCAGCCTAGGGACGTGGTGCCCTGCATCCCAGTCACTCCAGCTGTGACTAAAAGAGGCCAAGGTATAGCTCAGGTTGCTTCAGAGGGTTCAAGCCCCAAACCTTGGCAGCTTCCAAGTGGTGTTGAGCATGCAGGTACACAGAAGTCAATAATTAAGGTTTGGAAAAACTCTGCCTGGATTTTAGAAGATGGACCGAAATGCCCAGAGGCCAAGGCAAAAGTTTTCTGTGGGGGTGGGCCCTCATGGAGAACCTCTGCTAGGGCAGTGTGGAAAGGAAATATGGGGTTTCAGCCCCAACACAGAGTCCCTACTGGGGCACTGCCTAGTGGAGCTGTGAGCAGAAAGCCACCGTCCTCCAGACCCCAGAATGGTGTATCCACTGACAGGTTGCACTGTGAGCTGGGAAAGGCTGCAGACACTCACGACAGCTTACACCATGCACTAGGAAAAGTTACAGAAGCTCAGTACAAGCCTATGAAAGCATCCAGGATGGAGGCTGTACCCTTCAAACCACAGGGCCAGAGCTGCCCAAGATCACGGAAAACCACCTCTTGCCTCAGTGTAATTCCACAAGAAATGGAGTCAAAGTAGATCCTTCTGGAACTTTAAGATTTGACTACCCTGCAGGATTTTGGACTTGCATGGGGCCCTAGCCCCTTTGTTTTGGTCAATTTCTCCCATTTTGAATGGTTGTGTCTACCCAATGCCTGTATCCCCATTGTGTCTAGGACGTAAATAACTTGTTTTTGATTTTACAGGCTCATAGGCAGAAGGGACTTGCCTTATCTCAAATGACACTTTGAGCATGGACATTTGGGTTAATGCTGAAATGAGTTTAGACTTTGGGGAACCATTGGGAAGGCATAATTCGTTTTGAAATGTGGTAATATGAGATTTGGGAGGGGCCAGGTCAGAATGATATGATTTAGCTCTGTGTCCCCACCCAAATCTCATTTTGTAGTTCCCATAATTCCCATGTGTTATGGAAGGAACCTGGCAGGAGATGACTGAATTATGTGAGCGGGCCTTTCCCATGCTGTTCTTGTGATAGTGAGTAAGTCTCATGAGCATTGTTGGTATTATAAGGGGGGGTTATCTGAACAAGCTCTCTTTGCTTACCAGCATCCATGTAAGATGTGACTTGCTTCTCTTTGCCTTCTGCCATGATTGTGAGGTATCCCTAGCCACATGGAACTGTAAGCCCAGTTAAACCTCTTTCTGTTGTAAATTGCCCAGTCTTGGGTATGTCTTTATCAGCAGTGTGAAAATGGACTAATACAGGGAGGAAGGAAGGGAGGGAGGGCAACAAATTAAGAAAAAGAAAGAGGGGGAGGGATAAAGGGAGGGAAGAAGAAAGGAAGGAAGGGAAGGAGGGAGGGAGGGAGGGAGGAAGGAAGGAAGGGAGGGAAAGGAGGGAGAGAGAAGAAAAGAGAATCAATAATAAGAAAACTTAAGACAATATTAGGGTATTGTGGCCAGTTTGGTTTGTAGGATAAAGCAGAGAAAGTTTATACGATTCTTTTTGTTTGTTTGCTTTTGGTTTATAGAAAAGTTTAATATATTCAAAAGTCAAAAAATTATAGGTGAACATGATCATAATTATGAGCATTAAATATTTGCTATGGGAAAATTAGTAAAATATAAATCCATATGCAGTACTGAAAAACAGCCCAAGTAACAAACTATTTACACACACAGTAAAATGAATACACAAAATAAATTTTTGCCATTGCTGGTATGGCTGATCCTTGCAATGATAAGAACTATAAGCTCTGAACAATAAACAAAGAGGAAAAGCTCTTTGAGAGTAAACAAAAGCATGGAAAGTTGGAAGTAGAGTTCAAATTTGGGAGAAAGAACTGGTGCAGAATGAATTTTATGATTTTCAACATGAAGGTGGATTGAAATTTAGTCAGAGGGTGACTGAAAATTTGATAGAAAACTTATAGTCTTTCTGCCCTGAAAAACCTGAAAAACCAGGACAGAATCTGGAAAGTGAGGAGAGAACCCAGGAAAATAGAGAGCCAGAGAGGTTGATAATCTGTGTATAAATTGTGTCCACCTCTCAGGCTGACCCCTGACATGTGTCTGGGGTACAGCTGACTGCAAACAGCTCACCTGGAGATAAAAAGAGCTGAACCCTGTTTGTCCTGCTGCTCAAGACACAGACTTTCAGTCTGAATCCAAGCAGTTTATTTCCCTTCTAAAATAAAAACATCAAAAGTCTTCAGAGAACATGTAATTCGCATATAGGAGCTAAAAAAGTTGATGATGTGGAGATAGACTGTGGTAGAATAGATACTAGAGACTGGAGAGGGTGTATGTGGGGCAAGAAGATGGGTGAATAGAGATTGGCTAATGGAAACACAAACTACAGTTAGGTAGAAGGAATGAGCTATAATGTTTGATAGCAGAGTATATTAGTCTGTTTTCATGCTGCTGATAAAGACATACCTGAGACCTGATAATTTATAAAGAAGAAGAGATTTAATGGACTCAGAGTTCCACATAGCTGGGGAGGCCTCACAATCACGGTGGAAGGTGAAAGGCAAGTCTTACATGGCAGCAGTTGAGAGAGAATGACAATAGCGAAAGAAGAAACCTCTTATAAAATCATCAGATCTCAAGAGACTTATTCACTACCACGAGAGCAGTATGGGAGAACCACCCTCTTGATTCAACTATCTTTCACTGGGTCCCAACATGTGGGAATTATGGGAACTACAATTCAAGATAAGATTTGGGTGGGGACATAGCCAAACCATATTACAGAGTAAGGGGGTAATTATAGTCAAAAACAATGTATGCTATTTTTCAAAATATTTAGAGAAGCAAGTACTTGAAATTTTTCCAAAATATAGAAACGATAAATATTCTGGCAATGGATACCTTAAATACCCTGACTTGATGATGACACATTCTATGCATGTAACAAATTTCCTATGTATCCCATAATTATGTACAAATATAATGCATCAAAAACTTCTTCAGAAAACTAGTTACATTTTGGAGCTTCTGCAACAAAGTATTCCTAATGTCCAGGACACAATCCAAACTTCTCAAATGCGTAATTAGGAAAATGTGGTTTATTCTGAAGAGATAAAGCAATCAACCAAAATCAACATGTAAATGCCTCCAGATTTTGAATAAGAGGTTTAAAGCACATATTATTACTATACTCAATTAATTAATCTACAATGTACTATAATTTATTAAAATAGGAAAAATGTGGCAGATAAATATGAACTATTAAAAAAACAGAAAAAATTTTTGGAACTGAAAACAAACAATATCAGAAATTTAAAAATTCACTGGATAGCTGCATAGTAGAATGGAGATGATATAAGACAGAATCTGTGAATGTGAAGATAGATTTATATAAATTATCCAATATGAAACAGATTGCAAACAATGTTCAAGACCTCAAGGACCCATGGAGCAGTCACAAAAACTCCAACATAGGCTACAAGATGCTATGAGAAATACATCTCATCTGAAAGATGACATACTATAAGAAGCCATTATTTAGAATTCTAGAACAGGAAAGCTCATCTAAAGTATAAAAAAAAAACAAACAGAAAAAAATCACTGTCTTTAGCAGAAACAGAAAGGTAATGTTTAGGAAGAAAGATGGGAGAGCTTTTTAAGGTAAGCTAATGTTCTATATCTAGATATGGTTTTTAGGTTAAACAAGTATATACATTTGCCAAAACTCAGCAATGTACAGTTAAAATTTTTGACCACTATTATAGTTTTATGTTAAAACACTATAAACAAATACTAAACACTAGGTAACGATACACATATAAGTAGACAGAAGTGTGCTGATATCTGCAGTGTACTTTGAAATGACCCCAATATGATATGAATGGAGAAAAGAATAAATAGATGGATAATAAATATTAATGTTTAAATCTGGGTAACAGGCATATGGATACTCAAAGTACAATATGCACAACTTTGCTATACGTTTGAAATTTCTTATAAATAAATGTTGAATGAGAAAATTAGAAAAGAAATTTTATATTACAGTGCTATTTGTGTATATTAAAAACATAAATACAAAGCATTGCATACTACGTGTGTGTGTGTGTGTGTGTGTGTGTGTATTTTTTTTTTCTTTTTTGAGACATAATCTCGGTCTGTCGCCAAGGTTCAGTACAGTGGCTCGATCTTGGCTCACTGCAACTTCTGCCTCCTGGACTCAAGTGATTCTCCTGCTTCAGCCTCCCAAGTAGCTGAGACTACAGGTGCACACCAGCACATCCAGCTAATTTTTGTATTTTTTTAGTACAGATGGGGTTTCACCATATTGGCCAGGATGGTCTCCATCTTTTGACCCCATGATCCTCCCACCTCAGCCTCCCAAAGTGCTGGGGTCACAGGTGTGAGCCACTGTGCCCAGCCTTGCAGCAATGTTAACACATAAAACAAGTTAGTGTATGCTTATTACAGGGGATAGAAAGATAAAAGTTGAGATGATAAGGAGAAAAAACTTCCTTCATACAGTTTTATATAGTTATATAACTTTCTTTATATAGTTAGAGATGACCAATGGCAATGAACAGAGGAGTGAGATTAGATCAACTTTTTGCATCTGAGATCCAAAATAGCAGTAACGCTTTGAAAGCCATTGAGGGATAACGTTCAATAAGGCAACCATCATATTTCATTTATCCAAGTACAAAGTGAGAAGGGATTGTTGGTCTATATTAGCATGGCTTAAAATGACTGAGTGTGTTTTGTTACTAGTTCTAAATTTATGAACTGGCTGTATCCATAATGGTTCAGCTCTGGTTCTAATGAAAACATTTAAATCTCTACATAGGTCCCGTGTTAAGTAGTGTTACAAAAAGAAAAGAAATATGGTTCCTCTGTTAGAGTCAGAATACATAAATACACACACGTACATACACACATACAAAAATATATTTTCAGTCCTTTGCGCCCTGTGACTTTTGTACCATCACTCTACTCCTAGGTTTAAATGTCGTTATTTATAAAATGGGAGAGGCAGGATTCAATACTTTCTTAACTCTTTTTGTTAGCTGTATTACTTTCTGTGTGTCAAGCATTGGAATTAAAACAGACTAAGCACAAAAATTTTGAAATTGGTCTTTTTCTAACTCCAACTGTGCAATATACTTGTGATATGACTATGGGCAAATTATTCTATTATACACAACCTGTATCCTTATCTGTACAATGGAACCAAAAATGTTCAGGCTAACTTAGTTGCAAAGATTAAATAGTATAGGTAAAGCACTTGGTAGCCTACCAATCATGTAACATACTTTCAAAAAATATTTTTGTTAATAAAAATTTCCATTAATTTTTTTTTTTTGTGAAGTTTTCTCAGATCATCAAAAGCTCGTATTAGCCTTTTAACTTGTGCCTGATTTGAACATACCTGGGAGAACTCAATAAACACTTGCTGTTAGCAGCTCATTAGATATAATTTTTCTCCTGCTTCATGTAAGTAGAGCCCTTGTCCTGATTCACCTGACAGATGCTGAACTCCCAAAGAGAGGCTGGTTAAACATCCAGCCAACTGGAGCACTTTTCAGTTCCAACTTCAAACATACCCACCAAACAAGTATTTATTTAACAAGAATGTGAAAGCATTTGTTAGTAGTCACTGTCGCCTGAGTTCTGAAGCAATCTTTCCGCCAAAACTAACTCACCCTGTCCCAACCCCCTACACCAATCCTACTGTATTTTCTTCTTTCTATTATTTTTTCTTTTACATTTTTCTTAATTTAGTTTTAAACTGCAAGAACCATTTTATAAATGGTGAGCCTTATGTAGTTTTTTCTCTTTTTTTCCTAGTGTTGCAAGAGTGCTGACTAGAAACTGACAACTCCACACTGGAAGCCAAGATTTTTTTTTTAAATTTTATTTTGGATTCCGGTTCCTCGGAGCTAAGAGCCAGGTAGACCTTAGTCCATCACTCATCCTCCATGGGCTTAACGATCTCTACGTTCGTCTTTGAAATGCAGCCCCATGTGATCATGCCCTGAAAATGAAGGCTTTGTTTCCCGACTGACACTTTTTTTGTGTAAGACATAGGGGTCATGCTTATGTTCTCTTCTTGCTGCCAGAGAAGCACTGTAAGTCACAATTGATGATGGCGCTACCCTCTGTGATCTGATATAATTTACTGTGAAACCACTATCCATTTTTGACACTTAAGCACTGCTTGCCAATTTACAGACCATCAAGCCATAGGGTCAAGCAATTATTCCACAGGCCATTGTGAATTCTCTGATGTTGCTGCTCTCTATGTTATTTGATTAAGATAGTGGCCTGGGGACATAGACATACTCTTCTTAACAATGAACAATTAGGTAGAGAGGATTTGAGCATAAATGGTGTGATTTTAAGGACCTAAGACAGCCCTTCTGTCCTTTCCTTTCTTCCTTAAGATAATTCCCTAACTATTGATACTTCCAAGCATTTTAACAGGTAGAAAAAAAAGTATTTTATCCTGCTATTCATGTTTATTCTACTGTTAGAGATTAGTATTTAAAAGCAAATGCCCATGAATTAACAAAGATTATCAGAGCTATATTAGCTCCTGTTGAACAAAGTAAGTCCCTGTATGGGCAGCATAATGTCTCCCCTTGCTACCCACAAATTCGTGTCCTTCCTGGAACCTCAAAATGTGACTGATTTGAAAGTAGGTTCATTACAGATGTAATTAATTAGGATGAGATGAAACTGTGACAAGGTTGGGGTGATGCATCTATAAGCCAAGGCATGCAAAATGATCACTGCCCATAACAGAAGCTAAGAGAAAGGAATGCAACAGATTCTCCTCTCAGGCTTTCAGCAAGAGTAGAGTCCTGCTGATGCCTTGATTGAGGACTTCTAGCTTCCACAACCCTGAGACCTAAAATTCCTGTTATTTTAGTTACCCATTTTGTGGAAATTTCTTAAGGCAGCCCTAGGAAATTTAATTCAGTTGTGCATGCACATCTTGATGACGTAAGGGCTCTGAGTCTAGAGTAAAGGCAGAGAAAGGAAAGGGTATGGTGAAGAATAGCTCTGTATTCCATACTTAGTAGCCTACCAAAACCTTTAGAATTGGAGAGATTTTATTTTATATTTTAATTTTTTTGGAGAGATTTTAAATGTAAATTTTAAGAATGAGATGTCTTTGTCTCCACTTTATTATCTCTATTTCTTCCTCATTCTCATGTAAACTTCATAGCCTCTAGCCATGTTTTGTTAAGGTCGTTTTGTGCCACGTTTTAAGAATTATGCTATTTCTATCTCTAATTTTTTGAACTATCCAATATAAACATCTCTATGGTTGCAATGATTAGGAAAACATTTGATACAAGCCTGTTCTTTGTTTAGCCATTGACTGATACTGTAGAAACAAATAAAGGATTGGTGTGCATGACATTTCAAAGCAATCATTTTAAGCGGCCATTTGGATGTAGACAGTTTCGTCTAAGGTATTTTGATATAGATTTTAAAAAGCCTTTATTTATTATTTTTATTTCAAGTTTATTTTAGATACAGGGAGACATGGAGATTTGCTATATGGGGATATTGGGTGACGGTGAAGTTTGCAGTACAGATGCTGTCACCCTGATAGTAAGCGTAGTACATGATAGGTAGTTTTTACACCACCTCCCCACAACCCTTTAGTGGTCCACAGTTATTTTTGTTCTCATATTTATGAGCTAAGCTCAATGCTTAGCTCTCTTATAAGTGAGAACATGTGATATTTGGTTTACTGTTCCTGCATTAATTTGCTTAGGATTATGGCTCCAGCTTCATCCATGTTGTTGCAAAGGACATGATTTCATTCTTTTTTATCGCTGTGTAGTATTCCACGGTGTATTATATATACTACATTTCCTAATCCAATCTACCATAGATGGGCATGTGAATTGATTCTATGTCTTTGCTATTGTGAATAGCACAATGATACACATTAAAGTTCTTGTGTCTTTTTGATAGAATTACTTCTTTTCTTTTGTATATATATTGAATAATGGGATTGACGGGTTGAATGGTACCTATGTTTTAAATTATTTGAGAAATCACCAAACTGCTTTCCACAGTGGCTGAACTAGTTTACATCCCCTCCAACAGAGTGTAAGTGTCCCCTTTTCCCTGCAGCCTTGGCAGCATCTATTATTTTTTGACTTTTTAAATAATAGCCATTTTCACTGGGATGTGATGGCATCTCACTATGGTTTTGATTTGCATCTCTCTGATAATTAGTGATGTTCGGCATTTTTTTTTTATATGTTCATTGGCCACTTACACATATATCTTCTTTTGAGAAGTGTCCATTCATGTTATTTAACCATTTTTGAATGGGGTTATCTGTTTTTTGCTTGTTGATTTGTTTAAGGCCCCTAGAGATTTTGGATATTCGGCCTTTGTTGAATGCATAGTTTGCAATTATCGTCTTCCATTCTCTACGTTGTCTGTTTGCTCTGTGGATAGTTTCCTCCGCTTTGCAGGACCTTTTCCATTCAATCAGGTCTCACTAGTCCATTTTTATTTCTGTTGCAACTACTTTTGGGGACTTAGCCAAAGTTTATTTGACAAAGCCAATGTCAAGAAGAGTATTTCTAAGGTCGTCTTCCTGATTTTTATAGTTTGAAGTCTTACATTTAAATATTTCATTCATTTTGAGTTAATTTTTGTATATGGTGAAAGTAAGGGATATGGCTTCAATCTTCTGCATATGGCTAGCCAGTTATCCTGGCACCATTTATTGAATAGGGAGTCCTATAAAATCTTTTAATTGGCAAGAGTCAAACTTAACCCTACCCTGGTCTTTTCTCATCCCTGATTTATGCCAATTGTTCTGTGGTCCTCAACTAGATGGCAACATGAGATTAGAATCAGAAGTAGGTGATGGATAATTCCTTTGAGAAATTGTCAGTCACGGATACAATCAGGCAAGAATGAGAATCAGAAATGAGATAAGACTAAAAAGTAGTTGTCCTGTGTTTAATGTCGCACAGTTTTAAGTACATTTCTCACATAGCACCTGAACTATATATTTTTTAATACAGCCTAACAGAGGAAGGGTTGCAGGGAAGAAGTCATGTTCTTACCTTTAGAGAATTCATGTTTACTTTCTATACAAAAGTGTCATGAAGCTATCATTTATGACACCTAAGCCCATTTAATTCACCACTCGTCAGTATACTTTTTAACAAACACACTAATTCGTGTAAATAAGTCTATTTCCTTGTATTAAGTGATTGGCATCTGAGGTTGAGGATAACCTCATCCAGCTCTGGTATTTATCAGAGTGCAGTGAAATTTAGGTTTTTAATAAATGTTATTTAATTTGATCAAATCAAAAACTTCAAAAAAGTTAGAAAAGACATACATCCAAAATTTAACAGTACTTTAACCAGAGAGTGTTATTTCCGTATTATTTGAACACTTTACAATGTACATGCTTTACTTAATCTAACATGAAAAGTGAAAGATAACATGAGGAAGGGTCAGGATCAGTATCTTTTGATTTCAATTCACTGAATTCATATATAGCTAACTTTCTAAACTTTGAATTATACTAGAAATGTGTAGAAAGGAAAGGAAGGAAGAAAGAAAGGGAAAGAAAGCGGTAGAGAAACAGGGAGGAAGGTAAGTTTGAAGAAGAAAAGGAAGATGGCTCAGAATCAATTCACTGATTCTGATTTGGTTTATTATATAATCACAAACTAGGAATTCAGTTTTGTAATATTTGTGTGACCCAGGTAAATGAGTATATTGAAATAAGCTATCTTAAATTATAATTTGAATTATTTGTGTAGTGTTGAAAATCACAATTTCACTTGTACTCGTGGAGAGATACAAAAAAGGATTCATAATGCATCCATAAAATGAGTCAATGGTCTCCCTGAAGCAACTCTAATAGGTGTCTAGAATAATTAGTAATCATCCCTAATTGACTGCCTCTTAATTATATAATAGTTTTATTATTCAGGAGGTGCAGATGGTGCAAATGATGGAGACCAGTTTAACAATTACATGTCCTAGTTACATGCCATGGGTTTGAACAGACAAAGCCCGTATTGAAAACAAATCCAAATGGAAAATTTGAGCAGGATATTGGAATACTTAATGATTACTTGTTTGAGTTATAATTTTTGCATTTTGCTGATGGTTAAGAAAGTAAGGCTTTGAATAGAAAGAGGTGAGGTCTTTCATTTAATGATTGGGTCAGAGCATGGAGGCCTCTGAATTAGAAACCTTGGGTAAGATAGGTGTGTTTCCACTTATATTAGAGTAGTATCGATAAGTGAGTGTTTTTTTTTTTTCCTCTGTTGACTCTAAATATTTGACTGTTTCTTCTAAACATGATTGGATTGTATTCACAAAATTTTTAGTTTTGGTCTAAAATAGTGTTTAAAAGGCATTATTCCTATCCATGCTAGATCTGATCCAACACTCCACCAAAGAAAATAATGCCAAGAAAGGAGTGCTACAGAATGTTTATTTTTCCATGGTTGTAAGAAAGAAAATGTTACAGCAATTATGCTTTCCTCTACTGTCTTCATAATATTTTGTCTTTTCTCTCGGACTGCAGATGGAAGAACAATGGGAATGTAAAGCTTTCTCTTACTTTGTTATCCCCTGTGACACACAGTTGGCCAGAGACAACATTTCACAAACATTTTTTATCTCCTTGGCATTGTTCCCTTGTTCCACAGTCATTTTTACGAAAAATTTCAACACTTGTGTTTCTGATATATTAAGTTGATTTTTATACTCTAGTTTCTTTAGTTTCCAAAACTAGCTGAGAATTCCTGAGAGCCCTGATTCTTGTATACTTATCTATAAATTTGTTGGCATTTTATATTTATACAAATATTACTGAGCCTAAAATGACATATCCATTAGTATTTTGGGGTATATGTTTGGCTGTGTGTGTGTGTGTGTGTGTGTGTGTGTGTGTGTGTGTTTACCATATCTACGTTTGTATGAGTGGAAGTAAGTAGGTGGGTAGTGACCTGTTAAACTGGAATGTGAGTGCAGAGAAAAGCATGGAATTCTTTCCTATGGAGATCTTCTAAGAAGAATCTAGAGCTCCTGCTTTTCCAATATGTTTAGATGTAATTGCATCTGCAGGCGGCAGTGATGCCATGTGTCCCTTTCTCTCTTCTTTTTCCCTCCTTTCCTTCCTTCCTCCTTTCCCTTCCCTCCTTCCTTCCCTCCCTCCTTCCCCCCTTCTTCCTTCCTCCCTTCCTTCCTTCCTACATTCCTTCCTTCCTTCCTTCCTTCCTTCCTTCCTTCCTTCCTTCTTCTCTCTCTTCTTTCACTCATCTGCAGTCTACTAAAGCCCTAAAAATCTATGGCTGTATTTTAATGTCAAATTTAGAATAACATAAGGAATTTTATTTTGAAGTCTGAAACTTTTCCATAGAAATATTTCAGAAACTCGAATAGCCTCATTCAAATTCTACAACAAGGAAATTACAGATCTTTAAAGATTGTTCCTGGTTTCCTTTATCATTATTTTCAGTAACACCTACACCCACCTTTATCAATGTCTTTTAACCCCTGGAAAAAAAATCCTACCCCTTTGAGAAAGTACTGTGTTCACTTCTCTAAGGCTGAAAGTAATCTCTCTTTTTTTTTTTTTCTAAAAGGCACTTTATAAATAAGCATAAAGTATTAACTTCTGATCTTTTTCAAATTGGTTTTTATTGCTGTATATGTGTATGTGCTTGTCTTTCTTATTCTACTACATTGGGCCTTACAGATTCAAATGCCCTCAGGTTCCAGCCTATAAATGAATGAAGCATCCAGTACAGGCAATAGGGAGTGGTGAGGACTGTGACTGAAGAGAGCAGGTTCAATCTAAATCAAGTTGTGTTAAAATTCTTTCCTAGACCAACAAAACTATGCTAATGCTCAATCTCAGTCTGCAAGCTGGCATTAAAGATTAGTGAAACTATCCTCTACCATAAGAGTACATGTATTGCTCAACTTTATTTTCTTTTATTTAACTTTTACTTTAAGTTCAGAGATACATGTACAGATAATATAGTTTTGCTATATAGGTAAATATTGCATAGTGTGTCACGGGGGTTTATTGCACATATTTCATCACCCAGGTACGAAGCCTAGTAACCATTCATTAGTTTTCCTGATCCTCTCCCTCCTCCCATCCTCTGCTCTCCAGTAGGCCCCAATGTGCATGTTTCCCCTCTATGGGTCCATGGGTTCTCATCAATAAGCTCCCACTTGTAAAGTGAAACGTGGTATTTGGTTTTCTGTTCCTTCATTAGTGTGCTGAGGATAATGGCCTCTAGCTTCATCCATATTCAGCAAAGGACATGATCTCATTCTTTTTTATGGCTCCATAGCGTTCCATGGTGTATATGTACCACATTTCCTTTATCGAGTCTGTCATTGATGGACATTTAGGTTGACTTCATGTAATTTTATTTTATTTTGACATGGGGTTTCACTCTGTCACTCGGGCTGGGGTGCAGTTTTGTAATCTCAGCTCACAGCAATCTCCATCTCCCAGGTTCAAGCAAGCCTCCTATTTCAGCCTTCTGAGTAGCTGGGACCACAGACATGTGCCATCACAGCTGGCTAATATATATAAGGAGAGATATACTTTTTGGTAGAAACGTGGTTTCACCATGTTGCCCAGGCTGGTCTCGAACTCCTGAGCTCAGGCAGTTAACTTGTGTCAGCCTATCAAAGTGTTGGGATTACAGGCATGAGCCACCACATCCCACCATAACTTTATTTTAATGGAGTCATACATTAGTATGCTAACCAATGTGTTAATTCTCTGAATTAGCAGAGTATTAATTATTGCCTCAGATATTCCTTTTATATTTTAGTTCCACCATGTTACTTGTCTCATATTTTAGCTCTTGGTTCACAAGACTATATTCTCCAAGTTGAAGTTGAGCTTCTTGAAGAAGTTGGGTGAGATTAATGTGAAATAGTAATAATGTTTCTGGTGTGGAGTTCGCTATTGAGAAAATACTCCACACATATTTGATGATTTTCTAAAGTACAGAAGAAATGGAATTCTAGTAAAGGGCATAATTTTGTGTGCTTTTACTCTATGTAATATCTTAGGCTAGATGTTAAGGAAATGTAAATACAGAGATTTCCCTTATAAAGATCAAACTCTATTAAAGAACACCTGAAAAGTGAAAAATATGTATTGTTACGACTCCTTCATTTAATGAACATGAGCTAGTGATTTTATCTGTGTAGGCCAATGTATCTTTATTCTCTAAGAATAAAAATATGATGAGGTAGAGGAGAGAGGGGCTAAATAAAGCCAAAAATCCTTTCCGGCCTGGAAGTCCAATGAGAATCACTAGCAATATGTTTTTGGATAACACAGAAGGAAAAACCATTTGTGCACAGCGGAAATGTAATGGACTCCAATATAAATATTTTTTACGTTTGTTTTTCACTTTTTACTTTGAAATCAATTTGAACTTTCAAGGCTCAAAATAAGGCAAGGTTTTCCCATATAACCTTCACTTAGATTCTCCTAATGTTACAATTTTATTACATTTGCACTCCGTTTTTCACTTTTACTCCTTTCTCTTTCCCTCTTTTTTTTCTGAAGTGTACTTTATAGTAACAGAAAAATATTCTAGTTCCAAAACCAATCCAGGATCACATTTTGCATTTAGTTATCATAGCTCCTTAATCTCCTTTACTTTGAAAGTATTTTTGTTTCTCTTTTTTTCAAGGTCTTGACAATTTTGAAGAATAGCAAGGAGTTTTGTACAATGTCCCTCGGTTAATATGGTGTTTGCTTAGGATTATATTCAGGTTGTGCGCATTTGGGCAGAAATACCAGAGCAGTGATGTTTTGTTCTTTTTCATGCATCCTATCAGGAGGCACATGATCCTATTACACATATAACTAATTTTGATCATTTGAGTAAGACATTGTGTTTCTCCACCAAAATGTTTCTCTTTTTTTCTCTATGACTATTAATAATAAGTGTGTTGTGAGAAGGTATTTTGAGATTATGTATCATATTTATCATCATAATTTTGCTCACTAGTCTTACCATGAGGGAAATTTGATGTCAAATTTGATATATTATTCATATCACATAAAGTACAGTTATATACTTCAGATCTTCTAATCATGAATAAACCAATCCAATCAAGAAGTTGAGATAGCATTATCTCCTTCCATAGATTTAGATGGTCAAGAGTCCCATGGGTCATTCGACTCTTGATCGTCTAAGGGCTACACAGGCTGAGGAATATTTGAAGAGAAAACAGATAGTCTCTTAGGAATCTTAGCTCTTTAACAATTTTTTGCCACCTCATGTTTCAAAACTATTTCCCAAATGTATCACACTCGTGGAGTTTTTGTTTGTTTTGTTTTGTTTTTTACTTTTTTGCTTTGTTTTGTTATTGACTGGTCTTTTGGCTTGTATTATACAGAATATGATAAACCATTCTATGTAGATACTTTTTTATTTGAAAAATAAACTATACTTTTTGGAGAATGAAAATACATACTATATATATATATACACACACACATATATATATATGCATATATATACACACACATATATATACATATATATATATATACATACTATTGCATCACATTTTTGTCAATGTTGGTGATGCAGATGTTGATATATGAAGATGTAAATCTGTACATTACTTTAATTTACTAAAAAAGAAAAGCAAAACACTCTAATGCTTTGTTTACTGACTGATGGCAAAGATGAGATTTGATTTACATTACATTTTCTTTCTTTACTTTTAAAAATTATCATTTTCAAACATTAGCTGACAGCTCAAATATCTGTTAAGTATTTTATTAATGATATGAAGTTAGGAGTGAGCAGAATATTTATAATGGAAGATGCAGCGTGCCTCTTATGCATAGATTTTATGAACATCAATTACTCTGAGTAATAACATAAATGACCCTTCAAAAATATGGACAAGCCTAATCAAATAAAATTTAATTTAAAAGTAAAAGAACTAATCTGAACAATTATCCAGGAAACTGTATAAAAGTCAATCTATTTTTCACAAAGCATATGGCAAATCATTTATGTTTGTAAAGTGACAGCGAAGTTAAAAAGCTAGTTCATTTCCATTTCAACTGTTAAAATTAAGCTATTCTTAAAGCAACGTGTATATAAATATTAGTTTTGGGAAAGTGTGTTTTATAAAGTACATTAAAGCATAAAGTTAGATAAAGATCTTTCCTGACATCTCCTTGCACGTAACATAAGATGAT
This sequence comes from Sapajus apella, assembly GCF_009761245.1. Classification (NCBI taxonomy): domain Eukaryota; kingdom Metazoa; phylum Chordata; class Mammalia; order Primates; family Cebidae; genus Sapajus; species Sapajus apella. Next base: position 16,930,607 of record NW_022436960.1, on the reverse strand, counting down.
TCCTTTTCAGCCCTCTAAGGTAATCGCTAACTAGTAAAATAATTAATCACTGTTATTATTTTCAGGAGCTACTTGAAGAACTATTGGAAAAGCTGTTCAAAAATTTGAAACTGTAAGTGTGAGAGTTTTATCACATTTTTTTTTTTTTGGTATCACTGTATTTTATTTTCATTTTAGCATTTCCTTGAGACAGATAGAGGCTTTATTCCTTCGGGCTAGTTCCAATAGGTCTCTGGAGATTAATAGGTTTTAAACAAACATTTTTTTTTTTCATTTTAGGTTTTGGGGTACATGTGAAGAACATGCAAGATTGTTGCATAGGTACACACATGGTAGTGCGATTTGCTGCCTTCCTCCCCATCACGTATATCTGGCATTTCTCCCCATGCTATCTCTCCCCAACTCCCCACCCCCTGCTGTCCCTCTCTGAATTTGAATATTTGCTGTATTAATCTGGGTGTGCCAGAAAAAGAAAAACTAATAGGAGTTTATATATATGTGTGTGTGTGTGTGTGTGTGTGTGTGTGTATGTGTGGTTTGTATGTGTATGTGTGTGTGTGTATATATATATATAGAGAGAGAGATTGACTATAAAGCACAAGCCCATAGGATTTTGGAGGCCAAGAAGCCTCAGATATGTGTCAGCAAGCTGGAGGTGCAAGAGAGCCAATAATATAGTTTCAGCCAAGTCTGAAGCCCTGAGAATCAGGAGAATCAAGTGGGTAAGATTCAGTCTGAATCCAAGTCTGAAGGCAGAGTTAAAAAAAAAAAAAACAACAACACCAACAATGTCCTCACTTGAAAACAAGCAAGGAAAAATAATTTTTCTTACTCAGCCTTTTCTATTCAGGCCTTCAAATGATTGGATGAGGGCCATCCGTATTAGAGAGAAATATTCTCACAGACATACCAAGAAATAATATTTGATCAATCTGGGCACTCCTTGGCTCAGTCAAGTTGGTGAAAAGAATCAATCATCTTATTTGAATTCAGTATTTATTTGGAATTAGAGAGAGAACATATTTGGAAGCACGTAAAGTATGGAGGGTTTATTGAAGGTTAAAATGGAAATATCTTGCAGGCTTTCCAAAAGAGTTCACAACTTTGAAGAGAATTTCTAACGAACCTCAAATTTTGTGAAGCATTTTCCCAGAAGTTATGACTGATGTTTCAAAAACACTTGTGACTACTAAGAAAAGAGTAAAGAAAGAGATAAAGTAGTCTCAAAGTGGGTCTCTGTGGGTGTCAAGCCACGTTTGATCCATGAGCAGGTAAAATCTAAGCCTTCTGTGAAAGTAGGGAAAATTGAGAAGAGACCTGATGAAAAAGAACACAGAGTTTCACAATCACAGAGTCGGTCTAGAATGTCAGAGGGGTGGGGAGCTCTAACTGTGAAAACAACATTCATGGTGTGGTATACAAACCGTCCTGACAATAGCTCAGTATTTTGTTCAGATAGAAAACAATGGAGTGAACCTACATTTTCTAGTTCAATATTATAGTTTCAAACAATACACTTCAATTTGACATTCACAGCTGTTTTCCAATTTCTTAAAGATTGGTTGATAGGGTGTGTTTTTATAAAATTAGCTTTCACCAAATAGATTTGGGAAGAAAGCAAATGTTTTCAAATATAGCAATTCACAAGAGAAACAAATAAATACAAGTGACTCTTTTGTAATATGGAAACAAAAGAAAAGCAAAGTCCCTGATAACCAAGAACGGGAAAAGAAAAAAGACTAATTTTGCATTTTAATTTATTTTGCTAAGGCCTGAAATGATTTTAGAGATTGATAAAATTTCTTTAAAAATATATTAGGATGGCAGCAAGAAAAAATTTAAAAAAATTTCACACACACATATATACACTCTGAAAGAGAAAAGTTAAACCCATCCCAGGTTTTTTTGTGAAAGAAATTATGTTTTCTTGTGGTTTTTCATTGGAAATCTAAAATAATATGCACACATTAAAAAACTAAAAATGCTTATGACAACATTCTTGAAAAGAGATGTATAAGATCAATGTATTTGCCTCCTCTGATTTTTCCTTGATGTCATTATTATTTTTTTCTCTCGATGTATTTTTGCATAAGGAGGAAAAGAAAATAAACTTGTTATTGGAGGGACAAAATCAAAAGCAAATACTTTCAGTCAAGTTCTAATATACTAGGCTTGGGATGATTAAGTCACTAATAAATTAATGATAAATTGGCCTACCTGTTTACCCATGTTCAAATCAGTGGGGAATGTTTTTCATCATGTTTATCAGAATAAGTTCCCGCTCATTCAAGAGACAGCAATGTGTCGTATCAACCCCCTTCAATAATACTCATTCTTCCATAATTCCATTTAGAATATAGCTCATCAAGTAATTTTTAAGTAGATAAATCTTGAAGACAAAAATGGGTTTATAAATGTTAGATTTCTGATAAGGGAGCAGAAAAATATAAAGAGAGAAGGAGGTATAATTAATTATAATTGTATACTTCATACATTACACCAAGATAGTTTCTGAGAGACGTTTAATATTTGCTAAACAAAATCATACCATTATGAACTTTGATTTCATACATGCTTGAGAGAGAATGAAAACAAAATAATTATTTTCCAAATTACTAACCTATGAATTCTTTTTCTTCAGGACTGAGGTAAAAATTCCACAGTTCATAATATTCAGTGAAATTACAAAGATAGGAGAAGGGAATAGGATCTAGACTGTGAGTCCTTGAGCCCAGGAGGTCCGCTGAATTTAGATGGATCAAGCTGCTTGGTTGGACTTCCTACATAATACGTGGTGAAGAGCTAAATATGTTGTAGCTTTTACATGATGATTTTATTCAAGAACTTTTGAGAACTTAGGGTAAAGTTTATATTAAAAAAAATAAAGATTGGAAACTAAAACATGTTGAAAAAATTCTATTCAATTTGTCTTCAAAAATATTAGAGCTATTTTTAATGTTATTCTAGAATATTTTCTTTCCAGAAGCTAATCTAAAAAATGATGCCAGCTCTCACGATAGTAATAGAAACTTGCAATTTTCTTGTTTCATTTTTTTACCTTTTTTCCTCTCTTTTTAAAAATGAAGTGGAGGGATGTCTCTATAATTTTGTTCACATGACTTGATGCATAACAGATACTGTTGATCTTTTAATACACACACGCACACACACATATAACTTGAATATTTAGAAACTTTATCTGTGCTAACAACTTTGGAAAAAGTATCCCAGTTTACCATTTTGAGTTGCCATCATACAGAAATTAAAAGCCATATTGGTCTAGAAACCTTAAACTTATGTGTTTTTTTCCATTTGTGTTGAGTCTGGCAGACTCTGGCCAAAGACGGATGAACAGAGTTTGCAGACACAGATATTTTGCCTGTGCGTGCAGCTAGAAGACAGCATGCTTAGCACAGCAGATGAGAAAGTGCACTCCCTTTTACCAGAGACTCTCGCATTTATATAGTATAGATTTAATGACAAAGGCCTGGCTCAAACACCACTTGTGGGTAATTAACATTATCTGTCAACCCTCCAGTACGGGGCAGTCCTGTGCAAGGATGATCAAAGGTTGGTTTCTGGAGAAGCAGGTAAACAAACTTAGCTAGATAAATTCCTTTTCACTCCCTTGTTATCTGCCCTCTGCCATTAGCTCAAGGTAAGAGGATTAGGCTGCCTTCAGCTATAACCCTTTCGCCAAGCTTTTGCAAAACCTTCCAGCTTTCCAAGAAGGTTTAAGTCTTTCCTATAATTTTTCCCACCACCCTGACCAATCTCCTACACATTTCTACTGAGGTAACATACTCTATAAAATATGTAAGCTCTTATATACATAGATTTGATGATGGAAACTAATATTTTCTAAATAATGAAAACAAAACTAAACTAGCCTAAATATATCCTCAATGAGACTCCCCTCACCACCTCCAGCATTGTAAACACCATAGTTTGTGTCACCATCAACTCTAACCTGGATCCTTGCAACAGCAGCCTCTCTAAGTCTTCCTATTCGCACCTAAGTGCTTTGAGTAATGAGTGAAAATACGAGTGACATTGTGTCACTTTTCTGCTCAAAACTTTTCAGTTTTTCATTGCTATCAAAGTAAAAGACAAAGGTCCCCCAAAGGCTCAAAAAGACCTCTACAATCTGGCTTTCCATGATCTCTTGCTTGCATCAACTGTCTCTCCCGTCCTCTCTCACTCCAGCTTCACTGGCCTTATGTTGTTTTCCAAAAAATACAAGCACACACCCGCCTCAGGGCCTTTGCATTTGTTGTTTGCTCTAATACCAAAAAGTCACATGGCTCACTATTCCATTTCTTCTAGTTCTCTGCTGAAATTTTATATTTGTAAGAACTTTCCTGATTTCCCTATGTAACACAGTAGCCACTGCTCCCTTTCTGTCTCCTGCTATTTCTCTTAGCACTGTCTCATTTTTCCTACTAGAAAGCAGGCTGCAACAAGGTGGGGACATTGTTTTGCTTACCTTCTAGTACTAATAACAGTGCCTGACCCATGGCAAGGGTTCAGTAGATAGTAAATAAATGAATGAAGATACAAATAAATGAATAGACGAATGGATACAGGAATAAAGATCTATCTTCTAAGTATACTACCTTTTTTTAGCTGTGTATATAAGAAATATTTTAGCTGTGTATATAAGAAATATTTTATCAAATTGCATTTTCGATATGTGCTGTTAATTGTATGTCATTTATACCTTAATAAAGGTATAAAAACAGTAAACATTCAAAATTTTGTATATAGGTGGAATTCATCATGCTATTTTTAGGTGGTGACTTGTTACATGAATTGAATCAATTAACCAATTAACTTATTATTTTTTTATTATCTTTTCTAAGGAGTAAACTTTAGGTGAAATGTTACCTCACACAGCCACAAACGTAATATTCTTTGTCAGTAGATCCTATCATTAGCTCTGACACCACAGAGTTTGATACTAGAGTCTTTCTGACAGCAAGCACACTTTCTGGTCTTCACTGGCAGTAATTCAAACAGAAACGTAAAAGACACAAAATAAAGTTAGAGATAGCAGCTAACATTTCAATAATTTTCTTCTTACTAGAATCAAAAGCAGGGTTTAATTTAACTTTCAGCCTTCCTATTTTTTCTTTCAAGCAGGATATGTTTGAGTTTATTCTTTAAATGGATAAAAAAGCACCTCTTTGAAACTGCAAAATAGTATTGGACTTTAAGGGGTGCAGTTGATTGGATCGTGTCTGATTGATCAGAAAGATGAAAAAAAATTCTGTTCTGTTGTGTTTTAGGGTTTATGAGTTTGTTCACATACATAACATTATTTAAGTCTTTCTAGGATTTTGGGAGATGTTATTCTTGCTTTCTAATCAAGTAGCTAAGACATGGAGAAGTGAATGACATCCTCATGGTCAAAGAGGTGTCAAGTGTGGCTAAAACTGAGACCCCTGACTTCTCTCCTTGATGCAGGACAACACTGATAAAATACCATCATGTATCCCTGTCCTAATCAGAAATTCTTAGCAGAAGTTCAATTTTAGGACAGTTCCTAAAAAATGGGAAGGTTGAGTGGAGAGCGACAGTGGCTTATCTTAGGTGACCTGGTTTGTTCACCCATAAAAATCACCGAAGGAGGAAGAGATAAAGGCTTGAAATGTAAAATGGAAAGTGGGCTCAGCATAAATGCAAGCCCTGGGCACTGAGAAAAATGAGTGGCAGGCAGCCAACAGGAACTGCTAACTTAACATCTTTTGAGAGTGGAATGAGATTCAGAAGTCTGCTCCCAACCTGTGTGGATATTATGCCAAGGAGCATTCTAATAGCCGGGCACTCTGAATGCAGCTATCTGCTGGAATTTTAAGATCACCTAGAGAGAGAAGAAAACATTTTTATTGTACGTCCCAAGACTAAAAAGCATGAAGATAAATTAAAAATAATAAAAATAAGTGAAAACTCTACAATGTTTACAATAGTAATCAATACATAGATAAGGAAGGACAAGAGTGAGACTGCTAAATTTTATGACAAATTATATTGATAAGGTTTCTGTCACATTGGTCTCTTGATATGCAACCATTTCAGGTACACTAGAATTTGAATAGCAAGAAAACAAGAAAGGTGTCTTTGGTAACAAGCTATTATAATATTGTTTCAAGATGGGCAACCCTGTAAATATACTGTTTTAGGAATTATTTTCCCAGGGAATGAATGGGATAAAGACAGATTTACCAGGTGACTTTGATGTTTAGTTTCCCTTTATTATTGCAATTGCGATTGTTATTTTTAATAACTAACAGCATTCAGCTATCTTCAGTATATTTTCCTTTTGGGAAATAGCCTAAGGAGAAAAGTAGGAAAGATGAGAAAAAAATGTAAAGTTATAAAAACAAATAGTATTTCTCTGAGTACTTTTTTCAGACTTTAGTTTTTCAGCTGCCTAAAGTTATTTTGAAACTATAAGATAAACAAATTTTCTATCAGTTTGTGATTTTACACTCAATGTACTAAAAATATTTCGTTAATGAATCATCTGATTTATTGTTTCTTCATCTTAGTTCTACTTAACTGATAATCTTAGAAGAAAACACTTGAAGATGTAAGAAAATGATTAAGTAGTTTATTGAGTCAGCCTAAGAATAACAGAACAGAGAAAACTGACGTTTAGTTGATAAGTGAATTTATTTGCCAACAAATCTATCTGTCCTGGCAAAAAGTTTGAATACTGAAGGCGCTTAAAAATATTTTGTTCTCAATCAATTATCCCAATTAATAGTACTAAAAAACACATGATTTGTGATTACTGAGCATTTAATCAATGGTTTTCTTTGAAATACTTAGAAGCAATATTCTAAATCTAACTTCCTTAAAAAGTTTTATATTAAAATGTAATCTTGTACATAGAGTGACTAACAATATCAGCTATAGTGTCTCAAAATCATACAATGTTAATATTGTTAAATGCATAGTCCTTCATTCAATCAATGAAATTGTCTCTCCCATTCAGCCTTAATTCATTTCTTTCACTGTTTCACTTATAAGCTTGAAAAAATTACGTTTTAAAAAATCAAATGTGGAGAAAGTGTACTCTGCCTTTGAAATCTACTCTCAAGGCTAATAAATAATTACAACATGATTTGATAAATGCTGTAAAGATTTCTGGTACTGGCCGAGCGCGGTGGCTCAAGCCTGTAATCCCAGCACTTTGGGAGGCCGCGCGGGTGGATCACGAAGTCAAGAGATCGAGACCATCCTGGTCAACATGGTGAAACCCCGTCTCTACTAAAAATACAAAAAATTAGCTGGGCATGGTGGTGCGTGCCTGTAATCCCAGCTACTCAGGAGGCTGAGGCAGGAGAATTGCCTGAACCCAGGAGACGGAGGTTGCGGTGAGCCGAGAACGCGCCATTGCACTCCAGCCTGCGTAACAAGAGCGAAACTCCGTCTCAAAAAAAAAAAAAAAAAAGATTTCTGGTACTAAGTAAGATCTAATATAGAAAAACTATTCCTGTCGGTAGGAATATAGCAAAAACAAACAAACAAACAGAAAACAAACAAACAAAATCGACTCCTTCAAAGAAACTGTGTTTAACGTGAACTTTGAAGAGTGAGTAGAAGTTTTCCAAGCTAACAGGGAATGTGGGGAAAAAAAATCCAGACAGAGGAAAAGAAAAATAACAAATAGAAATGAACTGATCTTCAAGTAAATCAACATTTACCTGGGAATAGTGATTGATTAACTACGATTTTAGAGTGGCCTACTTTTTTTCCCAAGCTGGTGTACACTGTGATCTGTCAAAACTACACACATTTAAGAACAACAGAACTTGAAGGAATGTCTCCATATTTCTATACCACTGTGAAGATAGCACAGTATAAATGTGCATGGAATATTTATGTAACTGGGGTTTAAATAATTGCTGGGGATTGATATTTATTCAGCCTGCAACTAATGCAAAAATAAAATTTGGCAAAGTCTGTTCTATTTTAAATTCATCTCTTAGCCCAATTAACATCCAAGTTGGATTTACCTTCAAGAACGGGAGTTGCTGAACTAGGACTGGTGTGTCAAACCTGGACTGCTGCCTGCCTTTGTAAATGAAATGTATTGGAGCATAGTCATGCCCATTCCTTTGTGTATTGCCTCTAACTACTTTGTGATATAACATCAGAACACATTTGAAGAGACAGAGGTTGTATGGAATGCAAAACCTAAAATATTACTATTTGGCCCTTTAGAGGAAAAGTTTGCCAGTCCCTACACTAGATAATCTGAAGCAATAATTCCATTTCATATGTTCTGAGAGGAAAAAAAGCATGACAAAATACTTACTTATAAACAGCATAATAATACACATGGGTCTCTTTATATTCATATGTATGCAACTATTCATCTCGTTATACATACACACACATGAACTCTAACCCCCACCCACCCCAAAACCTAAGTACTTTTAAATTTCTAGATTTTAATGATCTTTAATACAGGCATACCTCATCTATGATGTGTTGCTTTATTGTGCTTCACAGATACCTTTTTTTTTTAAGCAGATTGAAGGCTTGTTTTGAGACTGTGTTGAGCAAATCTGTCAGAGCCATTTTTCCAAGAGTTTGTCAAAACCACATGCATTGATAATTCTCACAATATTCTCACATTTTGATAATTCTCACAATATTTTAAAGTTGTTCCTTATTATATCTGTTATGGTGAACTGTAATCAGTGACCTTTGATATTAATATTGTAATTATTTAAAGGGGCCATGAGCTATGCCCATTAAGACAGCAAGGGCAATTTCTCAATGTCCTATGTATTCTGATTGCTCCACCAGCCACCTGTTGCCCTATCATTCTCTCTCTCCTCAGGCTTCTCTTTTTCCTGAAACACAATATTAAAATTAGGCCAATCAACACATTATAGTTACCTCTACATAGTCAGATAAAAGAAAGAGTGCACATCTCCCACTTTAAAACAGAAGCAAGAAATAACTAAGCTTAGTGGAAAAGCCATGTCTGAAGTTGAGAGGAGTAGAATGGTAGGCATTAGCACCAGTTAGCCAAATTGTGAATGCAAAACACAGTTCATGTGGGAGATTAAAAGTCCTACTCCAATGAACCCATAAATGATATGAAAGTGAAAAAGCCTTATTGGTGATGTGAAGAAAGTTCTAGAGGTTTGGATAGAAGATCAAATCAGCCACAACATTTCATTAAGCCAAAGCCTAATCCACAGCAAAGCCCTACCTTCAATTTCGTGAAGGCTGAGAGAGGCCAGGAAGCCGCAGAAGAAAACTTTCAAGCCAGTAGAGGTTTAGCTCACAGTTTAAGGAAATGAGCCATCTCCATAACACAAAATTGTAAGAAGCAGCAGCAAGTGCTAATGGAGAAGCTGCAACATGTTATCCAGAAGAACCAACATAATTGATGAAAGTGGCTACACTAAACAGCAGATTTCAATATATTAACTAGATGAAATAATTTTCTACTAGAAGAAGATAACATCTAGGACTTTCATAGCTAGAGAAGAGGAATCAGTGCCTGGCTTTAAAGCATCAAAGGACAGAATGACTCTCTTGTTAGGGGATAACGTAGTTGGTCACTTTAAGTTGAAGCCAATGCTCATTTACCATTCTGAAAATCCTAATGCCCTGAAGAGCTTTGCTAAATCAACTCTCCTTGTACTCTGTAAATGAAACAATAAAGCCTGGATGACAGCACATCTGTTTACAGCATAGCTTACTGAATATTTTAAGCCCACAATTGAGACCTACTACTCAGAAAAAAAGATTCTTTTAACTGCTCATTGACAATGCACCCAGTCACTTGAGAGCTCCAATGGAGGTGTGCAAGGAGATTAATGTTGTTTTCCTGCCTGCTAAGGAAACATCCATTCTGTACCTCAAAGATTAAGGATTAATTTTGACTTCCCAGTATTATTATTTAAGAAGTACATTTAGTAAGTCTGTAGCTCCCACAGATAGTGATTTCTCTGATGGTTCTAGGCAAAGTGAATCAACAATCTTCTGTAAAGGACCTACCATTATGGATGACATTAAGAACATTTGTGATTAATGAAAAGATGTCAAAATATTAACATTAACAAGAGGTCAGAAGAAGCTGATTCCAGCCATCATGGATGACTTTGAGGAGTTCAAAATTTCAGTGGAAGAAGTAATTGCAGATGTGGCAGAAATAGCAAGAGAACTGGAATTAGAAACGAAAATGTGACAGAATTGCTGCAATCTCAACATAAATACTGAACAGATGAGGAGTTGCTTCTTATTAATGAGCAAAAGAAAAAAAAAACAATTTTTTGAAATGGACTCCATTGCTGGTAAAGATACTGTGACCATTGTTGAAATGACAAAAGATTTTAAATATTACATAAACTTACGTAATAAGGAAATAAGCCATTAGCATAATATAAAGCACTGCTTGATAAAGCAGTGGCCGGCTTTGAGGGGACTCACTCCAAGTATAACTTCCAAGTAGAGCTTGAAAGAACTTCTACTGTGGGTGAAAAGCTAACAAACAACACTGCATGCTACAGAGAAATTATTATTGAAAGGAAGAGCCAATTAATATGGCAAACTTCATTGGTTGCCTTATTTTCAGAATTGCCATAGCCTCCCCACCCTTAAGCAACAACCACTCTGATCGAGTCAGCAGTCAACAATACCCTCCCAACAAGATACCCCACCAACAGAAAAAGTACAACTTGCTGAAGCCTCAGATGGTTGTTAACATTTTGCAGCAATAAATTATTTTTAATTAAAGTATAACATTGGTTTTAGACATAATGCTATTAATACATGCTTAATCGATTACAGTATTATGCAAGCATACATTTTTTATAGACTGGAAAACCAGAAAATTCATGTGATTTGCTCTGTTGAGCTATTTGTTTTATTGTGGTACTCTAGATCAAACCTATAAATCTTTGAGGTATGCCTGCATTTCCCTTTAGATGTAGGGACTTATTATATTTAAATAGGTTTCAAAAATTTGCAAATTTATTGAAATTACAAATTATTGAGCTACTGGAGGAATAGATTAACAAGTCCCTTTCTTTTCCTTTTTTCCTTTCTTCTTTTTCTTTCTTTCACTAGTTTAAGTTTCATGGATCTCATGCAGTTTACTTTTGTACTGAAAAGTATTCCTGCCTTTTCTAAGGGCTAAAGGAAACCTAAATACGTAGTACATGGTTACTGAGTATCCCAACACTTGATTTCTAGGACTCTGTGTCTCCAGAAATAACAATCACTGAAACTAAATTTAGTTCAAGGAGTTTTGAACTTTTGTGACTTATTATAATGTTAAATGAAGAAGGGGTTTAAGTAGAGGTACGTTCTGGTAGCTTTATGCAAGGAAAGGAAACGGATAAACATTGGGAAGGAATAAGCTTGAGAAATTGGCTTGAACACTCAAAGGTGTAAGAGAGATTCTGCTTTACTAACTCACTGGTTTTTAAAAGCAACATGGAAGAGAACAAACACATCTGTAAAGTATTAATACAAAATAAATGTATATTTAATGTAAAACAGTTATGTTTATTATATATCAAATAAGAACTTCACCAGTATTCAAACCCTACATTTCAGTTACATTGTTTTGAAATTAGAGATGCCTCTTAAGTGCCTATTAACATTACTTCTAAAGTCCACACAGATGCAGAGTCATGTGACCAAGAAGATGTGCCTTTAAGCATGTAAGTAGACGGTCTTAGAGGTGGAGTGGGGTAGGGTCGTTTCAAAGAAGGGATAAGAAAGGCTAAGTGGTCCTTGGTCTCTTTTCTTAACAAGGATCCATGTGCAGGGGGTGGAAATCTAGCAAGGCTTCCCAGCTGTCACTGTTTCTGAGACTTCTGGATCAGGTCTAGTTGTACACTCTCTGCAGCATTTCTGGTGTCAGAGAACAAAATCTGGGGACCTGTAAGACTGATTTTGTATGTGATGCTAACTTGAGTTTAATGTTACGAGATTAAGCTGGCCCTACTATTGCCAGTAGCTCTGGGAAGTCATGAGTGTTACAGTATAAGTTCAAGACATTTAACGAATTATTGCAGAAAGCTTTAAAGAATTTTCAGTTTAAACTATATTCTGGACCAAACATGAGACTGAAACACATAGTTCCAAGAAGATCCTTTAATTGAATGTAGCAATGAGTTAGATGTGTATCTCAGAAAATAATTATGATGTTTTTGATCAGCTGCTTTAAAGTAAAATCACGTGTTACTCTCATATGTATTGTTGGCCCATATGCAGTAACAGAAATTGAAAATGAGACCAACCAAGTAAGTGTCAATCACTAATGAGAAAGGCTTTGATTAGTATTTTTGTCTTATTTTGTGTTTGATCTCTGAATCTCACCAGGAATTGCTACAAACGCTTAACAGAGGCCACATAGTCATATTTAAAGATAGACTGTAAAAATCCTCTGTCTGGGATGCACCCCTACTCTTAAGGTTCATATGACAAATGTAGCCCAGTTTATCTTCCTTATGATAAATTCAATTATTGCACTAATAAGCTTTTGCAAAGAAGCACTGATTATTAAAATATTGTGTATTTTGGACCACATTTAATTCAGCTTCGCTCTTCAAATTTCTAGTATTTTCTCATCCACAAACATAACTGCAAAAATGGATTCTCTGCCAATGTTTCTGTTTAACACCATCTAACAAATCACCTGTATGTTAGTTTATAACTAATAAAAAGAAGCTATTTTTGTTTGTCATTTTTGCTTGACTTATCATTGTATCATCATCATTGGAAAAAAGCATTTCTAGCACTGACCTGTGTGTGAGACTAACCTAGAACTATTAAGGAATGCACATATAAGGTCGTATAACTTTTTCCTTCAAAAAGGTATCGCACTTTACATCTCCTACTGAGTCTTTAACTGTCAATAACTAGGAACTTACTCCAATAAGGCAGTTCTTGCCCTGGACCTCTTTTTAGTAGTTGAGTTCAATAAATTATTTTTACTATCTTCAAAAAGGGTAAATTTTTGTCCTTTAATATGTACTTTATAATGGTTCCCTTGAGGGCATATAGACATGAGATCAGAGTCACAGGGCATCCTATTCCTGGAACCTAAACCTAGTCACTCTACATACAGGCTGTGTGGTCTTGATCTTGCCCCAACATCCCCCAGTTTCACTAGCGTCACTTGAAAAATTACAACATGAACATTAGCCCATAGAGTGTAGGGTGTCATACAGGAGGAAAAATACATGTGGAAATAGTTTAATATAGTGGCCAGTTTCTAACCTAGGTAATTATGTGTCAGGTTTAATCATCCTAAGTCAACCTGGGTAATTTATGGTAGGTTCAGTAATACTAATATTGAATAAAAGGTGCTTATAATTCTTGAATTGTCTTATAAATTAGAAGAACTTTTCGAGAGTAATCCACAAAACAAATTGCATCACTGGATCAAGTATATGGACATCTAAGATCATGATACTAAAAGACATAACATGGGTTACAATTATCCTGTCGATTCACTGGTTAATACGCTATATTTTAAAACTTTTAGTTACAACTTCTATGTGCTGCTCAAGAGAGAGGTTGCTCTGCCCTCTTGGAGCTGCTAATCTAGAAAGGACTTAAACAAATTCAAAATGTTTAATGAAGAAGTTGGGTGTTTGTCCTGACTTTATGTATTTTGAGACACCAGAAATGAGGAATACGTAAGAGAATATTTGACTCTTGACATGACAGTTTCATAAATTTTTAACAGCCATTTTAGACAGTGTTTTTGAATTCCATTTTACCGTAAATTTTACTGTAGTGTGTTGCTTTTCTCTAGACACCTTGACAGTTCATTACAAGTGGAAAATTCTCCCACCCTCTCTAATGGGTAGTCATAGCACAATTTACCTTAACACACTGTAGTCCTATCACTGTTGACATTCTTTCCTGCTATTTTTAAAGTTCTCTGGTCATAGAGGTTGCTTTTTATTTGCTTAACTCTCTGGGAAACATGCACTTAAACCATAAAAGCCTCTCTTCTAAACAGAGCCTCACATTGCTACCTTTGCCAAAGCCTAGGAGGGATTTATCATGGTGCTACATCATGCATTTGAATAGGAGCTGACATAGATATATAATATGGTTTAGCTGAAGCGGTTGATGTTGTCTGAATATTAACTCTTGACCTAGGAAGCTCTGAAGTAATGAAAGGGGGATACATTTGCATGATTTGTGCCATAAGCAATATTTATAATGTAAAAGGGATTTAAAGATTAATACATTCCCAGAGCAACACATGAAAGAGACAGGAAAGGTTACTCGATGATAATCCAAATGTTCTATTTATTTGCAGTGCTTTCATCTGAAAAATTTTCTTACATTTATTTGTTTTTTATACCCCCATTAATTTAGGATACAAAAAAGACAGTGATTTCTTCCTAAGTTCAAAATATTTGCTGCAAGATTAACCCTTTTAATTAAGGAGAGGAGACACAATGCTACTTGAAGAGATCATTGATTGCTTCTCATTAGTTGAATGGCCTACGGTACTTTGTAAGTTCTTAGGGCATTAACTCCTTGTTTTGAAAATCAAATATCTTGAAATATTTTCCACAAAATATTTTGTCTAATTGTCAATTGGTAGAAAAAGAAACTGATGCTGAAGCCCCTAAACTATAAAATCGCAAAGTTCAATTATTGAAGTCTGAGATTGATATCACTCTGAAAGGCCTTAGAGTAATTTCTTAGGAATTACTTGTCCTGCACATGTAACTTTCTGTCCAATGATATAGAAAGTTTTCAAAATGGCTTAATACTAAGTGCTTTCCTTTCCCATTCTTTCCCTTTGTTTCTTAAAAACCAAATGACTCTAACGTAGCAGGGGGACTCAACCCTGGAAGCAGGACTCAGATATCTGACCACATTGATGACTAGCTAAAACAAGGACAGGGCAGAAGCCACTCTTCATAAGACTTGGCCACCAGGGTGCCCCGTCAAATTGCCATTGTGACAGCAACACCAAGAAATTATTGCCCCTTTCCATGGCAATGGCCCAACAACCTGGAACTTACTACACTCTGTAAGAAATATCTGCATAATTTGTCCCCTCCTTGGCATACAATTAAAAGTGGATATAAATACAAGTGCATAGCTGCCTCTGAGCTGCTACTTTGGGCACACTGCCTATGGGGTAGCCCTGCTTTGCAAGGAGCAGGACCTTGGCTGGTACTGTACACTGCCACTTCAATAAAAGTTACTAACACCACCAGCCTGCCCTTGAATTCTTTCTTGGGCAAAGCCGAGAACCGTCCTGAGTTGCATTAGTCTATTCTTGGATAGATATAAAGAACTACTTGAGACTGGGTAATTCATAAGAAAAGAGGTTTTGTTGACTCACGGTTCTGCAGGCTTTACAGGAAGCATGGCTGGGGAAGCCTTGGGAAACTTACAATCATGGTGGAAGGGGAAGCAGGCACAGCTCACATGGTGAGAGCAGGAGAAAGAGGGCAAAGTGGGAAGAGCTACCTGCTTCCAAACATCCAGACCTCATGGGAACTCACTCACTGTCACGAGAACAGCAATGGGGAAGTCCACCCCTATGATTGAATTACCTGCCACCAGGTCCCTCCTCCAACACTGGGGATTGCAATTTGAATAACGTTTGGGTGGGGACAGAGAACCAAACCATACCACAGGCTAAGCCCCAGTTTTAGGCCTTGCTTGCTCGACAACAACTCCAGGTACAGTGTAAAAATTGAAAACTTGAATGGAAAAGCATTCAAATGTGGGTTCAAGAGAAACCAAGAAATAAATCTGTGGGCCTGGCATGGTGGCTTACACCTGTGATCCCAGCACTTTGGGAGACCGAAGCAGGCAGGTCATCCGAGGTTAGGTCTTCGAAGCCAGTCTGGCTAACATGGTGAAACCCCATCTGTACTAAAAATACAAAAAATTAGCCAGGCATGGTGGCAGATTCCTGTAATCCCAGCTACTCATAAGGCTGAGGCAGGAGAATTGCTTGAACCTGGGAGGCGGAGGTTACAGTGAGCTGAGATCATGCCACTGCACTCCAGCCTGGGCAACAGAGCAAGACTCTGTCTCAAAAAAAAAAAAAGAAAGAAAGGAAGAAAGAATTAGTTGGTTTTGATATCTACATATATTCTGATTTTAATTCCTGTGGCAAATTGATGATATACCTGTGTCTGTGCACTTCTTAAACAATTGAAGCTAATTCAAAAGTAAGGGACTCTGTCAGTCAAACATTCGATTACTTTATGGTGCCAAATTGCATTCCCGGAAGCTATGAATGGTATGACTGGCCTCAGCATCAGTGCTGCCACATCAGCTCACACTCTTGCTTTCCCATCGTAAGTCTTCTTGCATAGTTTTCTTTCTTTCTCTCTTTTTTTTTGGCAGATGGTATCTCAATCAGAAAAGAATTCTGGATATTATGACTTATTTCATAATATTCCTTTCAGGCAAAAGTGAAGAAATTTATTCTCCCTTATCTCATGCCTCATGAAGCATGGCCTAATATTACTTCTATTGTACAAATAAGGGAACTCATTTAAAAAATACAGCCAAGTAATATAAGAAATAAGGCAGGCCAGAGCCAGAGATCTCCCAATTCTGAAATTTTTCTTCCATATTGAAACAGTAATTTTTCTCTGAGATCAAATGCAGAATGGTGAAGACAAATTAAGAAAAAAATTTTATTTTCTCCTTACAGGCAAACAATATATATTGTAAAAAATAATTGACTAAAGATTTTATTTGGTTCATTGATAGAAATGTTAAAAGCAGTTAAGGTTTACATATAAAATGTAAAGATGTTTTCAACCATTCATAGTTATCATAGCAAATTAAATGGATACAGATTAAATTGTTTCACAAGAATAATGGCCTTGACGTCATAATCAAAAGTCTATTTTTCCCCATACAGTCTCTGTTTCATCCTAGTAGCTTTGCACTGTAGCATGCTTATTGATGTTGATGAAGATCCATTTTCAGCTGAGCACTATGGACTCATTGGATAGGTCTCATTGGATAGGTGTCTCAGTCTCATTGACCTAGACAAATTCATAATCCCTCTATTTTGTTTTCTTCACACCTGATAATATATGTTGTAACTAAAGTTCCCAGCCACAGAGCCATTCAGGGCTCAGTTTCAGTACTGAGGCTCCATTTTCTAGCTGTTTGTTGAGTAGGTTACTACCCTCTGCTTAAAGACTGTGTATATTCATTGCAGCCCTGTGTACGAGAGCAAAGACCTAGAACCAACCCAAATGCCCATCAATTACAGACTGGACAAAGAAAATGTGGTACATATACACCATGGAATACTACACAGCCATAAAAAACGATGAGTTCGTGTCCTTTGTAGGGACTTGGATGAATCGGGAAGCCATCATTCTGAGCAAACTGACACAAGAGCAGAAAACCAAACACCACATGTTCTCACTCATAGGTGGGTGTTGAACAATGAGAACACGTGGACTCAGGGAGAGGAGCATCACACACTGGAGGCAGTTGGGGGGGTAAGGGAGGGACAGCGGTGGATGTGGAGGGTGGGGAACGATAACAAGGGGAGAAATGCTGGATATAGGACACACCTAAAGTAAAATTAAAAAAAAAAAAAAAGACTGCTTGTTGGGTAGTAACTTCTCCAGTGAACATTCGTTGTTAAATAAGGGTAACATTGTTCTTGTACCACAGAATTATTGCCAGGATTTGCATAATACAATGGGAAAATCCTTGCTACACAGTAAGTGGTCAAAATGTTTGATACTCTATCACTACTTTTGCCACATCTCCCAATGTCCTGCAGCAAGTGTAAAATAGTTTATATTGCAAGATAGGAACTGGGTCAAAATAAGGACCTCTGCAAAGCTTTATCTTACCACCCCACGGCATGAGATTTCTTCCTTCTGATAATAATCATGACTATTATTTGCTCATTAATTTACCATTGACTTGTATTGTCATCATATATATATGTGCGTGTGTCCTATCACGCCAACTCTGCAGAAAGTATTTGAAGCAAATTGTCTGTACTTTTAAATCTATGTAAATAATACAACGCATTGTGTTTGACTCTGATAGATTATCAGAAAGTATTTTATTGAAAGAATAGGCTATTTACATAAAGTCAGGTGGCCTTATTTCCAGCCATGCTTCTTAGGCTCAGTAAACTACTTTTTTTTAGGCAAGTCGCTTGATCGTTTCAAGCAATATGGCCCTCATTTGTAAAATTGTAACCCAGTAACAAAAACACTTATGATTATGAATAATGATTTATTTTTTTGAATCATACAAGATAATGCAGATGAAAATACTTTAAACTTTAAGTGTGTGCAAAGTTAAGAAGTTAAAGATCTAACCTGAAAATAAGAATGAGAGCCAGCTCTCACCGTGATGTCTCAATGCATAAAAACATTTAGTTGCATTTATGTACTTGCAATGACAATATGATTTTGAAAATCCACCTGAATACAATACTTTACAGATGGATATGATCTGCTAATAAGCAATAGCTACTGTTAGTGCTATCCTATGTCTCCTGAAGTCTACTGTTAAATAGCAAGCAGGTATATGTGTAAATGGAAAGGAAATCAGCATGGAAAGGTAATTACCTGCGTGAATGCCATGTTGCCAACACCACAGATCCCCATTAGGAATTAGGAGGTCAGAGTGAAGAACTGAAGGGGGATGAGAATAATTTTTGTTATTTCTTCACTCCCAGATCGACCTTTCACTCTCCTGGAAGAACAGTCTTGAAATCCAACCTTCCTTCTAGGATTATAATAAACATAGACAAGGTTTGTTTCCATTTCTTTCAGAAGCTGAAGTGAGAAATGTTGAAATACCACATGAAAGACCTTGCTCATAGTATTTCCACCTGAGTCTGGAGGCTGAAGTGCTGAAAATTCTCACAAGGGATCCAGACTTCATGATATTTCCAGACAAACCCTGTAGCCTCCGGGGTCTGGGCTAAACTTAGGTTCCCCTCAAAGTTGTTCCACCCAAAGGAGGTTATTAATGGACAGCTTTAAGCAAGTTTTCTTAATGATGTTTAGTGTATAGTACGTTATTGTTTGTGAAGATTGCTATGCTTTGGATAGGAAAGGAATGAATATTTTTCGCTTAATGTCACATGTTAACTACATTACAGAAAGCACTGTTTCTTCTATTTTTTTTAATGACCTCTCCTCAACAAGAGGCCTGTGGAAAATGAAGCGTTACCTGCCTTAATAGGTTTCAATCTGCACGAGCTGCTTCAGTGATATTCCTGAGTCTATTAAAAGGGACTAAAAATTGCACAGCAGGAAGGCACCACCAAGTATTTCCTGGCAGCTCTGTTTTCTAGATTATGAAAAAAGAAAAAAATCATGTTATTTACTAGATTCTTTTGTTGTGGTTCAATTAATGCTGTTCCCCACTAAAAAATTACTAGGATTACTGACACACCCATGTGAATGACCAGAAGTGCTAAAGAAATGAGACTGAAAGAGTAAAGTCATAATTATTCAAATAGCAGAGAAGGAAAAAGCAGTGTTTAGTTTGAGAAGTGAATTATTACATTCTAATGAAATAGTTTGGTACTCTTATAATAATCTAGACAACAATGCCTTAATATTCTTTATTTTGTTATTTTACTCTGTTAATAAATACTTTAAAAATGAATATTAAAAAACTATTTACTTCTGATTAAAATTATGTGATATAGAAAACAGAAGCACATGATTTCTTTCATATTCCAAGTCTGTCTATATCCTCGTATCATTAATATTTTTGTTGACACCTGATGTAACACTGCCTCAGCTTCTATAAATTTACTTTGTTATGTACAAGTATCTTGGGAAAAAGATTTTCCCTTGCTATGTGTTTTGGATGTGAAACAGAATATACATAAAATTGATTTTATTAATTGTCCTAAAACTGTAGAAAAATGCAGAAATGGTATTGAAGCACGTAAGCACTGATGTCCATGTAGATACCCATTACGTAATTGCTAACTAAATCTTGTCTTTTAAAAGACCATTCTCTTTCCATGAAATGTTGTGTTTATTTTACCTTAAATCAGAGTCCTGTTTTTGTTTCTCTGGCACCAAAGTAAGCAGAATAAATATTATGTGCAATATTACACTGGTTAAAATAGTTACATCACATCTTTCTGTTACTTTAGGCAAAGACATAGCGCAAGTGACATAGAAAAATATCACAGTTGTTTCTATAACTATGTATAGAATATATATAGATAGGCAGGATCTTATGTAATGGGTAAGATCAGGGCTTATGCGCTTCAATAGTATTTCTTCATTTTTCTACAATTTTAGGACAAATAATAAAATCAATTTTATGTATGTATTCTGTTTCATATCCAAAACACATAACAAGGGAAAATCTTTTAATCGTGAAATTAAAATTTCTTTTGTTTTAAACTTTCTTCATACTTTTCCCAGCATCGTTGGTAACTGACTGAATGTTGGCCAACAGATGTACAAGATAAGTAGAAGTTGTTTACTGAATGAACTTGTGCAGGCAGAAAATAAATTTAGTGTTCTTATGACTTCATTTTTAACTTAAAAAAATCCACTCTTGGTTACATAAACCCTCCCCATTCTCACCTTTGTGGTTGAAATATTTGTTCTCACAGTTTTCCCTTATTTATTTCACTTAACGACATTCCCAGTACAGCTAGGTGTACAAATAGTCCATGTTTACCAGGACCACAGAGTTTCTCAGGATGTGGGACTTCCAGTGCTAAAATGAGGAGTCCAAGAGCAAACAGATGATTGGTCACTCTAAGTGTACAGGCTAGAAATCATGTGACGATAGACTTCCTCAAGTCTAACTCAGAATCCTGCAATACAAGAGGATCTTGTGGTCATATTTCCCACTATTTCTCTCTTTGTTATTGTATCTCTGCCTCCCCACTCACATAGTTATGTTTGGCTTCTCCAGGACTGATGTGGAAAGAGGCAGAAAGATCGGACCAGATAGAGGTGAAATCCATCTCAGTAAGCCCTGAGAGGAGCTTGCTTTCTCTTATACATTTGAAATCAATTTTATCAGATGAAAAGAAAATCTCTTTCTCTTACATTCTTTCTAATATTTCCCTGTAGCATGTTGAGATTTTGAGAATAAATTATTTTATCTGCAGCAGTCTATTCTCATGATTAGAAATGTAGTACAAATTAACTTTGTATTAGCCACAGGCTACACTGCCTTAATACCGGCCTTCTCTAAGACTTCAAAAATAGTGGCACATTGAGATGCATTGTTGAAGCTATTGGACTTATTCCTTTGTCAAGTTTTAATCAGTAATTTCAAAACCTTGTATTTGTTAGGGAAAAGTGGGGAAGGAGAGATTATTTGGGGAAAAACGTGGGCTCCATTCAGCTACAGTTCTTTCATTGGCAAAGGATAATCCTAGGCAATGGCTATACTACATTTCATTGGTTGAGAAAGAAATGTCAATAACTAATGGACAAAATGTAAGCCTTTCCTTTTGGATTTATTATAAATTGCCTGTAGATGACATGTTTCTACAGGTTTTCTGTATTTGCAGATAATCCAAGAAACTCACTGACTATGGAAAGATTCATGTTTTAAAATATTATCTAAGGCGTCCATGCTTTACTCCCTGGAAGGGAAAAATAATCGTCTTTCAGATTTCTAAGGGCCTTTTTTGTCTTTATCTGCATTTACTCACTTCTGTTATGAATTGTTTCAGGATTTTACACTTCCCATTGATTGCTTAAATCACTGTGCCTTTACGAATCCCTGATACAAAAACAGTTGTATTTACATTTGTATTTGACTCTTTTCGAGAAGTAAAGAGATTCGGTATAAAGAGAGTGAAATCTAAGACAAATATTTACCTCTATCCAGGCAATGGAAAAATCAAGGGTATATTTTAACTTAATATATTGGCTATATTTATACCACAACTAATTTTAATTCTCTAGTTTTAGCTAGTTTCTGTACACAAATAATTTTAGATCATTATAAAAGATATAAACATTTTCCGCTATAGAATTTAAATCACAGTTTATAGAAATAGATAAAAAATTCTCTCTATATATGTATTCTTATTTTGACACCATTCACTTTGTAATAATTATTATTCAATGTGGAGGTGTTTATCTTTGATCAATAGGTTTTGCCTAAATTCTCAACTGTAAAATATACCTAAAATAACTAGGGTAATCATTTCTGTTTTCCTGTAAAGCAAAGAAGTTTCGAAATAAAAAGGAACACTAAAAATATTTAAAATCAAATAGTTTTTTAACATTTGTCAGTCAACAAATTGTTTTAGTATATTGGTAAACTTATAAAATAGTTGCATTTATATTTGAATTTGTGTAGTAAAAATATTAAAAAACATATATTGTATTTTAAAGCAAAACCAGAAACTTCTTTATATTGACTCTCAATATTAAAAAATAAGCACTCTACTTTCAGTTCTTATTTCTATATGTTGCACAGTTCTTAGCTGTATCTTAGTTTCTTAGTTATTCTACACATGTCAATGGTATTTTTTCTAACCAATATGTTTAACATATTATTATTTTGATATACTTGTAAAAGTTCCTGTAATTTTCTACAAAGTTGCATTTTATGGTCAGTTAATTCGCAGTTGTTAAAAATTTCAACAGATTATTCCTGTCTACCATAATATTTTTAATTCAGAAAATGTTTACTTTATAGATATTAAGATATCTAGTAAGCTCAGAGAAAAATTTACTTAACAGAGGATATTCTCCAGTCTAAATTTGTATTAAACTATATAAATATTTCAGCCTAAGATTTATACAGCTACTCATTTCGCTTTTTTTCAGAGGTATTCAATAATTACCTTTAATAGCCAAAATTTATCAAATGAATTGTCTCTACTTATTCTTTTGAGTGTTTAATCAAATACAGATTTTGCATTATTGAAGGTCTTTTCAATTTTATTCTAAGGACAAAGAAAAATAAGGAAACATGTATGCACAATGTGAGTTAGGTTTTGGCGTTCAAGATATCAGCTTTATTACAAAAATGTTGTAGCTTCGTTATCCAACATTTTTGATGTAAACAATTACAGCTTTAAGTTTTAGAATATTACAGCTTCTCCAGATACAATTATATATTACATCTGCATGAAATTCAATCATTAAGTACATTCATTCTCAAAATATTTCTTAATTTTCATAGATACATTTCTTAATTTTCATATATTTTATTATTCTCAAACTAAAATATTTTCTGACTTGAACTTTAAACTGAATTTAGTATGTGCACTGCCACCTCAAAACTAATTAATTTTACCAACTGTTAACTTATTTACTAAATTGCAACTACATTAAAAAAGCTTAGATGTTTGTCTTTAACAAACATATTTCAAAAATTAATTCCATGAAGAAAATTTTTAAATTAAAACTTTGTTTAAATTCATTTTCTACTTAAATTACCTCAGATAGTGACACAAACTTGGCATATTTAACTTCCGCACATTTCTGATTTTAATTCAACCCATTAACAAATATTACTTCATTTTCTTGTGCATTCACAGGAAAACTTGAAATGGAAAAAAAAGAAATCAATTTAGAACGACAGTTACTTTATCTAAATAAACTCAAGCTTCACAAAAGGGTATGCAAACACAATTTTATAGCTGTATGAGTTAAATAACTGTATTTGTGCATAGTCTCCTTTAAACAATGTATCTGTTATCTATTGCTGCATAATAAATTACCCCCAAATTTAAGTAAAACGGTTCAGTTTTTGCTGCATAACAGATTACCCCAGATCTAAGAAAAACTATTCTGTTTCTGAAGGTTAGAAACCCAGGAATACCTTAGCAGGGTGGTTCTGGCTGAGTCTCTCACAAGGTTGCAATCAAGCTAATGTCAGGAATTATAGTTATTTCAAGACATGCCTAGGGCTGGAAAATTTGCTTCTAAGCTCACTTCTAGAAAGGCCTCAGTTCTTACCTGCCTGTGGGCCAGAGGCTTTAATCTCTCTCTGTGTGGGTTTCTCTCATAACAACTATTTTTCCCTTAGGCGGAGGAGAGAGCTCATGTATGTGCAGGACCTCAAGATAGAAACCACAATACCTAATGTTGAATCTGTAACACCATGACTTCTGCTTTATTCGCAGTGACCAACCTTTCTATGGAAAGGATCATACAAAGTTGCTAATACAGTTGGAAATCCCTGGGGGACTTCTTAGAGGCTGGCTCCTACAACTACTAACTTCTGAAGTAGATGAAAATGTGAATATTCTAGATTTCAAGTGGTAATGAGTAATTCCACCACCCTCAGGGAATGTGGGAAAGGCTGTACAAAATATGCATTTGTCGTCAACTTTCTGGAGAAGTGGAAACTCAGTGTCTAATTTTTTCTCAAATATTTGTGCTTTTCTAAATGCATTACTATCAAAGTTTCTAGGGTGAAGTCCCACCTCTAGTAAAAAAAAAATACAAAAATGAGCTGGGTGTGGTGGTGCACCCCTGTAATCCCAGCTACTTGGGAGGCTGAGGCAGGAGAATCGCTTGAACCTGGGAGGCGTAGGTTGCAGGGATGGAGATTGTGCCATTGCACTCCAGCCTAGGCAATAGAGGGAGACTCAGTCTCAAAAATAAACAAAATAAAATAAAATAACAAAACGAAATATAATACAATTTGTTACCACACAATAAAATAAGTAGCAAAAGATGATGCATGTTAAAAATGACAACACATACACCCCTCTGTAGCAGCAGCATTCAGACAACTTCTTATGTTCCTCAGCTGAACAGATCAGCCCATATTTCCACATGGATCTCTGAGAAACCAAACCTATAATTGTCCATATTTACCACTGAATCACCAGATGGAGACCAGGCAAATGTGAGCCTGCTGCAGTCTATAACATGGATGATGGCATAACTGGCTGGTACAAGTGACCAGCCAAGTGGAAGAGGTCTGTCTTAAGAGACCAGAAGAGTTCAGTCTTTCTAGCTGCTGGTTTCTGACAGTACTAGTTCTTTTATTCAAGTGTTAATGCAAACTGTACTTAAAAAGAGTTGTTAGTACTTTGCATGGGGAAAGGATAGAGAAAAGAGAGTTGCATTATAACTGAGCGTGTTTTCGGTTTAATTATCTGTTAGTGAGAGCTCTAGTGGATTTGAGTTTCAAACGTTATTATTGGAGACTTTGTGAGAAATTGGAAGTACTACAAAACCCATCCTTATTTACATTAGTGTAATAATGATGGCAATGACACAGTAAAAATATTGTATTTAAAATATAGAATCATTCCAGAAAAAAATATTACACTGAAGGATATCCCAGGCTGATAGAAATAAACCAAGATGGGCCTGAAAAGCTTGGCATATAATCCCTCATCACTTTAAAAATAACCTTATATTTAGACTAAAGAGTAAAGAGAAATACAGGATAATACGAACACTGTAGGCATAACATTTCCAAACATTTCATGGTAGTAGTGAGAAGTCTGTCGCCTTTATTTTTCTTGGTAAATGCATTGTCACAAATTCAAAGTATGAGAAAGCCGGCAACGACTTTGGGCTTTCCATGTCATATTTGTAATATCAGTGACTTCTGAAAATACAAGCTAATTATCCCTATTATACACGGTTTGTCTCAGCAATAGAAATACTTTTATGCAATGAAAGGGTACTGTTAGTAAGAGTGTAAACAGTAGACCAACTGGCAGATGGTAAAATGATTTGATCAAACATCAAATATTAAGTGGCTATTTTGGACAATGTTAATGACGTACCTGCTATCTCACCCTTTTAAAAAGTGTTCAGTAAGCCTGGAGTTGTTTTGAATGGTTTCCAAGAGCATCTTGGTGCTTCGCCAGAGAGGAATTGGCATTCAGGGAACAGAATTTCTAGTGGAAGAGCTCTCCAGTCAGGAGACCTTAGATACCATCTTCCTCTGCTGCCACAGTGAATTCAATAAAGAGATTACTGCATTTCCTCAATATGATGGCTCATCAGTTTAAAAAAACTCATTGTATAGAATGTCATTTTAACTTTAAAAATATCATCGTAGGAAATCTTAACCATGAAGAAAACCTATGTACCTGCTACCCAGATTTAGCAAATATAGAAATTTTGTTCCCTATTCCATACATTCCTCCACTGAAATTGATGGATTGTGAGACTTTCTAATATAACGAGATATTAACGGTTAGTCTCTATTATAGTAGATTGGTGCAAAAGTAATTTTGGTCTTTGCTATTTGTTTTCATGCCAAAAACAGCAATTACTATTACTTTTGCAATAACCTAATATATTATATCCATATATTTTTACTTGATTTTTCTAGAATATTTTTTCTACTAATTTATTTAGTATAGTTTTGTATTAATATGATTTTCCCTGATGTTAAAAAAGTTGATATATCTTTATCCAGCTAATGGCCTGCAGCATTTCCATTTCTATGTCTGGCCTATAACCCTTACTTTTAAAATTTACTTATTTACCTTTTATTCTTTATGCATAGGAATTTTTACATGTGTTGTTTCATAATTCTTTGAATGCTTATACGTTTTAAATCTCCTTGCTATGTCCATGGTTTGTTTTTAATGTTGGATATAATATCTATTGTTGTAAATAGCTTGACAATTTTAATGTGGTTCAATATATCACCCCTTTGTTAGATAGCGTGTGCTTTAGGTGTTTTATTTTTGGAGTCCTTCTCTCTATCTTGAGATAATCAATATGGTCTCCTCTATTATTTCTAGAAAATTTGAAATTTCACTTTTCAGATTTATAGCCTTAATTAACTTGACATTTACTTTAATGACATAAGTAAAAATGGTCATTATACCTTGTGGATAAACAATTTCTTGTATGTCTTTTAATGACCCATCTACCTTTTTCTTAGCACTTTTAAGTTACCTGCTCATACGCCAATATTTGATACATGCATGTTTCTATCTCTGGATTCTCTACATTGTTTCTTCTCTTCAATTCCCTATCTATCTTAAATCAATATCCTGTTGTTTTAAGTTTTACACATCATAATGCACTGATAGAATAAGTGCTGCATTCATATATTTTTCTAAACGTTCTTTGGTAGCCTTAGCCTTTTATTGTTCTACTTGGATTTTAGAATCTGCTCAACTAAAATAACAAACGTCCATTGGACCATTAATTGAAATTGCGATTAAATTTATATGTTGATTAAAGGAAAACTGTTATGTCTATAAGAGTGATTATCGTTATCCATAAACACAATGATTTTCATTGATTTCCTTATATGAAACTATCATATTTTCAGACACTTTTTTTGTTTGATTTATTGTTAGTCGATTTACATATATTTTCTCATCCTGAAAAAAGCCTATCTTAAATTGCATTTTCTGATTTGTTTTTATCAAATTTGTTTTAACATATTGATCTTGTAACCAACAACATTGCTCTACTATATTATGAGTCATCATAATTTCTACATAGATGTTTATGGATTTTCAGTGTTAACAACATTCTGCTAAAATGAGCAAGACTGTTTCTTCCTTTTTAATCCTAATATTTCTTACTGTTTTCTTTCTTACTTCACTGCCTAGAACTGCAAGTGTAATGTTCATTTTTTCAATTGACCTTTTCTGACTCTAATGCAAATAGTTCTAATGTTTTGTCAATAATATTATGTCTGCCATATTATTGGTAGATACTCTATCTTGTTAAAATAATTCCTTGTATATTAATTTTAAAAACTATAAATACATTTTGAATTGTATTGAATGCTTTTATGAATTGGTAGCAATGGGTTTCAATGGGTTTTTAGTCATCCGATGTTTTATTAACATTACTGAATTTTTGTTACCATTGACTAGCATTTTAGGATTTTCATACAAACCTTTTGACATATTGATATCAAGGCAATGCTAATCTCACAGATATTTGAGGAGTTTCTTCTCTTTCAATTATCTGGAAGAATTCTTGTAAAACATGGATTAGCTAATCCTTAAACATTTGCTCTTGCAAGTCTTAGCTGCCTTATTAGCTCTCTGATCTATTCAACCAGGTATTTTTACATAGCTGAATAAATATGTTATTTCTAATTTGTCAATTTGCATTTCTAATATTGACATAACATTTTTGTTAAAGCATGCACCTTTAAAACAGTAAAATTTGGGGTCCTTTGGATTGCAGCTATGATCTCTATCTTCAAAAGTTCAACTGTAGGCCAGTATTTCTTTAACTGTTTTTTACTCCTCTTAAGTTGATTTTTCTTTCTCAAATGTTGAACACTTCTTATCAGATATAAATTTCAA
Source organism: Sapajus apella (assembly GCF_009761245.1). Lineage (NCBI taxonomy): Eukaryota > Metazoa > Chordata > Mammalia > Primates > Cebidae > Sapajus > Sapajus apella. The sequence goes on along the minus strand of NW_022436960.1, from coordinate 16,902,358 downwards.
TCATATGTCAATTTAGTATTTTCTTTCTTTCATTTTCTTTCATCTTTTTTTAACATTTTATGTGTTTTTTTTCACATTTAGCTTATAATTTACTCCGAAGTTGAGTTTATATATATATATATAGACTTATTTCTTTCAAGAATTCTGCACAAGGCCAGATGCAGTGGCTCACACTTGTAATCCCAGCGCTTTGGAAAGCTGAGGCAGGCAGGTCACCTGAGGTCAGGAGTTTGCAACCAGCTGGCCAACATGCTGAAACCCCGGCTCTACTAAAAATACAAAAATTAGCTGGGCATAGTGGCAGGTGCCTGTAATCCCAGCTGCTAGGGAGGCTGAGGCAGGAGAATAATTTGAACCCAGGAGGCCGAGGTTGCAGTGAGCCAAGAACTGGCCATTGCACTCCAGCTTGGTGACAGTTAAAAAACAAATAAACAATCAAAGGAATTCTGCACAATGTTTTCTGTACATACATGCTCCAAAACTAATGTTTTGTGTCAATATATCTTTTCAGCATTAAACTCTGTATCTACCTCTTCTATTGTCTACGACAGGGACTGATGTGTCCTCTCTGTATACAGGTGGAAGGTCTTCTGCCAGAGCAAGTGTCCCCAACCTTTTTGGCACCGGAAACTGGTTTCATGGAAGACAATTTTTCCACAGACAGAGGTGGCGGAGGGGTGGGTGGTTTGGGAATGAAACTTTTCCACTTTAGATCATCAAGCATTCGCTATATCCTAATTGGGAGAGCACAGCCTAGATCCCTCATGCATACAGTTCACAATAGGGATCGTGCTCCTATGGGAATCTAATGCCTCTGCTGATCTGGCGGGAGGCAGACTCAAGTGGTAAATACTTGCTCACCTGCCACTCACCTCCTGCTGTGTGTCTGGGTTCCTAACAGACCTTGGACTGCTATCAGTCCATGGCCTGGGAGCTGGGGACCTCTGTGGTAGAAAACACGACTGAGCAGGCTAGTAGGGAGGTGAGACCTGGGGCTTCTGAAGATACTCTATTTCCAAATGAAATTAAAATGTATAAAGAAGCCTTTCAGGTTTACTGCAATCAGATGGAGAATTCCATTTAGATTTGGAAGACATTTAAATTAAATTATTCACCTATTATTGGAGGAGGTAGATAAAGAAGTCGAAGAAAGTTGAGGTGGAATTATTAGATTTAAATCAAAACAACATTACACTAAGTTTACATTTTGGTAAAGCTAAAACTTGATTCGTTTTTTTCTGTATTTTGTCTTTTCATTATGATTGCCAGCATTACAAGACAGATTTGCTGCTAGACAATTAGGATATATTTATTTGAAATCTGTCATGATTATAATAAATAAATGTTCTGCTTCTGTCAATATGAAATCTAGCTTTTTGTAACTCTTGAATTTGCTCTTCCTTTGAATACAAAGAAATATGTGTGGAAAGAAATATATTCATCTTTATTTCCCATACCACCCTCTCAATATCACTTGCCTCTGCAGTCTGGAAAATAATAATCAAAGATATGTCCACAACACTGAAAAATATAACACAGACTGTGACCCACACCTTCACCAGCCCCTCCCCACCATTCTCCTGCCTGCTCTTTCTGCCAATGATCAGCTAATTTGGCAAGGTCAAACAACGACTCACATGTTCTTAGAGTAATTCCATTTGTTCTCCAGGCAATGGCTCTGCTCTCTCTGGGGGTTTTCATTTTTGCTGCACTGCATTTAGCCTTGATGATGTGAACTGAACTTTGCATTACCTCATTCATCTCTCAGTCATGATTATTTGCTTGTAAATTCTTTATTGTTTCCCGTATACATGTAACTACTCTTACTCTCCCATCATTTTATTTCGACTCCTAGTGTGGCTGTTTTGATGTGAGAAATAAAATTCTTACAATGCCCCTTCTACGATAAGACTTTAGTTGGATGTATATTTTTATGCCTTCACAGCTAGCCTTCCATTTCTGCCTTCTCATCCTTCCAAGCTTGTCTCCAGGATAAGCTACAAAAATAATTATTTAGTTAAATTTAATTGCCGGAAGTAATAATATAAATTTGGTTTGGAAAATAATATAAATTTGGCAGTAATATAAAGTAGAAACTGGGCAGCATTCACATTTTATTTCCAGAAAACTTCATAAAACCTGTTTTCACAAAATACCTTCAGTAACAGCGGGACAAATTCTGTTGAAGAAACTCAATGTACGGGAACTCAGAATGTTGTTCCAAGACACTAGAAGACAGGAAATTATAACTTCCCCTCGATCACTATTGGAGAGGAAATAATCAATCTGAAAAATGAGTGTGGAAGGTAGTATCACAGTTTAGTGAATGGTCTTATGGAGAAAAGCAGAGAGAGGGAGAAATCAAGCTGTTTATCATTCATCGAAGTTTCTAGTGTAAGTGACATGGTAGGTGGTGTATTCACCAAGTAAGTCAGGAAAAGGGACGCTTTGAGTTCGGAAGATTACATCTCTGTGCTCTCAAAGATACTATAGTATTTTTATTGCGTGATCCGTCTGAACCTCCAGATGGAGGTAACCACCAGTCATTACAATTATAAAATAGCAGTCGGAGAATACAAGCTAGAGTTATAAATTCTGGAATCACTCTCATGTAGGTGGAAGAAAAGACTTGAAATTTACTTCAAAGCTTATATAGAGAGAATCAAAAATAAAAAGCTCAACGGTTCTTGGTGTTTCTCTAGAAAAGTGCTTTTATATAATAGTATTTCATTATCAAACAACTAAGTATATTATTTATTCTATTTCATACTAATTATTTTAAGTTATTTTTTAAAGAATATATGTCAAATTTTGTAAGTTTTCTGGGGCTGTCAGAATAATTTTCTCTCTGTCACCATTTAAGAAAAGCAAGGGCAGACCAGGTAATTATTATAACAAAACAAAGCCCCACAGCTAGAAATTTTTTAAAACCACCTTATGCTTTTTAATTCTTAAATTTTCTTGTCCTTATTGTTGTAATATGCAGCAGCAAAAACTACCAACTAGAGAAAGAGGGAAGAAAAACCATGTCCACAAAATAATTTGATCCAACCATTTTCTTTTGACTGTTTCTAAATTAGATACTAGCAGGAGATTTTATCTCTTGGAAATTTATAGAAGTAAGTAACAAACACCATGTTGCATTTTTAAACTACTAATTTATTACCTATGTATGCTATAGCCACGTTCCTTAAGGAGAAGTGAGGCTTTGCCCTGGTTATGGAATAAACCCAGTTTAACGACTTAATGCTCTATCTTCATCCACACCCCAGGGCCTTCCACTGGAGAACATAAACCAGTAGGCTTGAGTAGAGTTAAGGCTCAGGACATAGGATACTGGACAGTACTAGATGCATGGGTTGCCTGCCTTCTTACTTACACCACTCATTTTTTTTTTAAATTTAATTTCAAGTGCTTTGTGCAGTCTGATTTTATCAAAATGTTTAAAATATGTTTTATGAATGAATGAATGAATGAATAGGCTGGGCGAGATGGCTCGTGCCTGTAATCCCAGCAGTTTGAGAGGCTGAGGTGGGTGGATCACCTGAGGTCAGGAGTTCAAGACCACCCTGACCAACATAGAGAAACCCCATCTCTACCAAAAAAAAAAAAAAAAATACAAAAGAAATTAGTTTGGCATGGTGGGGGTGCCTGTAATCCCAGCTATTTGGGAGGCTGAGGCAGGAGAATGACTTGAACCCAGGAGGTGGGGGGTTGCAGTGAGCCAAGATTGTGCCATTGCACTCCAGCCTGGGCAACAAGAGCAAAACTCCATCTCAAAAAAAAAAAAAAAAAAAAAAAAAAAAGAAAAAAGAAAAGGAAAGAAAGGAATGAATGAATGAATGAATTTTACTTTACCAGGAATGACTTCTTTGCCAGCAGTGACTACTTTGCTATCAGTTGCAAAATCTAGAATGTCAGTTTTCTCCAATGATATGTCTTTATCTCTCTGATTTTCTTACTTTCTCCAACATCCCTGTGTGGCTTATCTGACTTCTTTATAGAATTCTCTAAGAAGTTCAAAAATAGGACCTGAAACTCTTGTACACTCTAAATTAACATTTCTTACTGGATAAATAAAAAGTGGACATATTCTACTATTCTGAATAGCACCAACTAAACACCCAGTATCTAGATACAGAAATAATTTTATTGCTAGTATTTTGAGACCACCATTACTAACATTACCAACTTCTGAAAAAATGTTGATATCATCCTTTCAGAAGAAGGTAATAATGGTAATAGTAATGGCATCAAAAAGAATCTTTTTTGATAGCTCATTCCATTAAACATGTAGTTACCTTAGTCTCTCTTCTCTGTTAGTATTTTTAAATATTTATTAATAAGACAAAATGTAGCCATGATATGTTATGCTTAGATAGATTCAGTTAATCCCTCTAGAACTTTATGAAGTGAATATCACATTTATCTTCATTTTATGTATGAGGAAGCTAAATCTCAGATAAATTAAGTAACATGGATAGTATTAGAGACAAGATTTAAATTAATATCTGAGGGTTTGTAACTGAATTTTAAATACGGTCATATTCTGGAGGAGGCTATCCTATATGAGAGTGACATAAACAAAACTCTAACTTCACAGTCCCCTGAACTCTGTGCCTATGTCCTAGTCCAGAGCTGGGTGTTATTTCTTAGAATTGCTTTGCATCAGGAATCTAATGTGCATCTCTGACACAGCCACTTATCATTCCAACATTATCACAGTTTTACCGTCACCTCACCTCCTCTTAGCTTCTGTAGACTGTATTCATCCCTTTTTCTTCTTATTTGTCATCCCCTTCTTGGCCGTCTATATTTTACTACATACCCTAGAGAATGAGTTGTGACACTTTCAGTTGTAAAAACAGGGATCAAACTCAAATTATTCAAGCAAAAATTAATTTATTGTCTCCAAACCAGTGTCCAGAAATTTATTGACTCCAGTGACCCAGTCTAGGAGCCCAACTGAATCTGAGTGTAGCTCAATTCAAGGGCCCAAATGTCTCATTAGGACACTCTCTTTTTGATCTTTCAACACAATATCCTGTCTTTTGTCAGTATATAAATTCCTGGGTAAAACAAACAAACAAAAACAAATGGAAACATTCTAAATGTGTGGTCTCCAGCCTCCATAGTTGCTTCAGCACCTTTTCAATCTCCTGTACCTTGAGCACAGGCTACTCTTTCTTACTGTCAACACCAAGAATCACCAGTCTCCTCTAATTTCCTATCCATCTTGTTTTTTCTTGTTGTTTTGGTGTGGTTTTTGAGACTGGGTTTTGCTCTGTCACCAAGGCTGAAGTGCAATGATGCAATCATAGCTCATTGCAACCTCCACTTCCTGGGCTCAAGCAATCCTCCCATTTCAGCCTCCTGAATAGGTGGGATGACAGAAGCACATCACCACACCTGGATAATTTTTTAAATTTTTTGCAAAGATGGGCTTTTGCTACATTTCCAAGGCTGGCCTTGAACTCCTGGGCACAAGCACAAGTGATCCACCAGCCTCAGCTTCCCAAAGTGCTAGAATTACAGGCATGAGCCACCAGGTTTGGCCTCCTCCCTGTTTTTAATCTTCCTTATTCTCAGAAAATGTCTTCAACTAACTTAGATTAATTTAAGATCATATAAGTGTGTGCTTTTTTTTTTTTTAGAAAAGAAAGAAAGAAAGAAAGAAAAAAGAATAAAAAAAAAGAATGAAGGAGAGGAAGAAAGAGGAAGAGGAAGAGGGAGAGAGAACAGGGGTGTTGCTTTATTGCCCGGGCTAGAATGCAGTCTAAAAATCGGTATGAGACATGAAAAAAAATGAGGGAAGAAAATAACAAACAAGCAGCCAACCGGTATTTCATTTAAACCTGTAAATAGGTGTGATGTGGTACTGATAAGATTGTATATTTTGTGTATTTAAAGTGGAGAGTTCTATAAATGTTAATTAAGTTTACTTGTTCCGGATCTGAGTTCAAATCCTGGATATCGATGTTAATTTTCTGTCTCACTGATCTGTCTAATATTGATGTTGAAGTCTCCCACTATTATTGTGTGCGAGTCTAAGTCTCTTTATAAGTCTTATATACTGGGTATTCCTGTATTGGGTGCGTATATACCCAATACAGGAATCTTTAGCTCTTCTTGTTGCATTGATCCTTTTATCATTATGTAATATCCTTCTTTGCTTCTTTTGATCTTTGTTGCTTTAAAGTCTATTTTATCAGAGGCAAAAATTGCAACTCCTGCTTTTTATTTGTTTATTTATTTTTGCTCTCCTTTTGGTTGGTAAATCTTTCTCCATCCCTTTGTTTTGAGTGTTTATGTATCCTTGCATGTGAGATGGGTCTGGATGCAGCATACCGATGGGTTTTGGCTTTTTTTTTTTTTTTTGCCTGTCTGTGTCTTTGGATAGGGGATTTAGTCGATTTAAATTTAGAATTAATAATAATATATGTGAGTTAATACTGCCATTTAATGTTAGCTGGCTGTTTTGCCCATTAGTTGATGTAAATTCTTGATTATGTTGATGCTCTTTACTTTTTGGTATTTTTCAGAAAGGCTGATACTGGTCGTTCCTTTCTATGTGTAGTGGTTCTTTCAGAAGCTCTTATAAAGCAGGCCTGGTGGTGATGAAATCTCTGAGTGTTTGCTTGTTCACAAAAGATTTTATTTTTCCTTCGCTTATGAAGTCTAGTTTGGCAGGACGTAAAAGTCTGGGTTGAAAGTTCTTTCTTTTAAGGATGTTGAATATCGGCCCCCACTCTCTTCTGGCTTGTAGGGTTTCTGTTGAGAGATCTGCTGTGAGTCTGATGGGTTCCCTTTGTGGGTAACCCGATCTTTCTCTCTGGCTGTGCTCAGTATTTTCTCCTTCATTTCAACCCTGGTGAATCTGGCGATTATGTGCCTTGAGGTTGGTCTTCTTGAGGAATATCTTTGTGGTGTTCTCTGTATTACCTGGAGCTGAATATTGTCCTGCCTTGCTAGGTTGGGAAAGTTTTCCTGAATAATATCCTGAAGCGTATTTTCCAGCTTGGATTGATTCTCTTCATCACATTCAGGTACACCTATCAAGCATAGATTAGGTCTTTTCACATAGTCCCATATTTCTTGGAGACTTTGCTCGTTCCTTTTTATCCTTTTTTCTCTAATCTTGTCTTCTCGTTTTATTTCATTAAGTTGATCTTCGACCTCTGATATCTTTGCTTCTGCTTGATCAATTCGGCTGTTAAAAATTGTGCATACTTGGCGAAGTTCTCGTGTTGTGTTTTTCAGCTCCATTAACTCATTTATATTCCCCTCTAAATTGTGTATTCTTGTTAACATTTCGTCAACCCTTTTTGCAAAGTTCTTAGTTTCTTTGCATTGGGTTAGAACAAGTTCTTTTAATTCACAGAAGTTTCTTATCACCGGCCTTTTGAAGCCTGCCTCTGTTAATGGAACACACTCGTTCTCCATCGGACCTTGTTCCGTTGCTGATGAGGAACTGTGATCCCCTGTAGAGGGAGAGGCGTTCTGATTTTGGGTATTCTCAGCCTTTTTAGGCTGTTTTCTTCCCTTCTTTACAGGTTTATTCATCTGTGGTCTATATAATTACCGTCTCTATAATTGGGTTTCTGAGTGGACGTCCAACTTGTTGATTCCCAGCGCTAAAATCTGAGCAACCCACTGAGCCGGCCAAAACAGCGGCGTTATGATTGATGGTGCTTTTCTGAATCTGCACCAAGAACCACCACACCAAGGCAGCAGCAAAACCACCTCTCCGGCCACAAGAGTCGTGCTGGCGACCCGTGGGGCTCCTCCGCTGGGAATCTCCTGGTGCGTGAGCAACAAAAATTCGTCTGAAATTGTGGCGTCCCCTCGTTCTCTGCACTTTCAGTGGGAGCTACAATCCGGAGCTGCTAGTGATCAGCCGTTTTGGATCTCTCTCAGTCAAGCGTGTGCTCTTTTAATTTTTGACTACCCACAAGTTTTAAGCTTTCTAAATGCAGCCTTCCTTTTCAGAGGTTGAGATGAGTTTCTGGTCATTATTCCCTTACCTTTAATAGTTATTCATGATGTCTTGCTTTTTCTAAGTGTCCTGTTTTAGGCCTGCTAATCACTTCTTTCTTCTGCTTTACAGATGTTCTCAAACCTGAAAAGCAGTCACAACAGATGGCTCCTGCTACTGTACTGCTGTGACATCACCCTCCCTTAGTACTCAGATGGGCTTTTAGAAGTCAGACTCCACTAACGTCCCTGATTCTTGGTTTCTCATTTGCTCTTTAGCTCATTGCATTATCGCTTTTGCCTCTACTTCATTGAAATTATCTTGGCAGTTATTACCAGTAATGTCCTTATTGCCAAATTCAATTCATAGATTTCAGCCTTTATCTTCTTACTGGAGACATGAGTTGGCTATCTCGCTTTTTTTAAATTATTATTTTTATTACTTGGCCATCATGAAAGCTCTCTTACTTTTCTGACTATTCCTTTCTGAAATTCTTTACAAAATTCTTTAAAGTAGTTCTTTTCCATAGTTCCATCATTGTTCCATTTTTGTTTTACTCCAAATATGCTGCTTGGGACAGAATAGCTACAAGCCAAGCACTGATTATTCCCTTGAATTCTGGGTTTTCGCCTATTTGTTGCTTGACCTCCCTTGCATATGTTCCACAGATACTTCAGATTCGACATATCTAAGTTCCTCGTTCATTTCTCCACCTGATCTCACCAGCATGGATGCTCTCCTTTGTACCAAGTAAAGCTTAAGCACCATCATCATTCCTGTTATCATTATCAGCACCTTCGCATGATATTACTTATATTTCTGAAATCCCTTGTAACACTGGCATACCACAACTTTTATAATAGACACCATGTAAACATATTTATTTTCATCTCTTAAGCAAACCTCATATAATTCTCTCAGATTATTATTTTAATTTCCTTCCAAAACTAGACTGAACATGTTTTGAGGGAAGGACTATAACCAACGTATTATTATAACTCCAGCTTCTTCACAGTACCTGCATTTAGTGAGTTTAGTAAATGTTACTATTTAAAACAAGTAAAGATATAACTGCAGGAAGCTTCAGATTTTAGCCTAATTGGGAAAAAGCCTTCACTTTTCATTCTTATTTTTCTTTCTTCTTTCTTTCTTTATCATCCCTCACCTACTTGGTTATTTCATCCTTCCTCATGGTTGTAAATACCTCTAGCACACAGTACTCCCAAATTTTTATCTCTAGTCTGGGTGAGTGTCCTGAAATCCAGGTTTGGCAACCCTGCCCTGCCTATTCTTCAGGACAAATTTTCTCAACTCCTCTGTTTCTCTCTCCTTTTTTATTAACTTAGCTAAAAAAACAGTTGCCTTCCTTCAGAACGTATGCAGATTCTGACCAGCAGTTCCCGTTCTTTCCTCTCCAAATACCGTACTCCTGTCAATCAGCTGCCATCCTCTGTATTGTTGTAAATGCCTTCCTTCTCCCCCTGGCTTGAACTTCTGCCTGTGTTCTTCCCTTAGCCCCCAGTAGTCCTTCCTCAACACAACAGCTGGAGTAACGATCCCTTTAAAAGTTCAGATTACATTACTTCTTAGTTCAAAGGTTCCAGTAGTTTTCCATCTAACCTAGGGTAAAAGTCAATGGTAAAATGGCCTGGAAGTCTCCAAATGATTGTCACCCCATTACCTGTCTGACTTACTCTTCTATGCTGTGTTATTTATCACTCTCCTCTTGCCACAATGCTTCTTTGTTTCTATCCTATTACATCAGGTATGTTTCCACCTTCAAGACATATCCTTTCCCCCGTAGTTCTCTCCACCCTGGAATGCCGCTCTCCAAGGCATCCTCACCGTGTGTGTTTTAACCTTCTTCAGACCTTTACTTTTTAGTGAGGTCATTAATGATTTAAAATCACAAACAATCCTAATGTTACAGACTGAATTTTGTTCTCCTGCTAAACTTTACATATTGAAACCTAATTCTCAATTTGATGGTACTTGGAGCGGGGCTGTTTTTGAGGAAATTTGTGCCCTTATAAAAGGGGTCCAAGAGAGTTTTCCTTTCTACTCCTGTAATGTGAGAACACAGCAAAAAGCCTCCTCTAAATTAGGAAGCAGGTCCTCACCAGATACTGAATCTGCTGGCACCTTGATCTTGGACTTCCAGCCTCTAGCACTGTAACAAATAAATTTATGTTGTTTATAAACCACCTGGTCTACAGTATTCCATTACAGTAGTGCAAACAAAGAAACCCTCTTTATCGAGGGCATGATCTCAACTCACTGCAACCTCCACCTCCAAGGCTTAAGTGATGCTCGTGCCTCAGCCTCCTGAGTAGCTGGGACTACAGGTATGCACCTCTATGCCCAGCTAGGTTTTGTGTTTTTAGTAGAAATAGGGTTTTACCATGTTGGTCAATCTGGTCTCAAGCTCCTGACCTCAAGTGATCCATCTGCCTTGGCCTCCCAAAGTTCTGGGATTACAGGTGTGAGCCACCACATCTGGCTCCTATTGTTATTATTCATTCATTTTATGTTTTGTTTGCCCCATCCCATCCACACACACTCCCACAAGAATACAAGTTCTATAGAGGAAGTGATTTTTTATCTGATTTTTTTTACCGTTATGTGATCAGTATCCCAGTACCAGCACAAGCAAGGCAACCATAAACATTTATTGAATGACCACATCTGTATAAAATTCCATCTATTATTCACCATATTTTAGGTGCCTGCAATGTAGAATGGCTTTTTGAGTGATATGGGTGATAACTTGAATGAAAATCAATGGACAAAGGAGAAAAAAACTCTTCTATTGAGAAATACCTGAAGAGCCATAGGTTGTTGTAGTAATTCAACTTTGTTCTGCTCTTACAGAATTTTGGTTTGTTTATTTTGTATTGTTTGGCATGTGCTTTATCTTTGTTTGCCTTTGTTCTTTATTAGAAGCAGCAACTAGTGTTCCTTGCAATTAATAGCTCTGCTTTGGGTCAGAGAAAGGGAACATTCAAATCCTTAGACATGCTACAGATTGTAACCAAATGTGCTTGTTAGCTGTAGCTACCACAAATAACTGGCTTTCTGAAAACAAGAAAATACAGAAAAGTTAAGAGAAAGTGAATTAGTGTATACATATAATGTTTTTCTTATCTGGACAAAAAATAAAGCTTGCATTCATAGCCAGCATTGATAAAAATATGTTAATTCCTGAGATTTGAGGATTGTTACGGATGATATTCTGAGATGTTATTGTTTTCTGTAGGCTACTTTTATTTTTACAAATGTTCGTGCAGATGGATTGTTTCTGAGATCTAGTTCCAAAGCTTACATTAAATGTTCTGTAAATATTACGTCTAAGTGATGATGATGGTAACATCTGATTAAGAATAAGTCAAAGATAGTGATGTTTCCTATTTTGCAGAAACATTAAATTATGATTACGTAAAGAAAAGTGAACTGTAACCAGTTTTTCCATGGATTGTCAACTTTGAAGCCTAATTATGAATATTTATGTGTCATCACTGATCTTCTGTGACCCAACCAGTGCAATCTAGTTTAACTAGTCTTGGTATCTCTGTCATGTTTTTACTTATTGAAGATATGCTTGTAAGCACTAGATCTAAAGTCTGTGAAAGAGACAAACAAGGTTAGTCCTCAGATCATCTTTCTGTGGGGAATAGGCTATATGAAAAATATGAGTTCCAATCCATGAATCCAGGTACGCAACATATTGTACAATACTTTCTGGTCTTGAGGGAGTTTGATGTTTTACTTTGAGTTCTGACTTGAGGCCATGAAAGAGAATATCATTTCTCCCTAAAATCTTTTTTGCATCCCAGGATAGTGCAAATTCTCAGAGGCCTAAAATAGCACAAAGGCACCTTCTGTCCTTGGCTATTTGTCTGCCTCAATTACCACGAAGATGCCTGTCCCTGTGTTCCCTGGAGCCTGTTAGCTTTACTGTTTCTGTGCCCCAAATAGGGTCCAAGAATCATTGACAAGCTTAGATCTAAGTAAATATTTCTCTGATGTTACTCCCTCCCAGGGCAAAGGCAGGGAAGTGGGACAGACTGTAACAGACCTTTCTTGGTTAGGAAACTTCTTCCCTGTCTTGAAAATGTTTCTATTTCTTGGGTTCTTATAGGACATTCAGAATAATCTCAATGCCTCGAGGTTTTGAAAAATAATTAGATGCCTTAAAGAGAACTTGCTTTTCTTTCTTCTTTCTTTCTTTCCCTTCCTTCCTTCCTTCCTTCCTTCCTTCCTTCCTTCCTTCCTTCCTTCCTTCCTTCCTTCCTTCCTTCCTTCCTTCCTTTCTTTCTTTCTTTCTTTCTTTCTTTCTTTCTTTCTTTCTTTCTT
>NW_022436960.1:16857282-16890020 GCF_009761245.1 Sapajus apella | reverse complement strand
CTTTCTTTCTTTCTTTCTTTCTTTCTTTCTTTCTTTCTTTCTTTCTTTCTTTCTTTCTTTTTCTTTCTTTCTTTCTCTCTCTCTTTCTTCTTTCTTTCTTTCTCTTTCTTTCTTTCTTTCCTTCACTTTCTTTTTCTTTCTCTCTCTCTCTCTCTCTCCCCCCCCTTTCTTCCTTCCTTCCTCTCTCTCTCTCTGTTTCTTTTATTTTTTTTGGAGATGGAGGCTGGAGTGCAGTGGCACAATGTCAGCTCACTGCAACCTCCGCCTCCTGGGTTTGAACAATTCTTTTGCCTCAGACTCCTGAGTAGCTGGGACCACAGGTGCGTGCCACCATGCCTGGCTGATTTTTGCATTTTAGTAGAGGTAGGGTTTCCCTGTGTTGCCCAGCCTGATCTTGAACTCCTCAGTTCAGGCAATCCACCTCCTCAGGCTCTCAAAGTGCTGGCATTATAGGCGTGAGCCATTGTGCCCAGCCAAGAATTTTCTTATGGGCCATTTCTGCTTTTTTCCTTGTTACAAACCTTGTCTTGGCAAGAAAACACACAAAAATTGTTTCCCCTGCTTGGATGAAACACATTATGGGAAAACAAAGACAGAAAATATATATGTAAACATATTTAAAAAGTTACTGCCACAGATTTAATTATATTTGGAATTTACATTACATTGTTTTGTTTTTTCTAAAGATGGGATTGAATTTTGTCATGTTGACCAGGCTGGTCCCAAAAGAGATATTATTAAGAAAAGAAAACCATTTGTATTAGAGTTCTCCAGGGAAATAGAATGAGAGACATATATAGATATATAGATATAGATGTTGCAAATTCATGGATTTATTATAAGGTATTGTCTCTCATGATTACAGAGGCTGAGAAGTTCCAGGACCTGCAGTTGGTAAACTAATTATCGAGGGAAGCTAATGGTATGCTTCCGGTCTGAAATCTGGCAAGCTTTGAATGGAGTTGTGATAAAAGGCTAAAATACATTCTCAGACGTTTAGGTGTGGTTTCAGATGTGCTAGGCAGTTGGAATGGAAGAGATAGGTAAAGTCCTTGAGCTGGGTTGGAAGCTTCCAACATCGGGAACTAAAAGGATGTCAATGAAGACAGAAGGCAATGGAAGGAGGAGAGAAGAGGTAGAAAAGGGGCTCAGACTACCTAGAGATCTGAAGAATAACAATTGTCAAATGTACTCTAAGATTAAGTCAATGTTGTTTTATTCAGTGCCATAGGGTTGAGACGTACTCAGATTTACAAAATGTCCATATTTGACTTTATATTTTCAGTGTGGAGATAACACTGGAAAGTGTTCCAAAGGACCATAGTAATGTCAGCTGTTTTTAACAATTATAATGTTCTAATGTATAAACCAATGCATTTTACAGTAGACAATTGCCATACTTGTATATATTTAAATTAAAAACAAAACGATCATTCATTTGGAATGTCTTTTGGGTTGTTTTTGCTTGGGATAGAGTATAAAACTCCAGGAACATTTTCAGTGTTAGACTCTCTCATTCTTAGAGACATTCTGAGAAGACTCTCGCCATAAAAGAATCTGACAGGGATGCAGAGACAAATTTAGATTCTTGAGGGCTGAAATTCTGGTAAAAAGGAAGAGAAATCTGAGCTGAAGCCTTTGACAGAATTTTCCTGCAAGACATTTTTCTACATTGGAATCTTCAGAGGTTAAAGTTAAAAAGCCAATAAAAAATATTTTAAAGATAAATGTTTCACAGTATTAAGATTTTGAGGCAACAATGATTAGTGTTCAGGACATGCCAGTGACAGTGTCAAGGGGCCCCTGTGAATAATATTGCAGCTACAATTCTGTAAGCAGAGAGACTTAGGATGGAAAGAACATTGCTAAATCTGCAGCTTAACCTCAATTTACTTTAGCTCCTGATTGAACTAAGATGATCAGCTTTACTGTACTTTCCTGGCAAAGGAAAGAAGAAAGAGTAGACCACAAAACAACCAAAAAATAAATGACAAAATGACAGGAATGAGTCCTTACCCATCAATAATATTATTGTATGTAAATGGACTAAACTTCCCAATCAAAAGACATAGAGTAGCTGAATGGATAAGGATACAAGACCCAACAGCAATGTGGTGACTACAAGCAATGCGTTTCATCTATTGAGACACATGTAGACTGATAATAAAGGGATGGAAAAAGATATTCTATATAAATGGGAACTAAAAAGAGCAGGGGTAATTAAGATCAAATAGAGGTCAAGACAAAAATTTAAATAAGAGACAAAGAAGGTAATTATACAATGATAAAAAGTAGATTCCAATACAATAATAGGTGGAGACTTCAATACCCTGCTTTTAGCATTAGACGGATCATCCAGATAGAAAATCAAGAAAAAACATCAGACTTAACCTGCACTGTAGACCAAATGGACCTGATAGATATTTACAGAAATTTATTCCAAATGGCTACAGAATGCATATTCATCTCCTTAGCAGGTGGATCATTCTCAAGGATAAACCATATGTTAGGTCACAAAACAAGTCTTAAAAAATCCACCCCCCCCAGAAATTATATCAATTCTCATCTCTGACCACAATAGAATAAAACTGGAAAACAATAAAAATAGGAATTTTGAAAACTATATAACCACATGGAAATTAAACAAATTGCTTCTTAATGACCAGTGACTCAATGAAGGAATTAAAAAGGAAATTGAAAAATGTTGTAAAACAAATGAAACGGAAACACAACATTCCAAAACCAGTGGGATACAGTGAAAGGAGTAATGAGAGGAAAGTTTATAGCAGCAAGAGAAGTGAAGAAACTATTTCCTACATTAGAAAAGTGAAAAAAACTTCAAATAAACAATGTAATGATACATCTTAAGAACCAGGAAAAGCAAGCACAAATCAAACCCAAGATTAGCAGAAGGAAATAACAAATATTAGAGCAGAAATAAATAAAATTAAAACATGAAAAATTTATACAAAAGATTAACAAAAATAAAAACTGATTTTTTGAAAAGATAAAAAAATTTGACAAACCTGTATCCAGACTAAGAAACAAAGAATGAAGACCCACATAAGTAAAATCAGAGGTGAAAAAGGAGACATTACAACTGCTGCCACAGAAATTGAAGAGATTATTTGAAGCTACTACAAGCAACTGTATATCAATAAATTGGAAACCCTAGGAAAGAAAAAACAGATAAATTTCTAGGCACATACAACCTTCCAAAATTGAATTGTGAGGAAATCCAAAATATGAACAGACAGATAATAAGATTGAAGCTGTAATGAAAGCTCTCCTAGCAAAGAAAATTTCAGGACCTGAGGGTTTCTCTGAATATCAAACAGTTAAATAAATAACAGCAAACCTACTCAAACTATTCCAAAAATTAGAGAAGGGAATACTTCCAAAATTATTCTATTAGACCACAATTACTCTGATACCAAAATCAGAAAAAGACACGAAAGAAAGAAAGAAAGAAAGAAAGAAAGAAAGAAAGAAGAAAGAAAGAAAGAAAGAAAGAAAGAAAGAAAGAAAGAAAGAAAGAAAGAAAAGAAAGAAAGAAAGAAAAGAAAGACTATAAACCAATATCCCTGATGATCTTCTTAATAAAATATTTGCAAACTGAATTCAACCACACATTAAAAAGATGATTCATTACAATTAAGTAGGATTTATCCCAGGCATCCAAGGATGGTTCAACATATGCAAATCATTTAATGTGATGTATCATACAAACATAATGAATGATAAAAACTTTATGATCATTTTAATTGATGCTGAAAAAACATTTGAAAAAATTCAACATTGCTTCATGTTAAAAATCCTCAAATAACTGGATATAGAAGTAATATAGCTCAACACAATAAAAATTACATACAACAGACACACAGCTAGTATTATGCTGAACTGAGAAAAACTGAAAGTCTTTCTTCTAGGATCTGGAAGAAGACAAGGATGTCCACTGTCACCACTGTTATTCAACATATTGCAAGTTCTAGCTAGAGCAATCAGACAAGACAAAAATAAAGGGCATCCAAATTGGAAAGAAAGAAGTCAAATTTTCATTTGCAGATATCCTCTTATATTGGAAAAACTAAAGGCTATATCTAAAAGGTACTAGAACTGGTAAACTGATTCAGTAAAGTTACAGATACAAAATCAAGATACAAAAATTAGTAGCATTTCTATATGCCAGTGACAAAAAATCTTAAAAAGAAATCAAGAAAGTAATCTCATTTATAACAGTTTCAAATAAAATTAAATATCTAGGAAATAAAAATTATAAAATAATAATGCAAGAAACTGAAGAGGAACTAAAATGAAAAATTATTCCATGTTCATGAATTGGAAGAATAAATATTGTTAAAATGTCTATACTACCTAAAGAAATCTACAGATTTAAGGTAATCCTTATTAAAATGCCAATGAAATTCTTCACAGAAATAGCAAAACTAATCCTAAAATTTACTTGGAACTACAAAAGACACAGAATAGCCCAAGCTATCTTAAGCAAAAATAATAAAATTGAAGGAATCAGATTACCTGATTTCAAATTATACTACAGAGCTACAATAACCAAAACAACATGGTACTGGCATAAAAGCAGACAATAAAATAGAATAGAAAATCCAGAAACAAATCCAGAAAAGCATTACTGCCAATTCAACTAATACTCTGTTCTGCATATTTTGCATCTCTGTTGTTTGGCACATGCTCATTTAGGACTGCTGTTTTTTCAGTGGATTCAACATTTTTGTTTACATTATATAATGCTCATCTTTGTGTCTGATAACTTTTTGTTCCAAAATTTACCTTGTTATATAATAATGTGGCCACTCCTGCTGTACTGTATTACTGCCTATGTCATTATGTTCGAAATGAGTTTCTTATAAACAGCATGTAGTTGATTCACATTTGTTAATCCACCTTGCCAAGTTTAGTCTTTTAATGGCTGGCTTTGGATGATTTGAGGAAATTACTGTTATGTACTTCAATATACTATTTTCTTTTTTTATTTGCAGAAACCCTTATGCTTTATTTTTGTTGTTACGCAGTAAATATACATATACATATATGTATATGTATATGTATATGTATATGGTACATGCACTGCTTTGATACAACAATACAATGAATAATAATTCACATCATGGAAAATGGAACAGCTGTTCCCTCTAGCTAAGGATCTCATTTTAATTTGATTACTTCTGTAAAAACTGTATTTCCAAATAATGTCACATTTTGACATACTGAGGATTATGACTCTCCACATACTTTCTGGGAACACAATTCAACCTACAATACTTCATATAGATTTTTTTGGTGGTTGCTTTAAGTATTATGCATATGCAACACATCACAGTTTATGGGTGTCATTATTTTTCTAGTTCAGGTAAATTATAGGTATCACACTTTACATCCATTTACTACCTTACTCAATTTATAGTGTAATTGTTTTCACTATTGCCTCTACAAAAATATAGAAATGTGTCAGACAGTCTTAAACGTTTTGTGTCAAACCTCAAGCATAATTTAGAAAAACAAAGAGGAAGAAGAAAGCCTATTGTGTTTACCCATGTTTTTTGCTTATATTGTTTTTCTTTTCTTTCTGGATATTCCAAATTTCTTTTATTATTTCCTTTGTGTTTAGAAAACTTCTTATTGTCATTTTTATGAGAAAGCCTGCTGGTGAAAAATTCTCTTGGTTTTTCTTCTTTTATGAATGCCATGTTTTGCCCTTTACACTTGAAGGGCATTCTCATAGGACATAAGATCATGGATTGACAAAAAGTCCTTTTGGTCCATTAAAAATGCTGTGCCACTTCTCTCTGGCCTATGAGGCTTCTGATGAAAAATCCATGCTTTTTAAAATCACTATTCTCTTACAAGTGAAGTGTCATTGTTCTTTTTCTGGTTTCAAGGTAATTTTTTGTCTTTAGTTTTTCGTTGTTTGACTATGATCTTGATAGGTCTTATGGTGGATTACCCTGGTGATTTGCTTAGCATCTTAACTCTGTAGGTTTATGTCTTTTGCCAAATCTGGGATATTTTCAGTCTTTATTTCTTTGAGTACTTTTTACCCCCACTGTATTTCTCCTCTTCTCCTGGATATCTGATGTCTCAAGGTTCTGTTCTGTGGTAGTCTTACAGGTACCGAAGGCTCTGTTTATTCTATTTTATAAAAGTGTTTCTCCCTGTGGCTCAGATTGAGCAATTTCTATTTTTTTCTCTTCAGGTTCACAGTTACAGAGCTTTTTTTTTTTTAATATCAGTCGTATTTTTTAGTTCCTAAATTTCCATTTGGTTCTTTTTTATGTCTTCTACTTCTTTGCCAATAATTTCCATTTTGTCATTTGTTTCAAGAATGTTTATAACTGCTCATTGAGGCATGCTTATGTCGGTTGCTTTAAAATCTTTGTCAGATAGTTTTAACACCTCTGTCATCTCACTGTCAAAAATATGGACTTTTTGCTTCCAGTCTGAGATCTTCCTGGTTTTTTATCTGAGAAGTAAATTTTAATTAAAATAAAAACATTTTTGATATTATATTCTGTGACTTTAGATAATATTAAGCCTTTAGTTATAGCTGGATTCTTCTGAGATTACTCTGGCGGGAAAAAGAGGTGGCACCACCTTATGTACAGGTAGAAATTCAGGTTCTTCACTTGGCTTCTGTTGACATTTGAGAGTGGTGAAATTTCTTGTTTCCACTGGTTGAGAATAGAATTTATGGCTTCCTCTTGGTTCCACTGATCTCTCCCTGGCTGTGATGGTTAAGGATGTTTTGTCACTTTCTCCCACATGGTCCACTTGATACTTCAATGGAGATGAGGAGATGTTTGACTTCATTACCACAGGGCAGAGGCAAAAGTGTTGGCTCCCCATCTGGCTCCTTTGTCCTCATCCCAATGGTGATATTGAAAATCTTTTATACAGGCTGCAGAAGTAGATATCTAGGCTCCCCATTCAGCTTTTGCTGGCAATCATGGTGAACCACAGATTTGTTTGTAGTGCATGGCTGTAGCAAAGTGGCTATTATCTAAAACATTTCTCTCTTGCTAGAATTATTTTTTATTTTGTTACTTGTCTAGGGAAAGCATGCTTTTTGAGATTTAAACAAAACTGTACCCACTGCATTTTTATATCATCAAGTTATTTTGATCTAAGTCAAGTTTATATAAGATAAATGAAACTCCAGAAAACTCAACGCCAAGTTATCCCTTGTTCTGAGGATTTCTCGGTGCCTAGCGGTCTTGCTGCCCTCTGTTCAAATTTCAGAATCTTATGTTTATTTTACATATAATGTCAAGGATTTTTGTGCTAATTTCAAGAAAAATGGGGAAAATTATATCTTATCCATCTTCCTGGAATTAGAATTATGATGGCTGAATTTCTAATAGAAATAATGAAATACAGAAAGGAAAAATGAAATCTTTAATAAAATAAAATTTCAAACTATAGCTCTATATTCAAAGAAAATGCACTTTAAATTACATAGTTGAAATTAAGCTATTTACAGATAAACAACCTTACAGTATTTAACACCTATAGTCCCATGATAAAATGATAATAATAGGAATTTTTAAGATATAAAGATAATATTCATAGGCAGGAAATTTAATGGCAATGCTCTGTTTCAGGTTTGCTGATTTCATAACATATTTAATAAAAACTATTTGAACGGACAAAATATTCTTAGAACAAATAAGTAACTAAAGCAAGGTTGTAGGCTACTAAAGTAATTCACAAGAATCTGTCATTTATTCAAATGTCTGAAATAAAAAACTAGAATTTCATAGTGAAAACACAATGCTATTTACATTAGCACCCTTCAAAATGAATTCCTGTGTATAAGTCTATCAAAATATACACACAATGTATATAAAGACAACTACAAAACTCTGATAAAATAAATCAAAGAACTAAGCTAATTGAGAAATAATCCATGTTTATTGATAGAGACTAAAAATTGTCAAAGAAATGATAAATGTTTGAAGTGACGAGTATTCTAATTAACCTGATTTGATGATTACATATTGTACGCATGTATCAAGATATCTCATGTACCCCAGAAACATGTACAATTATTATGTATCAATGAAAATATTTATTAAACATTAAATTAAAAAGCAATTAAAATCTCAATAAGACAACAAACATTCCTTAAAAATTTATTGTTGTTTCAATAGTTTTGGGGGTACAGGTAGTTTTTGGTTATACAGATTAGTTCTTTAGTGGTGATTTCTGATATTTTGGTAAAGCCATCACCTGAACAGTGTACACTATACCCAATATTTGGCCTTTTATCCCTCACTCTCCTCCCACCCTTTCCCTTTGAATCTCCAAAGTCTGTTTATTATTCTCATGCCTTTGCATCCTCATACCTTAACTCCCACTCGTAAATGAGAAAATACGATATTTAGTTTTTCATACCTGTGCTACTTCACTGAGAATAATAACCTCCAGCTTCATCCAAATTACTGCAAAAGTCATTATTGCATTTCTTTTTACGGCTTAGTAATATTCCGTGTTGTATATAAACTGCATTTTCTATATCCACTTGTTGGTTGATGGATACTTGGATTAGTTCCGTATTTTTGCATTTGCAAATTGCGTTCTTATAAACAGGTGTGTACATGTGTCTTTTTCATATAATGACTTATTTTTCACTTAGTAGATACCCAGTAGTGTGATTGCTGGATCTAATGGTAATTCTACTTCTGGTTCTTTAAGAAATCTCCGCACTGTTTTGCATAGTGACTGTACTTCCGCACTGTTTTGCATAGTGACTGTACTAGTTTACATTCCCACCAGCAGTGTAAAAGTGTTCCCTTCTCACCACATCCACACCAACACCTATTATTTTTGAACTTTTTAATTATGGACATCTTGCAGGAGTAAGGTGGTATCTTATTGTGGCTTTAATTTACATCTCCCTCATAGTTAATGATGTTGACCATTTTTATATGTTAAACAAATATATTTTTAAATGAGCAAATGATCAGAGTAGACACCTCACCAAAATGTAGATGGTGATATACAGATATCAAGCACACATATGCTTAACATCATGTTATTAGCGAATTGTAAATTCAAACAACTGCAAAAACTGCAACATATTTACTGGCATAGCTAAAATACAAAAATAAAAACCTAACAAAAATTGAATTATGAGCAATACTGGCAAGGATGTAGAGCAATAGGTACTTCATTCAGTGCTGTTGGGAATGGAAAATGGTGTGACTACTTTGGAAAAGATAGTTTGGTAGTTTCTTACAAAGTTAAGCATAGTCTTACTATATGATCCAATAATCACAACCCTAGGTATTTATTTACCCAATTGAGATGAAAACTATTGTCTACACACAAAAAATTGTATTTGAATGTTTATTTATTATCACCAAACACTGGAAGAAACAAATCTTTCCTTCACCAGATAAAGGATAACAAGCTGTGGTGCAATTGCACAAGGGTAGTCTATTCAGTGATAAAAAGAAATGAGTTATTGAGTAAGAATAAAACAAGGAAGAACCTTAAATTCATATAGCTAAATGAGAGCTGTCAGTCTGAAAGGGCTACATATTATATGATTTTAATTATAAGACATTATAGAAATGGTAAAAATAATATAGATAGCCAAAAAACATCAGTGGTTGCTAGGGCAGCCCAGAATATTTAGGGTTGTGAAGCCCAGAATGAATAGGGGAAGCCCAGAATTTTTAGGGATGTGAAATTACTCTGTATAATATTGTAATGGTGTATACATGTCACACGGTTTTCAAAACCTATAAAGTATACAACAGAGTAAACCCTTAAGTAAACTGTGGATTTTAGTTAATAAAAATGCATCCATATTAGTTCATTAATTATAACAAATGTACCATACTAATGCAACAAATTAGCAATAGGGAAAACACGAGCGGTGAGTATATAAAACTTTATGTACTATCTCTTCAATTATTCCGTATATATGTAAAAACTACTAAAAATAAAACCTGAAAAATATGCACAAATATCACAGAATAGTGTGATTTGAAAAGCCAGTTACAAAACCGCATACATTGTCAAGTTCAAAAAGAGTTAAAGACAACCCATGTTGTTAGAAGTGAAGATAAGGGCCTAGTGGAGACTTCTAGAATGCGGCAACATTCTCTTTTTTGATTCGAGTGCTGGCTTCATAGGGATGTTCATTTTAAGAAAATGCTTCAAGCTGTATAATTATGATTTGTATTTTTTTATGTAGGCATATTATGTATTAATTAGCATAAGGAAAATGAAATGCATAGGAGAACATACTTGTAGGCCATTGTGAAATTGTGATACTGTAAGAGAAAATGTCTTTTAGGGAAGAAATATGTAGAAGTAGAAACATTTTCTTAACTAAAACTATGAAGATTTTTTCCTACTGTTTGTTTGATGTTGTTGTTGCCTTAATATAATAATTTATAGATAAAAGTTACTAGCAAATATATTAAGAATACATATATTTAGTGCAGTGGGCAAAAAAACATGTTCTGATGACTTCTAATGATTTTCTAATAAAGAACTGGTATATCACGTTGTGGAAATTTGGTGGTCAGAAAGAGGTCAATATGCCTAAAATACTTTAGTGATTGATTTTGATTCATTTTAAATAAAAGAGATCAGTAAAATTTTTAGTGCTAGATCATTAATAGGATTCATTGGCATTTCAAAGATAGCCATATGCTGTCATTGAAACCCCCATTAGTAGCTTCAAGGATATTCGGGTGACGTGGTGAGCAGGTGACATTTGAAAGTTTCTTTTTCTTTCCCTTCAGGAAGATAAGGCACTAGTGCTCAGGGAGTACAGTATGGTTTGAATTAAGAAGTCTAAATGCTGAGAAGAGAATCCAAATCTGAAATTTCCAAGTGACAGCTTAGATACTAAGTGCCAACTTTTATCCCTCTCATGCTGCGCTACTGAAAGCCAAGAAAAACTAGATCTCAACAAAGGGACTTTTCATGCTATCTCTAGTGATTCGAATCAAGAAATCTATTCATACTGGGGGCCATGAAACCAAATGCTGCATGCTAGGCCATGAATCGGTTCGTGCCAGAACCATTTGTGCACATGTCAGAACAACTGGTTGTGCTTCACCACTCTGGATTTGGAAAAATGGGCTAGAAGAAGGTGCTAGTTTGACTTGCTATATTTATGGGATCATAATATTTTCATTAACTATGTGAGTGTAATTCAGTGAGTGTGTTAACACTTGGAAACATCTGAATCACATTAAGGGATAAAGTACAGGCACAGCATAGCCTGAGATTGCCCAATTGCCAACATATCCAGATTACATAAAAAAAATCAATACCGTGCTGAATACCTCCAAGCATCTGAAGTGTCATAAATAGATGTAGGCACAACCTCATGTTTTGACATCATACACAATTTGGTGACACCGATGGATTAATCCTGATCATTATTCCTTGGGAACATTGACTAAGAAACATTGTGATTTCATCATTGTAACTTGGATTTTTATTGTTTTTTATTTTTCAGAATATTATCATAAGCACTATTTTAAATGCTCTATGTGAAACATTTTTCAATTAAGAAGGTTTTTTTTTTTTGTTTGTCTTACAAGGAGGTGAAAGAATAAGGGTAACTGACTCCATTAAGATCATAGTTGGTAATGTACATATTATAATCATTTCAATAAATAGTCACTTTTTTTGAAACTATAGTACTTTGGATATAGACATAATGTATAGGAGTTTTGAAATCATATATTTATTGAAACAGAAAACACAATGGTACATGTGGATGTGTTCTGGTTTCTAAGGGATTATCATGATACTTTTTCTGAGATTACATTGTAAGGCGTATCCTATCCACACACTTAGATAACATTTCTATAGACTTAAAATAAGAGTTTTTGAACAAAAACAACAACAGCAAAAAAAAAAAAACCCTGCTAATCATTTCTTGACTAATGAGGAGAGAAAAGCTCAAAAAAGCTTTGTAACCTGTTTGAAGTCCCTTGATAAGTTGGAACTGGTATTTGAACTAGTTTAGTAATTTGGGTTAGCTATCATTCTCGGACAGCGCACACTGACTTCTTTGTCTGAAAACAAAAGAGAAAATAAATCCTACATAAAATGAATGAGATGCTTCTTAAAAAATATTAATGATTGTATTTGTGTTGACATTTTGCCAAGATTATTACAATTTTTGTCACATTTGGCATTTTGAAAACATTTTGATATTTTCCTTGCTTCTATCCATCTGAACAGCAACCTTGCAAGAGTAACACTATTTTGTTCTTTCAAATAGGAGGCAGGGTCAGCAGCACCTTAATCTAGAAGGAGCATTTGTTATAAGAAGTTAGGAATAAAATTTATTTTTTCTCTATAAATCTTAGCTGAATTGTTTCAGTTTCAATCATTCCTCATGATGCTAATTTTGTAAACTTTGTAACTATTCCATTTATATAAACATTTTCACTTAAAGTTCCTCCACGAGATATGAATTTGATTTTAGTGCCTACATAAGTAATGTTTAAAAAATATTTAAACCTCAGGGACAAGTTAATGTGAAGAGCAAAATGATAAGAAAGGAAAAATTTCCTAATTGCAAAGTAAAACAGTATCTGTATCTCGGAGTGCTTAACAAACTCTAGCTGTTATAAATCAGTGCTGTATTTTTCAATACATATTTTATTACTCTGCATATATAAATAAGTAATATATATTAATCTTTGTACTCCTTGCTTACTCAGTTTAATTAGTTGCACTGGTATTTATGGGTGAATATTATCAATCCAATACTAGTAATTGCATAATCTATAAAATAATATGACGTTTCTAGGCCCATAAAATTAATTGATGTAAAATGAAAATATTTGTGTGGGTGAGGGTGTGTTTATTAATCAACATGCAGCCAATCAACTTCAGATTCTTCTTACCTCTTTTCCAAAGTATATTAACTTATTTTTCCATATGAATATTAGCAAAAGGGAACTCCCACCCTGATTCTTCCTTTATTAACACCATGAAAGAGGTTTTTTCTATTGACTACCCATAGGAGTAGCTCAAATAAGGTGACATTTTTTTACTTTCTCAGACATTCTAACTTTAATAAAATTAAATATATGTTGCTATTTTGATATTTTTAATTTATGTGAAGACCTTTCTATAGCTGTTTTCGAAATATTTGACTTCAACTTTGTTTAATTTCTTAAACGAGCTGATTTCTTATTGGAATCACTATTGGAAAACCACAATATCTTTTGTTGATTTTTGTCTGTGTATTTACGTATGCCCGTGGGTGTATATCTGCATTCATATTACTTTTGAATTTTTTTTAGTTGCAGAGTCTTGCTCTTTTGCCCAGACTGGAGTGCAGTAGTGCCATCTTAACTGACTGCAACCTCAAACTCATGGGCTTAAGGAATCCTCCCGACTCAACCTCCTGAATAGCTGGGACTAAAGCTAGAGGTGCTTGCCACTATGCCTGGCTAATTATTAGCTTTTAATTTTATTTTTTACTTTTTGTAGATGCAGATCTCACTAGATTGCCCAGGCTAGTCTTGAACTCCTGGCCTCAAGGAATCCTCCTGCCTTAACCTCCTGAAGCCCTAGGATTAGTCTGCCTCTATTACATTAAAATATATATATACAAAAGTTGCTGAAATTTATGTGTAGATGTATATAAACTCTTATATACATGTAACTCTTAGAGGTACATATATATCAACTCTGGTGATTTTACATGCTATCAGGCTCGGTAACTAGACTACGTGATTTATTCCTGTCAGCAATTACAATTCCTGGCTATAGACTTTCATTTATCTGAATTTTATGTGGTCTTTTCTTTTCTAGATTGTAATCTTGACTTTATTCTCATTTTTAAGAAACATATTTAATTGCTAACTTCTGCCATAGTTTAGAGTAAATTTATTAGTTGAACATTTTAATTTTAAAAACCATGCATACACAAGTGTTTCACAATGGTAATAAAAGGGGAGTGACCCAGAAAGCCTGCTCATTCAAGCATGACTTTCTCTGTCTGAGAACATGATATAATTTGTAACATTACATCTGATACGATTCTCACAAAATATAGATCATAGACTTTCTAAGTGACTTTGGTTGTTCTCAGTGCTTACTTACACAAGGAATAGTTACTAATGTCTAATTATCAGTAAATCAATAGATATTTGCATCTTATTAACTCCTACACAAAGCAATTATTTAGGTATGTGAATCACCCTCACCTGGGTCCACCTCTCTGATAATGAGCTTATTTTTTAGCAGAGGTAAAACTGTGCAGTATTCTTTTGGCTATCAACTTAAACACCACTTAATTAATTCCCATCAGAAAGTAGATTAACTGTAGGGTTAGAAAAGTGATTATTTGATTATCATGCATCAACATGTTTTGGAGCTGTTATTCCTTGTCAGGAATAAGAAGCTGAATGATTTGAGGCAGGCTAGATTTTGCTTCCTAGGCCAAAATAAACCATCAAAAAAAAAAATCAATGAATTATCTGGGTTTCATGGATTTTTAAATATTAGCTAATTACAAATGTTCTATCTGCCTGTTTAATCACCTGTTTTATACTCTGAATTTGTAAGGAATCACTTAAGCATGTTAAAATTTGTAACGATAAAGCTGAAAATGCCTGCTACTATCTTTTTTTTATGTATATGTATTTGTTTACTCTGGGTATATATGAGAATATTTACTTTTAGGATATCCACTGGCCTTCCATAAAGTGCAAAGAATCAGCAAACACTGAAACAATTATTGTGTAAGTGATGGACCAAATATGCTAAAATATTGATTACTCTGGTGGTTATTATAACAGAGGATTCAATTTGGCCATTTTGAATATATTCAAATTTAATAACGACAACTTATGGTTCATCAGTTGAAATGGTGTTAGTGATTCATTAGTGTGGATTCATCCATGCAAATGGAAAATACTTAAAGCATAGAAAAACATGTAAGAAAATACTGAGACATACCCATGATAGGAATTTAATATATTCCATCATGTTATAATAGTTATTTAGGTCATTTTGTTTTAAAAATTAAATACTAATATTCTTTCTTTGTATCCTAATTTTGTCTTTCGCTTGCAAGAGATAATCATTATCCTCAAGCAGATGGATGCGTGTGTCTTCACAATTCATGATTTTTTAGGTAGGCATCTTCAACATCATATGTGGGTGCTGCTTTTTATGTACTTGTAGTTGACTTCATTCTGTATGTAATATTTCATAATTAGCTTTCTTTCGCTAGAAATTTCATTTTTGAGATGTGTATATATGTGATACACATAGATCTCATTAACTTTAGAATTGTATGACTATGGTAATGTATTTATTTAATATTTATTATTCATGTGATACAGTATTTTTGATCTTTTCGGTTATTCACTGATGCACACATGCTATTAAAGGTAAATATTTTTCTAGGACATTTACTTGGGAATTAAAACTTCTTGGTAGTAAAGTTTGTATATCTTTGTCCTTACCAGACTCAGAGCACGGACTTTATTTTTGCTCATACTGAAAATGTATCACTAACTTCTATTGGACAGAAAGGCATTACACCATTTAAAAGGAAATAAATCATATAAAACTAAAATGGTTTCAAAAGCTTCAGTATGATGTTCATGGTCATAAGGCACATATATTGAAAAACAGATTCACCCTGAAACTGTTTTATTCTAAGCAGTAGAAATGTCCTTTGTTTAAGTGTGGGTGTGGCACCTAAAATGTTGGGAACATTGGGAAGATCACATTATCAATCAATCAATCCTACAGATAATTTACAGCAGAGAAAAATCTGGGAGGTCCTCACCCCATTAATGCCAGTGAAATGCCACCCTCTCTATCACACTTATGGTGTTCATTAATTTGTAAAGCTGGACCTTGGTACTCTTTCTTGCTTTAGAAAAATCAAGTGTAGCATTCTTTATATTCTGAGTCCATTTGGATCTTTCTATCTTAAAAGCCAGCATCTTTGCCAAGAAAATGTAGACAATTTAGGTACCTAACATACACATCATTTAATGTTTAGCTACATAGTAAAAAATAAATTTTAGGCTGGGCGCTGTGACTCACGCCTGTAATCCCAGCACTTTGGGAGGCCGAGGCAGGCGGATCACAAAGTCAGAAGTTCGAGAACATCCTGGCCAACATGGTGAAATCCCATCTCTACTAAAAACACAAAAATTAGTTGGGCGTGGTGGCACACACCTGTAGTCCCAGCTACTTGGGAGGCTGAGGCAAGAGAATCGCTTAAACCAGGAAGGCAAAGATTGCAGTGAGCCGAGATCAGGCCATTTCACACCAGCCTGGGGACAGAGTGAGACTCCATCTCAAATAAATAAATAAATAAATAAAATTAATTAATTTTAATCTTGTTGATTTTGAAAGTTTTAACTTGTTGCACACATGTCCCCCAATTGCATTTTTCTTCTTAGCTCAGGCGATTGTGCTGGCCTTTTTCTCCAGGTTTTCTATACTTTAGTGTCAGGGATGTTCACTTCCAACTTGATGTTTCATTTTCTCAAGCACATCTAGAAAATAATATAGTCTATTGGGAAAGAGATACAAGAAAAAAAAAGTGTTCACGTTTGAAGATAGGTCTTATGTGTTAATCTTTCATGTACTATGGCAGCCTACTGTATGCAAATCTGGACTCCCACTGGAAGGGCTACTGCATGGAATTCACTAAAGTGAATTGACTTAGCAATAGAGAAAGCCCCCTATCTCATCCTCCTGCCTCTAGTCTCTTCCATCCCATATCTCACTTGCTGCCAGGATTCTCTTCAAAACACAAATATGATCTCACCAAGCCCTAGCTAAGCCTACATCAGAATCTTAACCTCCTGTTCCTTCCAATTCTTACCCTTCTCTTCTCATTCTAAACTTTATACTTTTGAACACTAATTTTGAATTATTCATAAGGCTCTGCACAAGACACACTCCCTCACAACACCTATTCCTTGGGACTTATCCGTATTCCTTCAAGGAATGCCCCTGCACCCTTCTCTGTCTAGCAACTCCCTTCTAATTCTGTAAGAGTCAGCTCTGGTATCACTTTTTCTATGAAGGCTCTCTGGTACCGCTCTGCAGGTAGAATTACTCTCTTGACTATGACTTTTGTTTTTCAATCCCAGGATTCTGAGCTTCAAAGATGGCTTATCTAACAAAATATAATTCTAAAACATTAAGAAACAGTGATTATATCTAATTTTATCTTTGTATATGTGAGGTGCTCTCTCTCTCTCTCTGTCTCTCTCTCTCTCTCTCTCTCTATATATATATATATATATATATATATATATATATATGCTCAATGTGTTAATGAAATTTCTAATTTTAAAGATTTGTTTTATGTTCATTAAGCAAACATTTATGAAAGACATACCATCTGCAAGTTTGTATTCTTCTTGATGGGAATATAACTTTCAGTTGCTTTTCCTTCCCTAAAGAATTGAGAATTTTGTTTCTTCTGACCATATTATTATTGCCTGTTCTTTGAGTCTCCGAGTCTATTGTAAAACTAAGTGGCCTCTTCTGGAACTGAACTAGCAGCAGGCACATCCTTTGGGCACTGTTCTAAACCACTACAGTGACAATATTTCCATCAGTAAGCTGCGAATGCACAACATTTATGAAATGGTTATGTAATTTACCTCCTAAACTCAAGGAGAATCGCTTGAATGGATCACATTTTGAGGGTAATATTAATGCTGGAAAATTGGATTCCAGCCATTGAAGACCTAGTGCTACTCTAGCTATTACATTTCACTTCACACTGAAATTAGTCTTGCCCTTTATAGGACCTTCAAATACCACACAAAGATATTTATGACAGCAGAGCGTGCAGCTAACTTTCTCCAAACCCTTGCACCATAGATCTTTCCATTTGCGGGGGGATAAAAAACACACACAACAACAAAACTGTTCAAAACATGTTGCCTTGGACACACTACAAAGGCCTCATCACAGCTCCCTTGTCATTTTTCTCCTTTTAGAAAATATAACTTTAAACTACTTTTGAATTATGTGAGAGGAGACAGTGTATATTTTCTAGTTTAAAAGCAATTTAAGGTAGAGTTCTTTGGCACAAAGGCAATTCAGAAATAGCTGAAGCTCAAGAGTTGAAACTCCCCATTGTCTGGTATATACATTGAAGAGAGTTATTAGCAATCAGAGCTATTTTCAAATGTTCTGTGCAAAACTGCTCAAGTATTTAGTTTTAGAAATACTTTTCAGGCAATAGGCATGCCAAATGATGTGTACTATTTGCTCAGTTAGAGAACTGAATGATAAACCATTGGGTGCCATTTTAATTGTTAAGTCCTTTCAAATGACTAGAGGGGAAAGACACTTAAATGCAAACACAGTGATGAAGTAAGGGCATCTTGTTACTTCATGTGAAGTGTCACTTTGATGGTACCTGGCTTGAGAGTCATTAAAATCCAGTGCTTGGTGTGAGAAGCATTTTAGCATAATATTTAGACACATTCTTTGGACTCAGAAAGATCTTGGTTCCAATCCTGTTGTCAACATTCTTTTTTTTCTGTTTACCTTGGCCAAGTTTTTCAACCTACTGTGCCTCAGTTTGCTTACATCTAACATACTTGCATATCCATCTTCATTGAAATTATTCTTCCATATTCCCTCATCCAAAACTTAATCCATAGTTTTCAGAACATAAAGTACCTTCCACATTAGAAATGAGGTTCATAAAATTATTAGAAAATATTTTGAAATTTTAGAATATTTTGTGACTTTCATAAGGTGGTAAAATAACCATCAGGTTTTGAATTTCTCTGGTATACAGAGAAATCATTTACAGCAAAATACCATGCCCCAAATTCTCAACAAACTCTCAACCAAATGACATAATAATGTGTCTTATGTGGGCATCTCTGCACATAACTTTAAGATTCAATTAGTTCTTGAATCTTATATAGTTCTTGAATCTTGCATAGTTACTCTATGCAAATGTCAAGGTGGCAAGGTGGCTGTCTTCTGATTGGTGGCGTAAGAAGAAAACATTAACATTTAAGGTTCAGATTACTTTTAAGAAAGGGAAGCATCAAATACATGCTGTATCACTCTGAAATAAAAGCATCAAATACATGCTGTATCAAGCTGAAGTCAAATGGATCAAGATAAGATGATGATCAATTAGAATGAAAAACACACATACACCTAGATGAAGACAGATGGAGAGTTATTAAGAAAATGAGTGGCTGTGTATATAAATGAGGAGAAATAAATGAATAAGATGGATCGCCAATCAGAGATGCTTCCAGTACCTTCTGTCTTTCTGGAAGACATAACTGAGCCATATCCTGTAATGGCATACCTAAAAAGAAGCTGCTTAAGAAACCATATTTACAAAAACATTTGTTCTGTATATGTCATAATTTGAAAGATCTGAAACTTAAGACTTATGCTTAATTATAAAGTAAACCTTGAGTTTAATATTACCTTTATAGTCAGCAGGAGAAAAATACAGTGATTTCCCTGAGGAACACTTTGCCTCTCTCTGTTTTTATCTGCAGCTGATCCTAAAACAAGAGTTTGGGCACCCGTTGAGTAAAAAGTTTGCTCAACTTTAAGTTTTCAGTCAGAATCACATAAGCGGAACCAACTGAGATGTCTATGGTACTCGTTATTGTGCTGTTAATCACAGATCCCCTTCAATTAGGGCAAAAACAAGACTTTTTCTTCGTGAATTGATGTGGATGGTCCACCTCTGTAGGCTTCATCTTCAACATCTACTCCTTCCTTCTTAAATGAGTTATCTATTCATCAACTGCTAATTTCTTAAGGTATTGTCCCTACAAACTTTCATAAAGCATCAGTGATTTTATGATTCTTCCACCCTAGCTTCACCAAAAATTTAATGTTTGTTCTTGCTTCAATTTTAGCAGAATTCATGTTGCTCTGATAGGGACTCTTTTCAAACTGATGTCTTACCCTTCTCAGTGCCTCCGATTAGTTCCTGTGCACGACATGTTGTAACAAGTTAGCAGAAGTTTATTCTGGTGCAAAACATTTCTGAAATCCAGGCATAGCTTTTTAATAATATGCATTTTCCATGAACCTTTTGAAGACCCCTCATTTATTCCATTGCTTAAAACTCAGGCCTGTGGTAAAAGGCAGAGCAAATGGCACTGGGAAACATAGTCTATTTGTGGTCAGAAAAAGAAGACAAAATTAGTTTGGTGTACAGTTTACCATTTCTGCTATATAAAACAAAGGGTTCCTTTGCAGTGAGCTACGGTCATGCCACTCCATTCCATCCTGTGTGAGAGAGTAAGACCCTGCCTCAAAAATAAATAAAAAAAAAATAATAAACTTACCTACATGAGAAGTTAACATCTATCATATTTAAGTCATTATTTATTTTAGTTTCTGGAAGACATACTAGGCCTATGGTTCTTTTCTTCTTTCTTCATTTATTTTTGTTGTTATGTGTGTATACATAACATAAAATTTACTATCTTAATCATTTTTAAGTGTATAGTTGAGGTTGCTTATTAGCTTAAGAAGCTTTTGGGCTGAGACAATAGGGTTTTCTAGATATAGGATCATGTCATCTGCAAACAGAGACAGTTTGGCTTCCTATCTTTGTATTTGAATACTCTTTATTTCCTCCTCTTGCCTGATTGCCTTGACAAGAACTCCCAATACTATACTGAATAGGAGTGGTGAGAGAGGACATCCTTCTTTTATGCTGGTTTTCAGGGAGAATGCTTCCAGCTTTTGCCCATTCAGTATATTGGCTGTGGGTTTGCCATAAATAGCTCTTATTGGTATGTTCCATCAATGCCTAGTTTATTAAAAGTTTTTAACATAAAGGAATGTTGAATTTCATTGAAGACATTTTCTGCATCTATTGAGATAAGCATGTAGTTTTTGTCTTTGGTCTGTTTATGTGATGAATTACGTTTATTTATTTGCTTATGTTGAGCCAGAGTTACATACAGGGATGAAGTCGACTTGATTGTGGTGGACAAGCTGCAGGTATTTCATTGAGGGTTTTCACATTGATGTAACACTTCTCCCTTTGCTCTCTCACTTCTTTTTCAGCCATATAAGACATTCCTACTTCTCCTTAGCCTTCTGCCATGCAAGTTTCTTGAGGCCTCCCCAGCCATGCTTTCTGCATAGGAATGAGAGTAAATTAAACCACTTTTCTCTATAAATTACCAAGTCTCAGATAGTTCATTCTCACATTGCTACAAAGAACTAATACAGAAAATTGGTACCAGAAGTGGGGTATTATTATAAAGACAATTCCAAATGTGGAAGTGTTTCTAGAACTGGGTAACAGGCAGAGCTTGGGAGAGTGTGGAAAGCTCAGAAGAAGTTAGGAACTTCCTAGAGACTTGTTAAATTATTGTCACCAAAATGTTGATACTGATATGGACAAGGAAGTCCAGGATGAGGAGGTGTTAGCTAGAGAGAAAGAACTCATTGAAAGCTGGAGCTAAGGTAAATTTTGTTATGCATTAGCAAAGAGGTTGGAGGCATTATGCCCCTGCCCTAAAGATCTGTGAAACTTTGAACTTGAAAAGATTATTTAGGGTATCTGGCGGAAGAAATTTCTAAACAACAAAGCATTCAAGAGGTGATTTGGCTACTTCTAATAGTGTACACAGGCTTATATGTATGAGCAAAGACATGATCTGAAACTGGAACTTACATTTAAATATGAAGCAGAGCATAAAAGTTTAAAAAAAATTGCAGCTAAGCATGTGTTAGAAAAGAATGAAACCCATTTTCAGGAGATGAATTCAAGCTGGCTACAGAAATTTGCATAAGTAAAGAGTAGCCAAATGTTGATAGCTAAGTCAATGAGGAAAATATCTCAAAGCCATGTCAAAGCCTTCAAGGCAGCCTCTCCTGTAACAGTTCCAAAGGCTTAGGAGAAAAAAATGATTTCATGGGCTTAGCCCAGGGCCCCGCTGCACAACCTTGGAACACAATTCAAGATGAGATTTAGGTGAGGATGTGTAAGACTTTTTTAGCCCAGTACGTTATGTTTTTTAGCCCATGTCTTATGTTCAGTGTGGCCTAGACGTAAGACATGGAGTCAGAGGAGATTATTTTGAACTTTAAGATTTAGTGACTGCCCTGTGGGCTTTCCGACTTGCATGGGGCCTGTAACCCCACTGTTTTGGCTAATTTCTTCCTTTTGGAACGGGTGTTTTTAGCCAATGCCTGCACCCCCTTTTTATCTTGGAAGTAACTAACTTGTTTTTTATTTTGCAGGCTCTCGGGCAGAAGGGACTTACCTTATCTCAGACGGCTCTTTGGACTGTGAACTTTTGAGTTCATGTTGAAATGAGTTAAGACGTGGGGAACTGTTGAAAAGAAATGATTGTATTTTGCAATGTGAGAAGGACATGATATTTGTGAAGGACCAGGGGCAGAATGATTTGGTTTGGATTTGTGTTTCCACCCAAATCTCATGTTGTATTGTAATTTCCAATGTAAAAGGAGAGGCTTGGGAGAAGGTAACTGAATCATGAAGGTGGATCTCTCCTTTGCTGTTCTTGTGTGACAGTGAGTGAGTTATCCTGAGATCTGGTTTTTTAAGTGTGTAGCATTTCCCCATTCACTTTCTTCCTCCCTCTCCAACCATGTAAGACGTGCCTGCTTCCCCTTCACTACTGCCATGATTGTAAGTTTCCTGAGGCCTACCCTGCCATGCTTCCAGCACAGCCTGCAGAACTGTGAGTCAATTAAACCTCTTATCTCTATAAATTACCTGGTCTTAGGTAGTTCTTTAAAGCAATGTAAGAAAGGATTAATACAACCAACTAATATAATTCAATCAAATTCCTCACAATTCTGAACTGTTAATGATGAACTTTAACAAATAACCCAGACTACGAAATCAATTTTACAAATAAATGAAATAAAACTGACTGTTGATATCTATATATTCACATTGCATAATATGTACTTCTCTTTATTAAATGTTTGATTTTTCTTAATATAGACAATGTGGATTATTTATCATTGTCTGTTGACAGCTTTAACAAAAATGGCAAAAATGAAATAAGGCATTCTGACTCATGCAGTCATTAAAAACACACCATAAAATAAAATCTTAAAATTTCTAGGAAAAGAAGGTAAAGTTACCATGAGTGCTATATCCTTGATAGCAAAAAATCAATATAATAAATTATAAGTTTTATATCCAAATATAAATGCATTAGATACATTCTAATCATTCCCCACATTCTTGTAAATTTCCCTAATGCAGGCTGTTTATGTTTCTCTATAAACAAATACTTTCCAGATAGCTAGGTTTTTTATGTTAGCACATAGTTAACTATAATATTTTACATGCCATAAATTTATACCTAAATCATTCCTCATTTATAAAGATTTAGTCACATTTAAAGTTAATTGGAAATTTGCAATTTCCCCTAAAGCTCAAACCATATAAAGATCAGTGAAGAAGTAATAATAATGATTGAAAAAAATAGAACACAAGGTGAAAATGTTAATAAACCACTTTATCTAGATGTCTTTTATTACAGATATATTTAAAACTACAGGTATACGTTCAGAATAAATAAACCTGATAATTTTTAGAAATATCTACATAGAGTCAAAAACAGTGATGATGCTTAATATGTGTCCTTAAACTACTTGGTTTTATTAATGGTGACAGCAATTTGGTGATTCAAATGAACACAAAATTACTTAGAGAAGGAGAGCCGTGGAGATAGAAACATTATTCTTATTTGAAATAAATAAACTTTGGTAAAGAAGTCAGCTTAGTTTATTCCTCTTTTCAAATTATTATCAGTATATTAGGATTTTAAATTCAAGTTTTCTCCTCTCTGCTGACCTTGGGAATCTATCTGTCTGCTTTGACCTATATGTAGGCAGGGAATTCCCTGAGTGTCCTTGACCCTTTACTTGGGGTTTGCCTGATGTTGTGAGCATGTAATTCATCTTCCAAATGAGAATATATTTGAGAGTGAAAGAAATAATTTTGAATAATTACACTGGTACAATAAACATAAATGGAAACTGCCTTGGACAAACTGGAACATCTGTCACGCTGTGTATGACACCCCTTTTCTGAATCATAGTCCATCAACACCTATAGCACTGTTGTTTTGTCTTCAGTGCCAGAGCATGAGTGTGGGGCACCAATCTTCACTACAAAATCATCTGGATCCCAAAAAATCTGTCAGTGTTCACTGAAATCAGGAGTTTGAACCCAAATGGAGACATTGAACCCAAAGGCAGCTCAACTGAATTCCTTTATTGTCTCTTTGTTTTTAGGTTTGTTATATTAGGTTGGTGCAAAAGTAATTGGATTATTACATATATATCCCTAACCTCTTAACTTGCATTCTCAAGGATCTCCCTTCCCCGATTTATCCTTCTTCAGTTTGAAGACTTCTTTCCTAAATTCAAAGAAGGGGCAGGAGCTTAGGCCTGTCACCTGAAATCTCTAACTTGATGTCTTTCCTCCAACATGATGGGATATGTAAATGAATGAATAATATCAGCCCTTCTTCTTCCGTTTTCTTGCTAAGGGCAAGAAAGTCTACCTAAACCTAAGAAGTCCATGTGGGAAGCTATTAGCCACATGTGTCCATGAGCACTTGAAATTGGCTAGTCCAAACTGAGAGGCAGTATAAATAAAATACACACCAAATTTGACATGAAAAAATAATGTAAATATCTCAATAATTTTTACATTAATTACATTTCAAATTGTTATATTGAACATATGTGGCTTAAGGAAAATACATTAATAAAATTTACTCACCTGATGTTTTTGTTAATTTTTTTTTTTACTTTTTAAATGGCTACTAGAAACTTCTTTGCTTTCTGTTGATGCTATTGAGTGCTCTGTTTCTTCTATCTTTTATTTTATTTCTCATTACCTAAGACAGTACCATAGAAGATTGTGCTTCCCAGTCAATGTGTTTTCTTTTCTAGCCTATTGGAAAACTTCACCATGCAACAATATTCTGATAATTTTGAACTCCCTATAGTATCAGTGAGACTTTTAAAACAAGACCTAATGCTTCCTGTGGTCCTGGCTACATAGATTGTCAATAGGACAGCCTAACACTCACACAGCCACAAGCACTACCTGTGATTGGGGTGGTGTCATGAAGGCAGGAAGATGGTGGTCTGTGCAACAAGACTCTAGTTTCATATTAATTTATGAAATGTTTCTCATATAACCTTGATTGGCACTAAACCACACATTGCTTTTTCTAATTGAACTTGTTAGATGTACACTATGCCCGTGACACTCATTTTGTGTAGATCACATCCACCAAAAAGCAGTCTCATTAATTGTAGGTCTATTTTACTTCTTCCTCATCCTTCATTATCAATTGCAAAGAAGGCTTTTTCCCTGCCCTGAGAGAATATGACAGCTCCCTTTTTATAGACTATAAGCACTTAGAATTTTATATATCATGATTTGCATCTTTTAATAAGATATTATTCATTATATGTGGTATCACATGTGTGTATGTATGAAGGTGTGTATGTGATCCAATTTAAATTACATTATCTCCATCTATTTTTATCAGTTCATGTTATTCACGAAAAGCTACTTACATGGCATTTCATACTTTCAGATGACCGTAAGTAGACGTCAAGAAATAAATTATCATCAGAGGTAATCTGACAGTTACTAATGTAACTACATCTTTCCTGAATATATTAATATATGACTCTCACATTATCCACTCATAAAATTCAGAAAATAATAATTCCCTATCTTGATTTATGGATAGAAAATTCATTTCTGAATTTACTACCCACTACTAATAAATAAAGTGATTTTAAAGTCACGTTAATTCTTCACTCTGCTTACATTAATTTTTGGTCAATTTAATCCATCCCAGGAAATACACCTGCATAAACATGACTCAGAAGAAATGAACTATTGAAATTCATTCCCTCACACACCCACACAAAAAAACCTGAGCAGTGATGGCTCTGAATACTCCCCATTATCTCCCCCATGTACCATTTTTTGTTTCATCGTCCCTAAGAAAGCTGAAAAAAAGTCATTTGAAAAATTACTGATGGCTTGGAAAACAGAATATCTCAAAATACATTTTGAAGCCTATAGATTGCATAACAATGGAGTGAACAAAGACTTGCAGGGAGAAAAGGGTTCATCTGTACAGCTTGTTCTCCTGCTCTTTTAAGCAATATAACTCCCTTGTGTGAATATATTTTATGTATTAATCTGCTAAGAAAATATTTATGCAGCAGGACAACCTGGTGGGAATTTGGCACAAGGATGAATTAAACATGACCCTTATTCCTTATGGCCCAACATCCTCATACGTGTGATTTGCCCTGTTCCAAAAATGGACAGCACAAAATAATGTAAGTGCCACATGTTTGGCTCAACATGGTTCAGGCAGGGAGAGTTAGAGGATATGAATATTCAGCAGGTGGGTGTTTCTTCTC
Organism: Sapajus apella; assembly: GCF_009761245.1. Classification (NCBI taxonomy): domain Eukaryota; kingdom Metazoa; phylum Chordata; class Mammalia; order Primates; family Cebidae; genus Sapajus; species Sapajus apella. The sequence continues at coordinate 16,863,539 of NW_022436960.1, read as the reverse complement.
AGTAATGTACATGAGAAGTGGGAACATTGATGAACACAAGAAAAAGTCATCAGGCCTCTCCAAATACACTGTATGGATATGGAATGAATATGCTTCTTTTTTACATTGCCAATGAACTTTTTAAATTTGATTTTAAAGAATTTAACAAAGGTTGTTGTGACTGTGAGATGGAACATAGGCAGTGACTGCGGAAGCCCCCTTTATGGTTGTTGGTTTTATTTTTATGTCCTTGCCACTATGAACTATGTATTCATGAGGAGAAAAATATAACTTGGGTAACAGTAGATGTTCTACAAATATTTGTTTTTTTTAATAAGAGATATCACATACCTTTATAAACAGAAACATTTATTATGTGAACATATTTTGAAACTACAATCTTTTTCCCCACTATTTCCTTCAGAAACAACCTGGGAGGATAAAAATGCATCATTTAAAGAAACGCCACTTAATTCTGCTGTAATTAACTATCATTTAAAATCCCATCTGATTAGGGGCATGTTTTGAGAGGGGACAGGGAAATAATAACATCATGTAGTATAATAATAGAGATAAATATCTAAATATCTCTATTGTTAGATAAATAACTAAGTAATAGAGATAAATAACTGGTACTCTCCTTTGTACCAGTTTTGGCCTTACGTAAACAAAACACGGAAATCTAATGTTGCCAGGTATCGTCAGCCTTCTTTTGCCCTGTACTCTGCCCACTCTGTTGTATTGAATTCATTCCATTGGCAAAGGATGCTTCAAAAGCGAAACCATTCACACCCTCCTTATTCACAAAAGGGACTCTTACACTGAAGACATTTGGTTAACTGCAAAACAGTGGAGAGGTAGCCATGGTCAAAATGAGGTAAATGTAAGGTCCAAATATTAGTGATCAAACTAATAATCATGAATAATGTTTCCAGAGTGGAAAACCATGGGATCTACCATATATTGAGACTAGGCTAGGACTGAGAGGTCATCCTTTTGCTGGAGTTAATTCTTCTCAGTTTTGTTTTGTTTTTGCCACCAGACTTTTAAAATAGGCTTTATAGATAATTAATTCAGGCTGTGACAAGGTGCATTCTTAGAGGAAGAATAAAAGTGGGTTGCAAAGGAAAAAAATAAATAAATGTGAGCCGTCACCTGGATCGTTAAAGAGAAAGAACAGCAAAATCAGAGCTTAATGCCTTAAGTGGATGTTGGTTTAGGGTTTGTCTTAATTTAGGTCACAGATATAGAAGAATAAGAATACTATGTTCTATCTTTTGACCTAATACTATTCTCATGTCTATCTAGGTAGAATACAGCAAAGCAAATTAGATATAATTAAGATTACTTTTGGGGTCCTTCCTAGGTCCTTTGAGGAATAATTTTTCGAGTCAGAGGTTAAGCTTGAAAAATGAAATAAACCCTATAGTATAGCAGGTAGTTTCCATTGTATGTTTATTTTTTCATTCACTATAATGCCACGTGATTTGCGAGTAAGTCATTTAAATGAAGGTTCCCTCCAATCAGTACATTTTGGTTGATTAAAGACAACATAGAAGCACTACATTTTTATAAAATGAGGCCAAATGTACTTGTGTTTTTGAAATGCTCATTTAAATCATGTTAGTCTATTGCAAAAGCATAGTTTAGAACACTTATTACACTATTTTCCTTATGAAATAACACAGGATAATATAACCACTTAATTCATTACTCAGAAAGATATGTATATTTCTCAACCAAAGGGTTGTTTTACTTATGTTTAAGTTTTGTCAATCATATCAAAACCTGAAATAGATGGGGTATAAATGCAAAGTAATTATATGCTCTGTAAACTCTCTGTGTATCTCTAAAGAGTCAATGTTATTGAACAGGCAGTGTGATCTGCTAAACACTTTCTGAACTAGAAGTCAGAAAAATTTTCCCTGAGTTCTGATTTTATCATTAATTAGTTGAGAGTGTGTAGGAAAATTTAATAATCTACACAGGCTTAAACTTTGAAAATAAAGAAACCAGACTATATGCTCTTAAAATTCTCTTTTCTCCTTGTATTCTCTGAACTACGTTCCTTGTGCAATCTGTTCTTTCAACAGACCCTTATAGGGTCCTGCTATGTTTTGGCCATTTGTCCTTCCAGGTACAGGGTAAACAACCATTAATCTGTTATACACCAGCTCTGCTCTGGTAGAAAGAAACAAATGAGAGTCTATGAGGTTGGGATGTCTGTTAGGAAGCAAACAGTGTGGTTCTTTGGGAAAGAATGCCTGACGGAGGTGGTTCTATTTTAGATTAACCAGGAAAGATCATCGAACCGGTAGTATTTAGAGTGAGAGATGAAGGGCAGGAAAAAAGACCTGGAAGAAAAGAACTCAGAGCTGATAATCAACAAGCACAAGAACTGTGAATTAAGAAAAAGAAGACAAGGCAAGGCAAAGCAAGGTAAGTCTAGGGGAGGGGAGGGGAGGGAAGGGGAGGGGACCAAGGGAGGGAGGAAGGAAGGAAAGAAGGACTTTAGTGGGCTTGGAATCTGGTGGACAAGAGGGAACACTGAGGTTATAGAGACTGGCGGAGGGCAGATTGCCTCATAAATCAGCATTATCAGTGTGTAGATTTTAATCCTACAAGCTTGATGATGGCATGAGCTGATTCACAATTTTTTAACATCACCCTGGCTGCTGTTCGCAGAAGTCATTAGGAGAGGGAGGGTGGAAGCAAAGAGGTCAATCAGGAGATAATTAGGATACAAGTGAGAGCTGATAGGGGTGGCAGTGAAGATGGAGAGAGAAGAATGGATTCAATTCAGGAGGTGGTTGGAATGAGGAGTTGACAGGAATTGCTATGATGTCTCCAGGCAGGGAAGAAATCTAGGAGAGAGTCCCAGTTTTTAGGCTTGAACAAGTAAGTGAATAATGATGCCATTTGTTTTAATGAGGAAGAGTACTAGACAGGGCATTTGAAGGGTGAAACTAGAGCTCTGTTTCAAGACAATTATTCACGTAGAGAGGGACTTAGACATCCTAGAATAGATTAGTAAGTCTGGAGCTAAAACTCTTGAGCTTTAGGGTTTCTCAATGAACTCTTATTTCTGTATATATGTTGATAACAGCTTACTGAGAAACCGTGAAGCCAAGAAACTGAATAATAACTGATTACTGGTAATAGATTTTGCATAAGACAAAGATGGTGCGAATGGTTTATTGGGAACTTGGTCAGGACTAGATGCTTTCAGAAGAGGTCAGTCTATCTAACTTGGTGTATGTACTTCAGGATAGATCCAGTGCTTGGAATTTTATGGTCAAAAACTTGATATGTCTACATGTTGAAAAACAATTCATTCTCCAAGGAAACGTTCACATCAACTATGTTGAAGCAAACTGAAATATGAAAACTTAATTATAATTTATTAATTAGTATATGCCAGACATATGAACTAGATATGTTTTTAAGCAAAAGTAACCTGTTATTTTCACAGTAGGAAAATAAGTGAGATTAAATTTTCCTCAGAACCCTTTTTATGCTAATCCTTTAATACCCCTGTTCTGATGCCAATCCCATTATAATTTGGCTTCGAGTATAGAATTTCCTACAGTGAAAAGAATGTCACTAATGCTAATAGAATTAGCTTGAGGTAGTCTTCCTCTCTTCAGAAATGGTTTACCATTAGCACCACAAATATTTTAGTGAAGTTGCTCTTTCTTGAAGAACCTTTGATTGTGTTTAAATAAATGCTACTGATATTTGTCTCTGCAATTATACTATGTGGCTCCCTTTATTGATCAATCTCCCAGTCTCTTTTTTATGACTAAAATAGTCTTTCTCTAAACACATTAATACTCTCACTAAGATTTTTTTCGGGATTTTTAGATGTATTTGCATATACCACAAATTGTGTATCTGTTGAATATCTGAGCTCCCCCATAGCAATGCTGTTTCTCTATGGTGAGTTCCTTAGAGGAAATCTATTGATGCCCTATAAGATAATGATTCATTCAAGAGCATTTCAGTAGTGCTTACTTGACTGTATTTATTGAAATATCAACAAAGGCTAAAATTCTTTTCCACAATGTTAATGAAAGAAAAATATAATATATTCATGATAAATTTGAATTATCCATATATTCAATTAACCATATTATTTTTCAACCCTGATGCCCATGCAACACAGTAGTTTTATGGTAATTTATTTCTTCAATTTGAGAACTCAGGTGATATTATTTAAAGGGAACTGAGAAGAAATTCAAAGTAATTGCAATTCATCTAACAATTTACAGATTACTTTTGAAGTTCAAAGTAATACTGCTGTGTGTGGGATTTCCAGGTTTATAAATGTTAAGCCAGGATTTAGAAACTCCTGTCTTCTAACATTCAACCTTTTAATAATATTGATATCTAAGATTCTCTGGGTCTTTTCTGTGAGCCAAGAACTCTGCTAGATGCTTTATAGAAAAAATATCATTTAATCAGCACACAAATGTATCCCTTATATAGCAGAATAAACTGATGGATGTAGAAGGACAATCCTTTACCACCATCCTTAAAACTATAAGAGGTGGCACAGGCTTTGCACTGAGTCTGTGCTTAGAGTCCACAGACGCAAAACCATGGAGATTGATGATGGATATTCCAATGCTCCAAATATTCTTCATTTTAATGGCATTTATGAAATGAAAAAATTTCACCAAAGGTTTTTTTAACGCACTGAGCTATTGTTCATTTCCATTTGTTACTCCAACATTATATATATAATTATGTGAGTGAATAGTGTTATAATTCTTAATAAAATGACTTACAATCATTTTGTTTACAGTCAATTTTACCAATGAAACACTAGATAATCTGTGTTGGACTCATTATAAGGTGTGCAAAACATTACACTGCATATACAGTTTCCACAGTGTGCTGAGCAACGCAGAAGGAGTTCATTCTAATTTTTGTTCTTTAAAATTTGTTCAACAACTTTATTTTGGCCTCCGTGTTTGGCCACTGAGGTGTTCCAGCTGGACATTATTCCTCATGCACTCAGACCTTCAATTTCCTTCTTCCAGTTTTCCCCTGAAGTGCTTCAGTCCACTTAGCCCGTTTCTTCCTCATGCCCAGAAGCCCAACCCACTTGTATCTAACATCTCTCATGTGTGAATCAACATGATTCTGTATTTCACATATTGTCAAGTTTGGAGGGGCAGGGATGGTAGGAATTCCGAGGGTAAAATATGTAGAAGAAAGGAAGAAGCCTCTGAGAATGGTCTTACCATTGGTTGGGCCAGCTAAGAATAGTGATAAAAATCAGTCGCTGCAAAGACTAAACTCCACTTAGTATATATCATGTATTGTATTATGCTAAAATGGTCCTACATTGAATCATATAAATTCCCTTCCTATTCTAGTCTTTGCTATGCAGCCTTTTACTCCAGCCTCTAGAAGAAGGGCAGAGTGAAGACAAAGATGTCTTAGCACACAAGAATCAAGACTAAAGTTTACAACCTGAAATACATCCTCCTCAGACATGCTGTTAAGATGCTAAGGGCATGATACGCAGATGAAGCCAGAAAAATTGAGGTCTAGATTTTATTTATTATTTTTGTTTGGATCCATGAGGCCTTCAACCTCCCTTCTCCCTTCTTCCTTATTTTTTTTCTTTCTTTCTTTCTTTATAAAAACAACCCCAGGCAGACATACATCTTACAATGAGCTGAGAACATTATCTTCTTGTGTGAAGAACAGCATGTCCATGTTCCTTGTTTTTCTCAATCATTGTCATAATAAGTGGCATCTACTTTTCTGTTATATCATATATATATATTTATCATCAATATTCTATTTATAAAGGAATACACTACATTAATTTTTATGTCCCCATTGCTCAACATGGATATGCCCTCAATATGATGCCTAGATGGTTCCAAAGTCTGGATAATAAATTATCTCAGGTACTTTCTTTGAGAACTGTAGCAATGCTGAAGTCCCTTGCCATAGGGGTTAATTGCTGTTGCTGCTTCTGATTATCTTGTTTTTTGATTCTGATGAGCTGCTTGCAGCTTTCACTTCCTTTCTCCATCACTTCTCATTCAGTAGCCTATTGTATTAGACACTTATAATCCCATTCTGGCCTGCCTCTCTTTTTCTCTCACTCTTTTTCCCTCCCTCCCTCCCTCCCTTCCTTCCCTTTCTTCACTTTTTTCCATCTTACTTCACTTTCTCTTTTTTGTTCTTTTTTCTTTCTTTCTCTTTCTTCTCTTCTTCCTTCCTTCTCTCTTTCTTCTCTTTCTCTCCCCTTCCTT
>NW_022436960.1:16844670-16857272 GCF_009761245.1 Sapajus apella | reverse complement strand
TTCCTTCCTTCCTTCCTTCCTTCCTTCCTTCCTTCCTTCCTTCCTTCTCTCATTCTCTCTCTGTCTTTCCTGTCTCCCTCTTTTTTCTGTTCAAACAGTCCCCTTTGCCAAGCAACTGGAGGAAATTTTCTAAAACAAAACTCACATTTTCCGCTGAGACATCAACTTGTCGTTTGCAAAATCTTTCTTCTCTGCCATACACATTAGAGTGATTTCTTGCAATGGATACAGGCCTCTACAACTTGACATGATCTTTCGTCAGGAGCCTTTATCTCACTTTCATCAAGTCCTACTATTCTGTTTGAAAATCTTGATTGTTGCCTTCTTTATATATAGAAGAGAAATTTCTGACTTGGTAATTGAAAGTTCTTAATGCAAATATGTTGGTAAAATTCTTTCAGTGGTAAACAATTCTGTGTTCATCTAATCCTCTGTCTGACTACCACCTACCAACAATAGGGTGGGCTTCAGCTGTTTTTGCATGACATGATCCTACCCTTAGCTGACCACTGATGATTGGACCAGGCGCCAACACAAGATGGAGTAATCTGTTTAGAAATTAGGTCTGCGGAGTGCAACTCAAGAAACTGCTCATTAAGCACAGAGAGATTCAAGAGAAACTAAACTATTAGTATATTTCTGAGTTCAGCATCAATTTCTACATTAAGTAACATAGTGTGTTATCTTTCCTAAACATCATTGTTCTTGTCTATAAAATGAGGCTTAACTAGATATTGCCAAAAGTCTCTTGTTTGAGTTTCTATGAGTCCGTTTTTTGTTGTATTGATTTATTTTAGGTTATCTTTTCCAGAAATTATTTCTTGAGCCTCCATATTCAGTCTAGGCATCCCTTCTCTCTGCTGCCACAGTACCTAGTACAAATTTCCAGTATTATAATTTTCTGTTTACTTGTGAAACATTACCATTCACCTATGAGTTCACTGAGACTGAGGACTTTGGAGGTAGCACACAGAGAAATACTACTGTTCTAAACAATCTCTTAGTAATTACATATGCAAAAAGTTTGGGCTCTTAAACATAAGTTACATCAAAATTACAGATAATTCTGCTTTGACCAGAGTTCTCTCTCTTCTCTGAAATATCTGCAATGCACTACAAGACTACAAGAACTTTACCAAAAGCAGATGTTGTAAAGTGAGATGAAGCCATCATTCAGATGTGTAGGATGTTCAAAATTCTCTGTCCCTTTTTGGCAGCTGGGACCATATATCTGCTCTGAGGTCTCGATTCAGAGACATAGACTCTTGTCAGCAGGAATATATTATAAATAACTTATTTAAATGTCAAGATCACAGAGAATATTCAAACATGAATTTGGAGTTTAACATGGATAACTACCAGTTCTGTTATTCTATTTTAACTCCGATCAGATTGGCAAATAGTGTGTATTAGATCATATTAAGCTTTATTTAATATTATGAAAACTATTTTATAAGTTTCATGTGGATTTCATATATTTTGGACGGGTAAAGTATGTTAAATTTTGGTACATTATTATTAGGGTTTTCAAGGCATATTTGAAGCCATACTTTTAAATTCTAGCTGTGGCCAAAATAAACTAATAAAAAGCACAATATGATGTTGCTAATTACAAAATTTTTGCTTAAGTAGTTAAAATCATGACTAAATGGTAGCCATGTTTATAACTGTTTAAGCAAGATATCGTCAATTAATACTTTACAGTTACACTTGAGGAAATACCAGATTCTGTAGAATATTTCCAGCTTTGCCTAAATACGCACCAAAATTGTTTTTTCATCATATAAATATTCTGTTACAACCACTTCTAGAAAGCAAACAAAGTAGTACTTCCAAGGGTGCAGAAAATCCTGAAAATTACCGTTGAATTTCTATTTAAGTGATAAGTGGCAAACCCACCCTGTTAGATGAAGTGTTATCACTCCTTGAGATATCCTTTAACCCAAGAATAGAGGTGTGGATGTTCAGAGGCTTGACAAATGATAAAAACTAGGAACACACCCACAGACACACCTCCATGATAAAAGAATAATATCTAGACATTTTATGAGGCTATGGGAAGACTTGAAGACATTTCAAAGTATTAGAAAGAGATAAGAAATTATTGAGAAAATAATTGATCAGTAAATTTCCCTTTTTTACCTTTTCTTTGTAATCCTGTTTTCTTCTGCCTCCCAGTCTTTCTTTTTTCCTGTTCTCTCTTTCTACTTCTTATATCATGCCCATTTTCATCACAGGAGTGCTTGAGTTTAGAGGAATGAGGTGATCTTCTAAGCTCTTCATTCCAAATTCCTCAAAATTAAAGTCCTTTTTTTATAAGACAATAAGTGGTGTCTATGCTGAGTATTTGAACCAACTATCACATATGATTTATTGTCCTTCAGTTAAAATTTGTCTTACATGTGTCTAAAACAACGTATCCTAAAATGGAAATATTGCAAAGAAGATAATCTGTTTCCTGAACTGTTTCTGTCTTCAAATGTCTAGTTCAACTAAAGATGTTCAACAGCATTGATTAGAAAAATATAGAAGACTTCAGGTACCATAAATATAGATAAATATTATAAACCAATGGCACAAAATACTTTTGATTTCTAACACAAATATTTTGATTTATTGCATTTCATCATAGAATTTTTGACTTAAACCTTAGAATCTGGCATCTTTGCAAAAGTACTCCATTTTTGAACTACAAAGTTGAAATGTAATGCTCCTTACTACCAAAGGAATCAATTAGATGGGCTTCTCCACAAGTAACTCTCCTGTGGTTTCTATTCTACATTAAAACTCTTCATTGGGCTTTACCATTATGAAGATAAATGTCAAACTCTTTGTATGACCTACCATGCCTTCTATACTATTAGGACCTAGAAGCTTCTCTAACAATGTCCCATTTTGCTGCCTTCCTTTAACTAGGTCCTACTTGGTAAAGAGAGGTGTATGCTGTGTTCCTTTTGACCAAATATGAAAATCTGGGTATTGACATCGATATGCAGGCAAAACCAAGGGGAAAATCAAATATCATTATCATGAACAGAATTAAAAGTTGCATTACAGAAAAAAATCTTAAATTATTTCACAATTAATTGTAGCAGTTTTATCAAAATGTTAATAGACACTATTTATTAGCATGATCAGCTACTGAATTATTCCTGTGGTTATTACACTACACACTTGCAATATTAACTAGACATTTGTTTTCCTTTGAGGCTGGAGCAAAAATAAACTTTTTGTTCTGTCTCCCCACCATAGGATACTAGATTGTTGTGACCAAGGTATTATGCCATTTTTCTCTCGGAGATGACTGAAGTATAATCTTGTCACCGTTGTAGTTTCTGGACTGGAAAACGGGATTGATGATGGGACTTTTCATTGATGTGGTCTCAAAAGTGAGGCTTAATGCATCAGGTGACAAAGTCATTTTCAGGAGTTTTTAGGATCATGCCTATTAGATGGGCTTCATTCAACATTTCGTTTTGCTTTGTTTTAATTTCTAATATTTTTTCATGAATTTAAATAATTCTACAGAGCCCTATGGGGAAGTGTCCTGATCCATGGGGCAGAAATATGGTCAATGAGCAGTGGCTGGTTTCAAGGTAACAAAACAATGTGCTACCATCACTTGTAAAACTGTTCCTATACACATTATAAAATTAATCAAGGAAGAAGGGAGGAGAAAAAATAAAAATAAAGCAAGCTTGCAGCATATTCAGCATTAATCATGGGTCAACCTACTCCTTGCCTCAGTTGTTTGCTGCCTATTGCCCCAGAATCAGGGAAACCCTGTCACAAATTATAGTATCTCTTAACTACTCTATAGATGCCATTTTAAGTATCTAAAACATTACGTTCGGATATTCTTTCAGGTCTTGCATATGGGTGAAACTACTGACACCAGCTGGTCTAAGGGACCCCAGGAGGAGCCGATTCACTAAATAATGCAGTTTTTACATCCTAATGATTTCATCCATTTACGCTTAAAAATCAATGACTCCCATTTTCCAGCCCCTTGCCTTCAATGATGCCCTTAAAATCCCCAGCCCAGAACTCCTTAGAGAGATGAATTTGAGGGCTCCTCCTGTCTCCTTGCTCAGCCGTCCTGCAATCATTAAAGTCTTTCTCTGTCACAAACCCTACTGTCTTAATGTATTGGTTTGTTACCGTGTAGTGGGCATAGGAATCTGGTGGTCCTAGAACACTTGCATCTCAGCACCATATCATGTACACTTACCTGTGCCTTTGTACGGATTGATAGCGGCAGCTTTAGAGGACAAATAAAAAAATACATACTGTAGACTCATATTAGTTTTGGATAATTGGAAAGTAGTACTTTATCTTCAATTAACCATTAGTAGTAAACAGTATTAAGAGCATTAGAATAGAATACACATGCTTCTATCTCTTTTGAATGTCATGTAATTCTTTGGCTATAGAAAAAAATATGTAGAAAGTAGTCGCTTCTCTTTCTACTCATAATCATTAATTCTGTTTTGTATAAGCTGTACTATAATTATTTTCTGAGCATTCGACTGAAGAATATGCACGCAACATTGTAAGCTAGTGATCACTAAATTATTCATAGCCAATAGCAACATGAGACTTTTGTATTGATCTTCAATTGCATGCATGCTCCCTATATCAGATTCATTCATTCTCTTGTTAGCTCTGGGAAATTCAGTAGTCGTCTATCTCTCAGTAAGTAAGTGAAGCAGAAAGAATGTTGAATTCATCATTAGACCACCAAGTGGTCAAGCAAAAATAAAAAATAATCTGTTTTTCTACACAAGTACACATATTTGATATGTGATGTAAAGAAGTAATAAGTAATATATTTGAAAATATTACTATTTTGTACACAATAAGGAAAATGTATCAGGAAGGAAGTACATGATTTCCAGGTCAAGGCTTTGAGAGGTATGTCTCTCTCAACCCCTATCATTCTGTCTCTCTCCTGTCCCTGGCTAGAGGCAGATAATGACATGTCTCTAGGGAAGTGGGGAAGCCAAGTCTGGGCAATTGAACCACCATATGGAGGCAAGCCATCTGCTGCCATAGAACACCCTCTGTGAATCAGTACATGAATAAAAACAAACTTTAATTGCAATTCTATTGTCACCACCCATTTGAGGTTATTTTGTTACACGGTCCAGTGCTCTCTCTCTCTGCACCCCCCCACCACACCCAGAGACGTGCATGTTTGCGCGCACACAAACACACACACACACACACACACACACACACACACACACACACACAGAGTGATCCATCTTTTATAACAATGTTTTAATATTTTTATATTCTTTGTGTTTAAGCCGGAATTAAATATACTTCCCTTAAAAAATTTTTTTTAAATGGTTTCTCCTTCTGTTGGCCAGGTTAGAGTGCAGTGGTATGGTTTTGACTCACTACAACCTTTGCCTCCTAGGTTCAAGAGATTCTCCTGCCTCAGCCTCCCTGGTAGCTGAGATTACAGGCATGCACCACCACCCTAAGCTAAGTTTCATATTTTTAGTAGAGACAGGGCTTCATTATGTTGGCCAGGCTGATCTTGAACTTCTGACCTCATAATCTGCCCACCTCAGCCTCCCAAAATCCTGGGATGAGTCACTGCGCCAGGCCTAATTTTTTCATTTTTAGTAGAGATGGGGTTTCACCATATGCTTATCTTTGATATTGTATGTGAACTTAAAGTTTTTCTTTTCATGAAATTTTTAGGTGACAATGCTTAAATAGTGTGAAATCATCCTCTCAACAGGAAAAGAGCTCTCAATTCTCAAATAAATTTTTTTTCTTAAAATTGTTTTGATTCAATAGAATTAAATGACAAAACACTTAAAGATTATATTTAATGTTATAAATGCTAGAACAATAAACACTTTTGTTTGTTGCTGAAAAAGGGTCCCGATCCAGGCCCCAAGAGAGAGTTCTAGACAATAAAGGATAACTTCCTGATGTTGCCATTGCATTTGTAAACTGTCATGTTGCTGGTGAGAATGTATTTTAGCATGCTAATGCATTATAATTAGTGTGTAATGAGCAGTGAAGGAACAAAGCTCACTTTCGTCGCCATCTTGGTTTTGGTGGGTTTTGCCTGGACTCTTTACTACAACCTGTTTTATCAGCAAGGTCTTTGTGACCTGCATCTTGTCTTGATCTTCTATCTTATCCTGTAACCTAGAATGCCTAACCATCTGGTAATGTAACCCAGTAAGTCTCAATTCATTTTACTTACCCTCCGTTCAAAATGGGGTTCCTGTAATTCACACATCTCTGACATGTTTACACTAGAACTTTGATGCACTCTGATCTTCATCAATCATGATAATTTAAAATTATTTAAACATAGTTAAATCCACAAGGATATATTAACCTTCCAAAAATTATTCTGCTGGGATAAATTCTTGGAAGTTATACTATTTTTTATAGTATGTAGTTTTATAGTTAATGAACAAACTTAATTACTGAAGCATTTGACTTTTGCAATAATAGACAGATGTTTATATTTTACCTGCTATTATTTTTGAAGAAAATGTACTTAAACAGACTTTTTCCTAAATATATCCAGAACGTTAATATATATTAAAAACATGATTATTGGGATATTAACTCCAAACCCAAGTGAGGTACTTTGATTGTATTACTGGGGGTTATTGAACTGATAAATATAAACTAGAAATGAAATCACGGCATTATTGATCACACACAACTTTAAGCATGCAGGAAATGACACTGTTATGGGTCTCTGACAGCTTTTTGGTACAAAGCCTGTTGCCAACACTGAGTGGCAGGTTTTGGCCAAATGCTAAAAATGAAGCTTAACACTTTGATAAATTATTATTCCTTCCATTATATTTTAGAACACCTTAAATCTCACCACATTGCACACATTGTTCCTTCTCCCTTTATTCACATCTTGTGTCTGATAAACCTGCTTTTCAAGTGCACATAAACCATCTTCTCCTTTCAAGAAATTTACTTTGAATGGCATTTTCTCAATCTCTCAATCTATAATACTATGTAGCACATTTAATTTAATTATTTGGGGTGTATGTGTGTGTGTATACTACAGTAGGTCAGTAAATATTTGTTGAATAATACTGAAATGGCTTCTTTTTTATTTTTTTAAATTTTTTTATTGCATTTTAGGTTTGGGGGTACATGTGAATAACATGCAAGACTGTTGCATAGGTACACACATGGCAGCGTGATTTGCTGCCTTCCTCCCCATCTCCTATATCTGGCATTTCTCCCCATGCTATCTCTCCCCAACTCCCCACCCCCCATCGTCCCTCCTCTATTTCCCCCCGACAGACCCCAGTGTGTGATGCTCCTCTCCCTGTGTCCGTGTGTCTTCATTGTTCAACACCCGCCTATGAGTGAGAATATGTGGTGTTGGATTTTCTGTTCTTGTGTCAGTTTGCTGAGAATGATGGCTTCCAGGTTCATCCATGTCCCTACAAAGGACACAAACTCATCGTTTTTGATGGCTGCATAATATTCCACGATGTATATGTATCACATTTTCCCTGTCCAGCCTATCATCGATGGGCATTTGGGTTGATTCCAGATCTTTGCTATTGTAAACTGTGCTGCAATGAACATTTGTGTGCATGTGTCCTTATAGTAGAATGATTTATAATCCTTTGGTTATGTACCCAGTAATGGGATTGCTGGGTCAAATGGAATTTCTATTTCTAGGTCCTTGAAGAATCGCCACACTGTCTTCCATAATGGTTGAACTAATTTACACTCCCACCAAGAGTGTAAAAGTGTTCCTATTTCTCCACATCCTCTCCAGCACCTGTTGTCTCCAGATTTTTTAATGATCACCATTCTAAATGGCGTGAGATGGTATCTCAATGTAGTTTTGATTTGCATTTCTCTAATGACTAGGGATGATGAGCATTTTTTCATATGTTTGTTGGCTTCATGTATGTCTTCTTTTGTAAAGTGTCTGTTCATATCCTTCTTCCACTTTTGAATGGGCTTGTTTGTTTTTTTCTTGTAAATCTGTTTTAGTTCTTTGTAGATGATGAATATCAGCCCTTTGTCAGATGGGTAGAATACGAAAATTTTTTCCCATTCTGTTGGTTGCCAGTTCACTCTAATGACTGTTTCTTTTGCTATGTAGAAGCTGTGGAGTTTGATTAGGTCCCATTTGTCTATTTTGGCTTTTGTTGCCAATGTTTTTGGTGTTTTGGTCATGAAGTCCTTGAGAGGACACAAAGAGATGGAGAAACATTCCATGTTCATGGTTAGGAAGAATCAATATTGTGAAAATGGCCATACTACCCAAAGTAATTTACAGATTCAACACTATCCCCATCAAGCTACCAAGGACCTTCTTCACAGAACTGGAAAAAACCACCTTAAACTTCATATGGAACCAAAAGAGAGCCCGCATAGCCAAGTCAATTCTAAGCAAAAAGAACAAAGCTGGAGGCATCACACTACCGGACTTCAAACTATACTACAAGGCTACAGTAATCAAAACAGCATGGTGCTGGTACCAAAACAGAGATATAGAACAATGGAACAGAACAGAGGCCTCGGAGGAAACACAACACATCTACAACCATCTGATCTTTGACAAACCTGACAAAAACAAGCAATGGGGAAAGGATTCCCTGTTTAATAAATGGTGTTGGGAAAACTGGCTAGCCATGTGCAGAAAGCAGAAACTGGACCCCCTTCCTGACATCTTACCCTAAAATTAACTCCAGATGGATTAAAGACTTACACATAAGACCTAACACCATAAAAACCCTAGAAGAAAATCTAGGCAAAACCATTCAGGACATAGGCGTAGGAAATAGTTTCTATTTATTAGGCTGGAATACCATGACTGTTAGGAAAAAAAAAATTGCAGGTTCTGGTTAGAGAGGGGAAAATGAGCCCATTTTTTGCCTTAGTTCAATTACTACTTTATACCGAAATGCACATGTATATGCCTCAACATGTGCTAATTTACAAAATCAAGAATAATCCAATATTTTGTAGAAATAATAGGCTTATTGGTACATCTGAGGCATGTACTTTTCCTTCTGGAAAGCAGGAAGCATGAGGGCAAATATTTATATATAAAAGAACAGAGGAAGCCCTATAGCTTTGGGAAGAGCACAGCAGAGTAATGAAGTTGGGGGAGTATTATACAAGCACTGGCTTAGAGTCCCCAGCAGTAGAGCTGGCTGCTGTGAGTAGGAGTGGAAGTTTGGATATGCAGCAAAAAAAATTTCCTGAAGAACCAAGTGTGGTTCAGTTCTGGAACTAGTTCTCAGCACTGTTTATCTCTTTATCCCCTCTTGACAGTGCTGATCACCTGGCATTTAATCCCTGGGTCCTGAGATAAAAACAGATAGATAAAAACAGCAAAATGTTTGGTGTGTCTAGAGCTAGCTGGGACTGCTCCAGTTTCTGTGCCTCATTCTGGCATTAGGAAGAGGCCCTAGCTGGTTTTGGCCTTCACCATCTAAAGTAATGCTTGATGGTCACCACTTTCTGCCCAGGAGCAGTTATATCTGCTTGTAGTGAACCCACCCAGTAAAGAGGCCAGCTCAGGAAATGGCCTTGCCTGTCTCATAGCAGATGCTACCCAAGAGTAACTTAACCAGCCAGTGCTGTCACAGTAAAGTACAAAAGGCCAGAAGCCAGGCCTATTTGAAGAAGAGAATCCAGGGCATGGAAGAAAAGAAAAAAAAAAAAAAAAAAAGAATGAGCAAACAAGCAAACATACATACAAAAATAGGGCAAAAATTCTAGAATATTTAAATATATTCCTATTAATACCTCTAGGAAAAATGTAGTAAATCTACAAGCCAAGAATACACAAATACAAGAGAAATTATTAATAAAGTATTTTGAGTGGCAAAATTATAGGGAAAAATTGATATACTAAAGAATACAGTTGAGGAACTATTATGAACAGGTAAAAGATGCATAAGATAAACAACAGAGTAGTTAACATCTTAGTAATAACACTTAAAAAAGTAAGGAAGGAAGACGGGAAGGGAAGAAAATAATCAAGGCAATAATAAAAGAAAATGTAACAGAACTAAAGTAAGGCAAAAGGTCTTCAGGTCCAAAGGACCCATTTAAGAGCAAACATTCTGAATGCAGACAGACATGCACATGGAGTTTCATAAACTCGGGTTAAATACAGTAAAATACTGAAAAAAACTAGGACCGTATATTACCAGTGGAAGGTATCTGAGTTACCAGCAGTGAATTCATATGGGTCTGCAGCAACCTTAATTCTTGCCTACTCAGGAGGAAAGAAATTGGCTGAGGGACCTAAGGAAGAAAAAGGGACTGAGGGAAGTTTCACAGCCAGAGTGGAAGTTTATTTAAAAAAGCTTTAGAGCAGGAAAGAAAGGAAAATGCACTTGGAAGAGACCCAAATGGGCACCAAGAAAGTTGAATGCAACATTTAACTGTGATCCTGCACTCCTTCCATCCTCCCCTTAGGGTGGGCTGCCTGCATGCACAGTAGCCTCTTTACCCTCGGGAAGTGAGCATGCACAGTGTGTTTGGGAAGTTGTATGCATGCCCAATGGGTTTTTCTTCCCTTTTCCAGTGGCATGCCCCAGAAGGTCATACTCACCATTTTGTTATTTGATGCTCTTGCCCAGGAAGTTGCATCTCCAGGTGCCTGCATTCAATTAATGCTTTAGTGTGACAGGTGTGGAGGCTCAGGAAATGACCTCTCTCTGGCACCAGCTGCCAATTTATCATGTTTAGAGAGATGATATGATAATTGCTGAATTATCACTTGACATTCTTGGCGGTGAGCTCTTTCCTGCCCCGCTCATGCCTGTCTAACTGCCTGCAATGAGTTTGCATACAAAGGAAATAGAACCATAATGAAATCTGAATTGCTGTCATTAAACGGGCTATATTAGGAATAAAAACATTATAAAGAAATATTTTGAAACAACAATGATTTTGAATCAAGCAAAATAAACTATTTTGAAGATAAAAGAAAGATTTTAGGTATGGGTAGGCCAAGAACTTATTTTCAAACTACATTTTGTTGTGGGTAAAATAATCTTAAATTTATAAGGAGAAAAAACCCTATAGAGTTACAAGAATGAGAAGGCATGGAATCAAAGAAATTCCTACTTGAGGTTCTCTAGCTATGCATCCTAGTGACTGGGAGCTGAAAAGTCATAGACTATAGAAAATATGGTTTTCCAAGAAAGCAAATTTCACTTAATAGTTAGTTTAATTTTGATGGCAGAGAATCTATGCTACACTAAAAGGCATAAACTGAGAAGAAAAATAGAAAGGCAATGTAAAACACAATGAAATGCAAAACAAAATACAACACGGAATTGTTTTGAATTTCTAAAACATAAGAATCCATGAAATTCTTGTCTTTCTCTGAGTGATTCATTTACAAATGATATTGACTTTTTTTTTCCATAAGTTTATTCAGATTCAGATGGAATATTATATTCAGTTTCTAGAATCAATCTACAGTCAAAAATTAAAACAATTAACTTTTGACAAGAATGTAAAATAATTTAAAAGTAGAAATTAGAAGGTGTAAAGGGGGAAAGAAATAGAACCAAGTACTGGCTGTTAATTTCTTTATCTTAAATAGTGAAGAGTCAAGAAATACTCCTCAAAGTTGCAAAATAATCAAGACACATACATATTACTAAAAGACATACGGTGACATTTAGATGTCCTACAAGTCAAAGTACAAACACAAAAATGGGGAGCATAGTGGAGAAGAAAATGTGAGGGAAAGGGAAAATGAACTAATTCAATTTCACTCATTATTGAAACTCAATAAATAGCCTTTACTTTTGAAAAATCAAGAAATAAACGTAAAATCATATTACGTATAGTTTAGAGTTACAGAGTTACTTCTCTTTAAAAGGAAACTAAAAAAAACATAACAAAGCAAAAGCCATCCAAGGTTAAGTGTCTCTGGGCAGTGAACAATATTTGGGGCAGTACATGTTAATCTTTTTATTATGCTTTTCTACTGTGTGAGCATTGTCCTTTCTGAATTAAAAAGCACCATTTGTCTGAAATTATTCTACATCTGTTAGTTTCAACCATTTCCTCAGCACCATTCCTGCCTTATCCACTAGGTATTTAGGGTATAGAATGATTTGGAGTTACTAAATAAATTGCATTTACTAAATAAATTGCAGATGATTAGTAAATACCTGAATTTAGCAAATGTTTTACAACAGTAGAGAACAAATTAAATACAAACCATTGTGCTGAGCTATCATCAAAGTCCAAGCATTTCATTGGTTCTTTTCTTAATTTAAAAAATAATCCTGCCTAGCATTGTAGCCATTTTACAGATGGCAAAACCGACTCAGAGACTGAAAATGGCTTTTACAAAGCTACAGGCTCCATTTGCAAGTTTTATTTCCCCCTCCTGTCCCTTGCCACTGCTTTTTATTTTGAGGTTCATAACTGAGATAGTGAACTTGAAGAATTTACATGGGAAAAACTCAGTCTCATATCCATAATGAGACTGAGAAAGATAAAGATTTCATGGGTTCTTAGGTTTTGGAAATTCAAAATTTTGTGTGTGTGTGTGTGTGTGTGTGTGTGTGTGTGTGTGTGTGTGTGTGTGT